>NC_036258.1:474098-476817 GCF_002742605.1 Olea europaea var. sylvestris | reverse complement strand
AGCAGAAGCAGCAGGTGACACATTTCCAGGTTTGGATGGTGATGCCGCTTTTTTAGCCTCAGACAAGTAGGATTTCAGCAATGAAACAGGTGAAAACTGGTGTGTAAGTTCAAATGCAAAAGCAAGATTGACAGCATCAATGTGCCTTCCATTCTTCACCAGGACATCAATCACACCTGAAAGACAAGCAGTACAAGGTAGAGCACATAAAAATCTTCACCTACTGTAAAAACCCAAATTCTCTAGAATATAATATAATGCCAGTAGATCCAGAGATTAAGAAGAAACGATATATCAGACCCTCCCTAGCAATTAACAGAATCAAACTGAAACCCCATTAGGTTCATAAATACTTTCTCCTTGCATCGCCTTATAGCAAAAAGGATTCACATTCGGCACAACATTCTGGGAATTTAACTTTACTAAGTACATGGATAATAAGATGTCATTTAACAAATTCAATACCGAAGCTCATATTGTAGTTCCATTTACTATAAGAATATGGTCTGTCTTGTAACTTCTTACCAGGGGAGAAAGGCATTTAAAACGTGGCAGTTGACCTGGTAATTATAGAGTTACCAACCTGGCATTTTGTCAGTCAACCCAAGGCCACGGCATAATTCAGCTGTTTGTCGACGGCGTGAAACCATGGGAATCAATTTGGACAAGCTTTCCTGATCAAAATCAGAATTAATACCAAAAGTAGCAAGAAGTTGTAGGAATGCATGAGCCTCAAGGGAATTTCCATTGTTGGCATCAACATCCAGATCATCTAGTTTCGGTTTCCACTCTTCAGCAATAGCTTTTGCCTGTTCCTTAATATTTTCATAGATAATACTGGAAAGAGAGTCTTGGTCCAGATTTGTTAATAAACTGCTAAGGCACTCCAACAGCATGATACAGGTTCGGCGAAGACCTAAGAGATTTGAATCCTTTCTGGGATCAGAATGTGGCATTTCCAAGCAGTAGAAACCCTTCAGAGAGTCCAAAACAAGAGACGCGGGATCAGCTGCAGCCCTTAATGCAGTAGGGATTTCCTCTCTTAAAATAGCAAGGTTCTTACGGTTGTCTGAAATGAATTTGTGGAGGCCTTCTGAATCCATCTCTTGACATAATTTAATGAGCTCTGGATAAGTCTTCACCTCCACATTTCCATTTTCAAAAGGCCTTCTCATAAAATCCATGTTACTCTCAGCAAGGATGGCATCAGGTGGTTTTGCCTCAATAACTGGTGCCTCAACTGAGTTCTCGCTGTTAACTACACCAGAGGCCATAGCACACGAATTCCCATTCTTCTCCAGAGCAGTCATAATGGCAGAAACTGCAGCGTCTCTCTTCTCTTGAAGCCTTTCAAGTGAAGCTTGCTCTTTAGCCACGACAGATGCTTTACGCATCTCCAAAATCTCTTTGGATTCAACTATTTTGGTTTCAAACTCTTTTTCTTGTTCTTCTAATTCAGTGAACCGCCTTTTCAAAGATTTCTGAAGCCCATGAAAATGCTCCTCAAGTTGTTTCCATTTCAAGTGGAGAGTTACAGCACGGTGTCTTTCAAGTTCAGCAAATGCTTTCTGGAGTTGCTGTATCTTTGAGGCTGTGGAGTCCATGATCACGGCTGCGGCTTGGTTGTCTTCCATGGCATAGAAATCCTGAACAAAACTATAAATATTTAATTGGTTAATGAAAGGAACCAAAAGAAAAATTGATTAACTATTTAAAAATACCATAAAAAAAGATAAGTGAATGCAGCTATATGGAACATAAAGTCCTAAAGAAACCATAAGCATAGTAAAATATTAAGATTTGTCAGTTCCAATGTGTTTATAAAGTAGAAAACAGGGGGGAAGATAAGATCTAAAGAACGTACACCCCATCTCAAGCAACTAAAATTGATGAAAGTTTTATGACAGAACCAAAATATCATAACACTGATCACATTGGGAATATTATGGTTGAAACTTGAAGCAAGATGTCTACTAAATGAAAGGCACAGTGTGCTACCATGAGGCACAAGATTGGTGACATGACCTTGGACTGGCCAAGAATTAATATCAAATGAACCAAAAAGTGTTCATCAAGAAGGCAAGCACATGTATACCGACACTGTTGAAGCCTTGGAAGTTTTCTACCCTCCAGGGTCCAGCAGCTCATATATTATGAAGGCCCACCGAAGACAATATGATATCGAATGAACAACTCCTTCATATGTAGAAGGAATTTACATAGCTCCGATATATAAAGCTAATGCTATATAGGGCTTGGGATACAGAAGAAATGCAACTTCACCATATGTCTTTGTCTAGTTGCTAAAGGAACAAGACAGATCGAATGAGTGAATATAGCTTGAGATATTATAAGTTTCAACTTCACCTAAGTTTTTCTACCCAATTAATTTTATGAATGCTTTCAGCTTGAATGTCATTCTAACCAAAAGACAAAACATAAAGTACGAAGAAAGAAAGAAAGCAAAGCCAAGCTTCATCACCAAAACTTCACGTAAAATAACAAATTTATAAATTAACCAAGAGGAAAATGAAATATTAGGTAGGACTATAAGCAAAAACCGCCAAATCGAAAAACCAAACCGAAATCACATTTTAGAAACCGTCGGTTTGGTGACACATGGACGCGTCAACGAAATGATTTTGAACCAAACCAAACCGGTCAAAATGATTTGATTTAGGTTTGAGAATTTTAATTGCAGTTTAAAACCAAACCGGAC
>NC_036258.1:455836-470659 GCF_002742605.1 Olea europaea var. sylvestris | reverse complement strand
TAAATGAGTAAAGTACGGTAAGATGTGAAAGTCAAGCATCAAACCTTACAAATCTGAGTATAGTAAGATATTTTCATATTTTAAATATTCTATACCAATAACAAATAAAGTAACGTATACCTTGAAATACATAAGAATTTCAGACATATTTTTCAAATTTTTAACAAATAACTTAATTCTAAAAAATCATAAATATCCCAAATCAATAACAATTTGTTTGTTGGTAGAGAAAACTATGTACCAAGGTAATTTTTTTATTCGACTTATTTCTGTTTTAAACTTTAACGGTTGAATATTTCGTTACGCTGAACTTCAAAACAAGAAAATAGTCAAATACTACTTGCAAAACAAATGCATGCACCTCGACGGATTTTTTAGAACACAGCTAATAAGTGCATTAAACACAACACAAAGTTATAACTCATTTATCTAGGAATAATTAATAAATAAATTAGTCCAACAAACAATTCCTTTTCTTATTCTTATTTTATTAATTTATAGCTATCTTCCATATCTAGATAAATTAATATGATACCAGAAGAATCCTAATTTATTTATTTTTTTGACACTTTATACGTCAATTATTATTATTTTCTGCCATATTATCCAAGTTAATCGGAACTTAATAGCTTTTCTATTCGTGTAGAATTTAATTAGCCACATAATTGAAAAGAACATTTTTTTATTATGTCCACAAAAAAAAAAAAAAAAAAATGAATCTCATCAATCATATTTTTGTTTCACCGGAGGCAAGTAACACTAACCATATCATAGGATGGCAACAAGTCCCCTAACTAAGCAAGGATTCCCGCCTAAGACACTCGGGATATTCTCCACCCTACACCACTCTATCATATCCTACGCGTCACCATCCTTACTCTAGGAGTAGGTAGTAGAGTTTGTTTTTTTAGGTAATTCACCATCTCTTTCTCTCTCATCTACTCCCTCTTCTACTTATTAATAAAAATGGACAAGTATAATATATTTTAAATTGAAAATAAAACCAATCAAACACGTTTAATTGACAATTTTCATGCAAATAATATCTAAGCAATTTCTTTTCATATGAATTTTATGTTTACAACCAAACACGCCCTAAGAGTGCATTTAATTATTAATATTTTCTATGCAAAAATGTGTTCGTTTTTTTACTCAAATTCCCATTTTTGTACTGTTTGATTATCATTTTTTTTCATGAAAAATATTTTCTTACTTTTGGTCACGTGTCCATATTTTTCTCAAAATCAAGAAAAATACTTTCTTTATGGGGAGTATGATTTTATTTTCCAGAGAATTCATTCTCTCATCTATCCACTCTCTCTCATCTACACACGAATAAAAATCAGACAAATATAATATTTTCTAAATTGAAATTAAATCAATTAAATACATTTAATTGATAATTTTTATGCAAATAAATTATAGGCAATTAAATTATCCAGAATTTATTTTCTTTATATACTTCTATGCTTACAATCAAACGCACCATACTTGTAAACCAAGAGAAAAATTGTGTTGTTGAACTATAAAGGCTTTATGCCCCCATTATTTTCAAGTTTTAATGGTTGTAATAGTAATTTTTTGAAAAATGTGTAATTGAAAGAGAATGAAAAATTTTTTATTTGCGTGTAATATTATTTTATAAAAAATTGTGCGGTCAAAAATAAAAGAATGAGAAAGATAATTGGGGACTATATATGGGCTTGGACTTGTATAGGCCTAAGTAGTCCAAGCCCAAAGACAACAAACCCTTATGTTTACATGCCACTCCTCCCTAATGTACATTGAAGTCCTCAATTTTCTTTTGACATATAAGTCTTGAAAATTTCAAGTTTGTAACACTTGAGTCCCTAGTGGACGAGAAGAGGAATTATTCAATTTGTGTAAAATTTAAAGGAATTGGATGTTGTCCTGCTAAATCGCCTGATTCACTCAACTCTACCTTGTTCGGAAGTTGAGCATCTTGATGCAATAATAATCATAGATGAATGCAAAGAAAATTGTGAAACCAACCAAAATTGCGGTAACTCGTTCCTTGAAGTTGGGATCATATATAGCATTTATTTGAGCCACATTATTTTCATAAAAATGCATTTTTGAATAGTGTATTAATGAAAAATGTGTGGTTAAAAATAAGAAAAAATTTTGAATTTGCGTATAATATTATTTTATTGAACAATGTATGTATAAAATGATATTAAATCACTATTTAAGAATATATTTTTTTCGAAAGAATGTGGATGGTGATAAAATGTTATAGAATATATGTTTTAATCATGGGGTTAGACGACATCCCACATTTCCATATTGTCATATGATCAATCCATACACGGTACACTGTCCATGCCACTGGACAAATCTAGTGGTATCATATCCATCGATCGGGAATTCTTTGAGATCCCACGAAGAACATGTTAAGTTGTGGAACCTAAAATTCCCTACACCAAAATTTTATCATGGATAATTTAGAAACATCACAATTGTAATTTTGGTATTGCCCTAATTTGTCTTATTAGAAGTATGTGTTATTGCAAAAATTAGAGATTACAGAAAATAGGATATGCGATTTTCTCTTATTTTCATCATAATGAATTACTGCAATAATGGATAAGGACGTAGTCTCACATTAAAGCGGCCCTCTATAAATGTTCTCTATTCTTTTGTCCATTTTTTTTGCAATTTTATTGCTCTTGATGACAAAATCAGAATTTCTCATTTTCAACAATTGGTAATAGAGCTATTGATTTTTATCGAGAGCAATGATTGGCAAAAAAAGAACATCACTAAAGATATGCAAGTTTGATGATATGGTTTTTATAAATGTGGCAGGTGGGTTTCGTTGTTGATTTATTATTTTTATTTTTATTTTTATTTTTATCTTTGGTTTTTTATACGCGTATCAGTATGTGGTTCCTTGACATTTTTAATTAATAATTTATTGAGAAATTTACACAAGTTCCTTCTAATACTCCTACTTTGCATGTTTTGAGCAACATCTAGAGAAAATGGCATCCATTAGCTGGCTTATTGATATTCTTTAGTTTCTATTAGGAAATCGAGTAATGAGACTCTTGAAAAGTTAAAATTTACATCTAAAATTAAGAAGTTACTTTTAAATTTATTTGTAAAATTTTCTAAAAGTGTTTTGTTTCGCTAGAAGAGTTTTTACATCCTCAAAAAACTCTTTTACAAGAAACAAAAATCCTACCAAAGAGGCATTACTAGTTTATGCTACGTGCGATGCACGAACTGTGCATGAATTATGGTTTGATTAGTGTATGTATTGAATATGTTTGAAAATATATGGGAAGATGAAATTATTGGCAAGGAACTAACCAGCAAATAATTGAGATAATAGTATACATATTGATGTGTTTGATTGTGATTTGTAAATTTATCGTAATTAATCATGTGCTTGTATTACAGTCAATGATAGATAAAAGAGAATAAAAATTAACTTCATTACCATCGTTAATTACAAAGTATAGCCAAGATAAACTAAATAATGACTGGTTTTCGGAATGGATGGGGATTACATTCCATATACATCATTTGTCATTACTTTTTTGTTTGACAGCTTTTGATCAGGAAATTACATGTACTTAACAAAATGGAATTCCAAGATCAAATTTACAAAGAAGACAAATTTCACAAAACGAAACAGCACAAATTTCACAAAATCGAACAGCATGCTCTTGTCAAAAGGTTGGTTTTACAGAAAAGATTTCGACTACCATTTATTCCAGTTTTTCTTTGTGAGCAAATTGATTTGTGTCTGAACTTATATTTTCATCACAAGTCACTTTCAAACTGAAACTATCATTGGAAGATTTGAAAAGGGCTTTTTTCACTGGAGGTGACCAATCTTCTTGATAGTCAGTATTAACATTTTTCCCAACTGCTGTAACTACAACCTGACTTTCAACCTTTGTTTGGATTTTTGGTTCAAGACTTGTATGGTCAATATTTGTTTGGATTTCTTGTCCTGAACTTAGATGGTCTAAGTCTGTTACAGAGATGATATCAAATTTGTAACTTGATTAATTAGGTTCATTTTGCGATGCTTTTAAGTAGAAAACTCGTTCAGTATCCTGCATTTTTTAATGATTACTTCGAAGTTTGTCTTTCAACCCTGTGTGTTAATTTTAAATTGTATTGATATTATTCAACTAAAATATGTATTGAATGGCAAAATGTTTGAGATAAGTTGAATTTCTTACAAATTTGGTTTCCTCCATCAAAGATTGGAAGTTGTAAATAATAGTTTCTCAACTGGTTCACCAATTGCATTTTGCACTGAGTGATCCCATGACATCTGAAAGCTGCACATATGCTCTAACCCTAAAGTGAATATGAAATTAGTATTAATAGATGCAAGAGTAATAAAGAGAAGTAGAAATGTCATGCATAAGTAAATATTTTACCTGCATCAAATGAAGTAAAAAATGAAAAGTAATTAATTGTTAGTATATTTTACCGAGGAATAGCTTTGGAATTGGGATTCTTGCAAAAAAATACAAAGATATGTTTCTCCAAAATCAACATTCAACCGTCTAAAACAGTTGTTGCAGACCATGTACCAAGATTTGCTATCAATTTTATCTGTCGTTGCTGTGCCGTTTACCCAATAAAACTTTCATTGTTACCAGTATGGATATACTTAGAGAAATTACAAGGAAAAATAAATAATACGATTGAGCATATCTATATTAGAAAATAAATGCAAGCTGATTGAATAGCACACGCAACCTTAACATTACCGCTAGAAGGAGTCCTTGAAGATTTTGAATAGGGGTGAATTTACTTTGCACGGGTGGAGAAAGATTTGTGGGGCTTTTGTCCATGTATGATTTTTTCAATACAAAATCATCTATTTTAATGGAATTTGTTCTTACCCTAATCAAAAGACATGGAGATAATTAGTAACTCCAATAGTAATGTGTGGAAAAATAATCGAGAGGAAACAAAAAAAAAGAATAATAAAATATAGCACTTTGTACATATCATTCTGTCATTTGTTTTACTATGTTGAAAGGTGTATTTATGAAGAAAGTGGAACAGACTTTTTTGGACAATTTTAAACCTATATAATATCAATATAGAGAATGTGTGAAGGATGTAACATATGACTTAAGAGGGGTTTAAATAATATAATAGAACATACCAAAGAATGATGTGACCTTTAGACGGGTTGCAAAGGTGACTGACTGGCTTTTTGTCAATAATGTCTACTATGAGTAAGCATTCTCTGTCAACAAATGAATCTCAAAGTGTATGCATCATTGTTTTGAAATTTATGTCTAGAAGTATGATATCTTGCAACCAAGTTTGGCTGCCATCTTTGAATTGAATCAATCGTTTGGGCGTCATATCAACTGCAACTGCAAGTATATCTGGAAATTTGAAATGAGCCATCAAATTTTCTTTTTTCTGAACATAAGTAGTACAAATTTGAAGGAAACTATATTTCTGTAGAATCGGTATGATTATTTAAAATCTATGAAATTTTGTCATACTTAAATCAACATCTGTATCCATGTATTATTCGAATTCATGAAACTATGTCAAGTTGATATGTTGAGAATACAAACTCTAGATTATCTTCATTCAGTTCTTCAATACAAGTTTCTCCAGATATTGTCCATTGTAGAGAGCCAGTCGAATATTTATAGTTTGTCGTATTATTTTTCACATAAACTTTTGAAATAGTATAAGTTTTTCCCAGAACAAGTTGATCCTCAAAAGCAGTGATATTGGAATCATATAAGCTAGCCTAAATAGTATTACCCTGAAAAATGATAAGAAACCTCATAAATAACTGTAATATACGTGATTTTAGATTAAAAAAAAAACAAAACAAAAAACAAAAAGAAATGAAGAAAAAATGTATGAAGAAGAGTTACCTGAGTATCCATTAACATCAAATGCTAGTACCTTCTATTGCCTTGTCTCGAAGGCTTTGGTGATTGTTTTTCAACTACAATCACCTTAACTTTCCACTTTTTATTGTTGGAAATAATTTCTGGTAGAAGCTGGTACTGTTCTTCCATTGTGGCAATTTTGCAACAAAATAATAGAGCCAAAATACACACAAAATGAAGATTTCTATTGCAAACAATTTTGAAATATCTAATTGACAAATAAAAGAAGATATATATAGACACGTAAAATTATATCATATTTGGTTTCCCGTACTTTATGTTCTATTCTTAATTTATTTTTTTTTATAAAAAGTAATACAAGTATGTACTGCGTAAAACTTTATTATTAGCCATATACTGTCATAACTTGTTGTCTGCATGAGATATGGAGATTACTTGTAATATTCATTTACTGATAGTACAGAAATAGCGTGAGTTCAAGGATTTACACTTAGAGCAAAATATGTAAAACTATATTTTATTCGTTCTCCCTATTATAAATTTAATAAAATGACGTTAAAATTTGGATTAAAAAAGAAAAAAGACCAGGATTTACACGGTAAAATCTTATCATACCCATACTCTATTGATTCATAATGACTGAACATAGGCATGGGTTGGCAAAGGTTTAAACATGGTACAAAAATGACTCTGAATTAAATGAAGTTGTATTTACCGGGGAAAAAGTATTCCCGCTACAAACTTTCATTGTAATGGGAGGAAAATTTAATTCAGTTATTTATTTAGCTTAAATAAATTGAATTGTAAATATATAAATACACGTGAATATGTTGATGTATGATTTTGTGTATGAAACTAAAGAATTCAAACAAAGACGTAGATTTGAGATTGTATAAAACGTGTGAATAGTTTATATTTCATAACACAACAAAAATACTTCATCGATTATTGACCAAATGCATAAAACAACAATAATATACAGCTCACATGTGACAGCCTTTTATCTTGTGGTTGGTATATAGCTCATTTATTATATTTTTAATCCCAAAAATCTATACATTTAGCAAGAGAAACTACACGCAAATATAAACAAGAGAAACTCTGAAATTGGCCAAAAAAGGCAACAATTTTACTCAAAAATTTACAATCGAAAAAACTTGCACAGATCTACGTATGGATAACAATTTTACCCATAAAACTCGAATTGTCTAAACTGTCTAGACACGAAGATAAGATATTTTATTATCGATTTTAAAATATTTATGCATGTATGGGTTATAAAGATATAATGTTTATTTCGAATTCTTAATAAAAGTTTCTCTGTTTTTAATTCTTTAATTCATTCATAAATATGATATGATATTTGAAATAATTTATGCAGATATCTCTAGAATACATAATTTCTCCAGATTAATGGTTTTCTGCTACACTTATCCAGTATCCAAATTTCAAATATCTTAAAGACTTGGTAGAATTTATAGATTCGAATCAACAATTTTCGTTGATGTGCAATAATTTTTATGGATTTCTTTATGGAGCTTTCTACAAAGGAAAAAAATGTACAATTTAGCAGTATGTTGGTGCATGAATTTATATTGAGGCCTGTGAATTGTGGGAAAAATGATGAAATTTGGGTAAGGTTAGACGATCGTGTAACCAGATTTGGCATGTAAGAATTTTGTCTTATTATTGGATTACATTGTCATGAACCATCCATAGACATTGATGATACAAATGATCGTCTTAGAAATCAATACTTTAATGGTACAAAACGAATCAGTATGAGGATGCTTTTTGAAGCATTTCATGTGTGCGAACATGAAGAAGATAAATTGAAGCTTGGTTTAGTCATGTTTGTCGAATGTGTGTTAACACCCACTACAAGACAAATTGATTATAGAACTATAGGTATGGTTGAGCATCTGGATGAGTTTCTTGCATATCCATGGGGTCGCAAAGCATATTTGATCTTGTTATATTCATTGAAAGCATCACAATTTGAAAGAATGCAAAGAATGCAACGGAATGAACAAACAAAATGCAAGTATGCGTTACATGGATATCCACTTGCATTTCAGGTAATTAGTCATTATTCTTGTATTGACTTATTATGTACAATTTATTCCCATAAAATTTTTTTATACATATAATATTTATTTTTAATTATCTTACAGTATTGGATATATGAAGTATTTCCAAAGATCGGAAAGAAATTTGGACGTCGTAGACATAAAACACCACAAATTCCAAGAATGTACAAGTGGAAACCTAACCAATTTGTAACTGAAAAAGAGATAAAGCATTTTTGGTCTACTCGTAATGTATGTTTTTATGAATGTACAATTACTTTGACATTTAATTGTCTTAAAATTAAATTAAACTCAAAATAAACAATTTTGGTATTTCATTTTGATTACAAATTCAAATGATTGCTGTGCTACAACCTAATGAAGAAGAATTACAAACTCTTTAGTACTGAACTCTTTCATTGCCACTGGATAATGGACACGATAGATTAGATGAGATTATAAATGGAGTATTGGATAATACAATAGAATAAATCTCAGACAATATATATGTGCAACTTCTACATCTTCACCTGTATTTGGGTCTAGCTCTGTTCTCGGTGGCTCCCTAAGTGAAGATAAAATGAAAGAATTGCTAGGTATCTACAGGCAACACATAGCATCAAACTGTTTGATGTATATAGCAACTTGAAGGCAGAATTTGCTAAAGAATCAAGAGCTCACTACCATGCGGTTCTTGAAAATCAAAAACAGTTATTTGAGGAGCAAAAAATGACAAGAAGATTACATGCAACATCGTTATCAGATAATTCTTGACAACCAAAGGCAATTTTTCCAATAGCAACAGAAGTGGCAGAGGATAGATACCAGGGTATGCAATCTTATATTAATACCAATTTAAGTTCAATGAGATCCTATGTTGATGAACAAAATCAGGAAACACTGAACATATTATCTGATTGGAAATCAAACATGGAAGCCATCATAGGTTCCATGCATCAAGATGTCCCTCTCGATACAAGTGTTGTTCCATGCTATAAACCAAAAGAGATATCAACAGCTAAACAAATTGAGAGCTTTGAAAGGTTGATAAAAGAGAAGAAAAACAAGAGGAAACAAATACAACCTTCATCATCTTCAGGTCGTCCTCTGGAAGACTATCCTATGGAAAGATACATAAAAATTAGAAATTTTATATCGAAGAATCAATCTAGGTAATAAATATAATTTTACTTGTATTAGTTCAAATGTTCAAGTTCTCTTTTGATTTATTTGAAATTAATTAAAATTATGTCATACAGTGCATATTTGGATGATGAAAGTAACAATGTCTTCGGAAGAGACATGTTGGAAACTCTAATGGATCAAACACATGACATAAATATTGCTGTAAGTAAAGTCTATAAATTACAATAAATTTTATTTCATAGTCGATATATATAATCTAATTTATATCTATTTATTTCATCAGAACATTGAGCTAGAGTTAAAACTACTGAGACGGCTCATGAATGATGGTTGTTCGCTTATTTCAAAAGAATATGCAATTATGGATTTCAAATTTGAAACGGAATGTTCTCGTCACATGATGTGGCATATTGACACAGGAATGAGAACCACCAGAGATGACCGGATGTAACTCTTTGCAAAGTTATGTGAATGGCAAAGCACCTATATTTGGTCGTTGTTAGATGAGATGCAAGTATATATTAATTCCGTGCTCATATCCGGCAATAGCTGGTACCTTTTCTTTGTCAATATTCATGAATGAAAATTTCAAATATATAATTGCAATAATAACATCCACACACCAGATCAAATAAAAGCACATGCAAAAACTTTATTGACTATGGTATAAGCATTATTGAAGACTACGACTTTTTCTTCTAGAGGAGATATAAGGAAACACAGGAATAAACAAATGGAGCAGGAGATTATACCCTACCTAAACTGTGCAAACAATGGGTAAACATTTAAGCGGCTTGTTTTTTAGCAGAATATTTAATTTCCTAAACTTAGTCATTTAACCTAACACTAAACTATTTCTTCTACAGGCCTAATGGTGGGATTTTTGTGCTCAAATGTATAAAATGATTTGTTTTGGGATATCCAATTGAATCAGTTTTGTCGGATAAGATGAGCATATATAGATGAAAGATTGCAGTAGATATTTGTAATAACGAATACTTTCTTCATTCCCGTAAGTCCTAATTGTAGTAGATAATTAGAATATACTGATTGAAATATTATGTAATAAGCTTGTGTTTTTTATCCTTTCTTTTGGTATCTTGTCACATCAGTTTATGTGTACATAAAATAAGACTACTTAGACCCAAATAAATAAGGATTATACTACTTCAATATAATGGATACCATAATGGTGTCCATAATGCCCAAGTGGCGCCTTCCTATTGGAGGGGGCACTATGTACCCCAAACACCACCTAATAAATAAAGATATGTTGAACATGGAATATTATGAAGGACATGTTCAAAGATAATAATTTAACCCTTTTGTATGCACCATGTTGAAGAAAAAATCGTACTAACAAGTAAAGTATAATTGAAATGGATAATAACATATAAGAATAACTAACATTATATAACTTAATGTTATTCTCCTTGACACAAGATGGATTAGCAGAGAAAATATCCTCTTTTAGGCTAACAATAGATTGACAGTCCAATTAAGCAAAACTTGTAATTATAGACTTCTTAAGTAGTATGTATCAAATTCAAAATTTCAAGGTAGACTACGTTTTTTGTGCAACAATTGTGTGATTTTATTTCATCTATTGGCTTTATTAGAACTTTTATGTTTTCACTTGTTCTTGGTCTATATGTCTGGTCAGTTATATGTCGCTTTATTAGAACTTTTATGTTTTCACTTGTTCTTGCTCTAGATAAAGAGACATATAATTGATCATGTGAGAAGACAGGTTCAGGCAAATATAGTCCGACGAAATCTAAAGTTTGACATTGAGCTTTGTTAATGGTCATTGCAAAACAAGGACGAATGAGAAATTGAGTTCTCTTAAATGGTACCGAATACTTATCTCCTTCAAGTGGAATAAATGGAATTCTAGGTAAAAATATCTGTTTTCCAAGATATTCACCTATTCCAATTTCGGCTAAAATAACATTTCGTTTAAATTCTCGACAAATAAGTCTGGTCCCATTACACAAACCTTTTGAAGGATTAATGTTTCTAAGCAACATAACAGGACAATTTCTTTTTAGTACAAGTTCATGTGGAGGGATGCCATTTGGAGTTAGACTATTCAAAAAGTTCTCGCGAATAAATCCTTCTACTTTATCAATTACTTCAACAAAACTAAAATATGTAAATATCTCTCCTAAAATTTCTTTAACTAACATATTGTTTATTACATCTACATGTTCATTTTTTTGAATCAAAATAACTCTATTCATCATAGTATTTAAATTGTCACCATATCTGTGAAAATTAGAAAACACAATAGCAATTAGTTTTTTCAATGATTTAAATTCACTCTTAAAATCTATTATTATATCTGAAGGAAGCTTAATCATGTGACATGTATGTTCTCTTTTTATTCCATTTCCAATTCTAAGTAAATTTTCACAAAACAAAGGATTTAATTTAGCTCTCATATTCTCGGTTAACAGTAGTTGTGTAAAATATTGCTATAAATCTGAAAAAACTAAACTGACCTTCATGATATCATCTTTTGTTCCTCTTTGTACTACTGGCAACACTTGTCGAAAATCTCCTCCGAACACAACAACATTTCCACCAAATGGCAATTCACATTCAATAATATATTTTAACATTTTATCCAAAATTACAAAAACATATTTATTAATCATTGGTGATTCATCCCACACAATTAGTTTTGTTATTTGTAAAAGTTGACCAAATGATGATTGTTTACTTACTGAACATCGCATCTCAGAACTTGTTTGAAGTGATATTTTAAAACATGAATGACCAGTTCGTCCAACCGGCAACAAAAAAGCAGCCACTCTCGATGATGCTGTTGCTAATGCAATAAGTTGTCGAGATCGTACTGTAGCAAGTAATGCCTTGTACAAAAAAATTTTTCCAATACCTCCTGGACCATCAATAAAAAAAAACTCCATTTTTATTATTTACAACACAGTCTAAAATAACATCATAGGCAAATTATTGTTCCTTATTTAAATTATCTGTAAAATGCATGTCACACTGAACATTAATATTTGTAGTCTCTTCTAAAATCATGTTTGCTAACACATTAACATCATTCACAATAACGTCAAAATCTACCAGACCAAAATCAATTCTGTTTGTACCAAAAACTTCCAAGAATGAATGTATGCATCTCAAAGCCCTAATCTCGACATCACATACTGTCATGCTTGCATGTAAAAAATCTTCTATCATGTACACTTTAAATTTAACCCATAAATTCCTAAGATATGCAGGGCTACAAAAAATTAATACATTGGCAAAGAGGCGACGCAATAATATAGGCATTTGATAGGTGATTGTCTCATTTAAACACATTTGACAATAATTATTCCCACCTATTAGACCATGTAAAAATGCAGTTTCGCGATAAGTAGGCACAACAATGTTATTAACTGTTCTTAAATCTTGAAAAGATTTAGACCCTTTGACATGATTCAATAAAACTCTTAGAAAGTATCTCTCACCCTCAGATGGATTAGCAACAACTATTCTACCAATAACATTTTACTTTTTTCTAGGACTCCAAACTCGAAAATATGTATTTCATACAAAGTATGTAGAAAAATTCTTATAAAGTAAAGTTTGTGCCTTTTCATTTGAAATATTCATTCTATAAAATTCAGTTAACATTTTTCGTTGGATAGAGTCTTTATCTATAACTTCTGATAAATCGTCTGTTTCATTATATGTAACCAACTGAGTATCTTCAATATGTAACTGCAAAGAAATTACAACAGGAGATATGTTGAATAAATCAAAACTAAAAATTCTCCATATACCTTCCGGTGCAGATATCCATCCAGCGATTTGATAATTCGAAATCTCATCAACATAATGCTCATTGATTTCTTTACTCACAGTAAAATTAACACGATCATGTCTTTTGTATACATATTTATATAAGTATTTGACTATTTTAACAGAAGAACATATTTCAACATTAATGTGACAGTCATATTTAGCCAAAATATAAGGATTATATGGTACAACACATCTATTGTCTAGTACAGACCCTCTGACTCTAACAATAACACCATCGTCACGACGCCTATAAAGTGGATATGAATCATTTATCTAATGAAGTATGCAAAATGTATTCTCTTGGATACATGTTTTTACAAGTATGGTTATTTTTCATGCACACATTTGTAGGATTTAATTGTCCACACGGACCATGCATCACATGTTTGAACACAGTAGCATGCAGGTGAGGATCTCTTTTTGGATCTGGTATTTCACAAGAAAAAATTTAGTCAATTTACGTAGAATTAGTAATCTTAAAACTCGTTTTAAATATCAGGAGAAAATGAACATGAGGTAGACCTCTTTTTTGGAATTCAATTACATACACATAGACAGCTATAGGCCCTAGAATTTCTCTCTTTATTAAATCTGTTTTTATTCTTCAAGTTTTGCTCGAAATATTCGGGCTAACAAATCTGGCCTATTTTATATTTTATCATTGTGCTTCAATTCTTGTTTAATTTCGGACCAATTTGGATTGCATGTCGTTGTTAAAAATACATCAGGTTTTCCATATCTTTGAACTAAACACATTGCATCCATATATCTTTCAGTTAAATTTCTAGGACCTACAATAAACCCTGTAGGCAACACAATTGATTTGCCAATTTTATAGCCTCTATTCTCACCATTTTGTATACTATCGACAATTCCTTGATAAAGTTCACCCCTTATAGTTTTTTCATTATTACGAAAATAATCTAATCTCACAGTTTCAATCTTAACATACATATCAACTATATATTGTTGTAGAAGTCTGCATGTATGAAGGAGTACAGACTTATTTGAAAGTTTGATTTGGAATTTGTAGCAATAATATTCACGGCACGACAAAGTAATTCGTTTCTTACCTCTCTTCATAACTGAAAGGAAAAAAATTAAAGTCACAAAGACAAATATAGAAATGACAATACATTTATGCGCTATAAAAAGATTAAAAAACTTTAATGGTAATAAAACTTACCACGATCTTCCATATCTATAAGTTATTTTGTCGAATAAATGTGATTGATTTGTATGAAATCTTCATGGACTATTAAAGTATTCACATTTACCTTTTCGATACTTTCATGCCATCTAGGTTCTCCATAGGTAAATATTAATGGATATTGAAGTGGATCATAACAACCATAGTAGTAATTTACTCTATGTGCAGTATTGAAATGTTCATAAATTAATATATCACGAGTCTTTGTGCTTGCAGATGGATCCTTATCAACCCATACTGCAGCCACCTGTTCACATGATAACATGTTATATACTCTCTGGTCGAGACCCAGATCAGACCTCAGCACGATACAACATGAATTAAAATCAGAAACTTCACTTAATGATCGAAAGAGACGACAATATGGATTTATCTTTAAGATATCTATTAATTTTTTCAAAGTTGATTCACTTAACCTATCTGAAATTTGTAGTCTATTACTAATTTCATTATCAGTATTATAAAAGTATAACTACAAATACGTAAGATTTCCATCAATTGGTAGAAGTGGATTTATAAAATGGTATACCTGTCCCTGAACTTTGAATATATATATACACCTCTATTAGTCTTACACAAATTTTTATCATATTTAACACCAAATGAAGTGAATGCAAAATTGTTGTTGTAAGTACAAGCAACTTTCTTAAAAGCAATCGCCTCACACGAAGTAGAAGTAAATAGCTCATAC
>NC_036258.1:451995-454648 GCF_002742605.1 Olea europaea var. sylvestris | reverse complement strand
AAAGGTAAAATGAAAATGACACAGACAGAGAAATGAATAAATTATACTCACCTAAATACTATAGTTGGAAGAATAAAAAAAAAGAACTAAATATACTTATTCATTTTTCTATATTATATATTATAATTTTTTATTATCACATAAATAGAAATTGCAAAATTTTAAAAATACTGTTAAGAAAGTCCGACTATTGATTAAATTTCATATAACAGAAGAAACTCTTGTTTAAACGGAAATATAATTTCATATAAAATCATGTCCGCAAAAAAAAAAATACAATATTGAACTGTTGTAATAAGAGCTAAGAGAAAAATGGGAAAAAAATAAAAAAATAATGCTTTCATAATTACGGAGGCTCAAAGTGCAAGACCTACAGAGGCTCAATGTTGAGCCTCCGTAGTAATTACGGAGGCCAATTTCCATAATTACGAAGGTTCAACACCTTTTGAGCCTCCGTAATTATGGGGGCACAAATTTCATTTTTTTTTCTTTCTTCTTCCTTCACTGACTTTCAGTAAAAAAATTTAATTTCATTTATTCAACTTAGTTTTTTAATAGATGTGATTCCTAAAATAAATACATAAAATATAAATAAATTTTGTTTATATATACAAAGATTATATAAATCCTTCAAAGGAGCAGAAATGTAGATAAATAATAGACATATTAATCACATTTTCAATCGTAACATTTTGAGTGCAATCAAATAATGTGTGAAACGTGTTACGATCAAATAGTCACTCATGTGATATTTCAATAATTTTTTTCTCATCACTTTTGTTTTTGGGAAGAGTAAGATCAGGTTTTTTCAGTAACATATTGTCCATTTCTACAACCCTTGAACCTCTTGTCAAATCTGAAGAAAAAGAAAAAAATAGAGGAAGTACATATCCTTTAACTTAAATAGCTTCTCCTGTTTTCAAAATTTATCTTAAATCACTCCTCACATAAAATATTTACATATCTTTGCTTGCAGGTGCTTAACAAAAAGGAAATCAGGTGTCTATCTACTATTTCTTGATTACCCTAGCTATTTTTTCAAGACTAAATTTTACAGTTTTAACTTACATCTTATTTATTGAATATAGATTAACTAAATTTTAATTTTCAATTCTATTAAAAATCGAACACAAATCATAAATTTCTCACCAAACTTCATGATATTCTTCTACAACGACATACAAGATATTTTATTTTTTAAATCATATACAAAGTTTATCTTATAGACATTGAACTTCCATTAACAAACTTTCTAACTCGCCTATATTGCAAAATCTACCTTAAAATCTATATCAGGGCCTCCACAACGTAAATAATAGAGTTCTTCTAACAAAATTTTCATTGTAGTATATCGAGAGAGAATGGAGGTGTTACATCGTTTCTTTGGAATCATTACTCCTTCACAAAACCATAATACCCATCTGATTAGTCACACAACAGTTTCTCCTTTCACATTTGAATAGATGCATTCTTAATATCTCTCTTATACTTTTTAATGTATATGTATAGATACTTCCCAAATCCTTTGTCAACGATTGGAGACACTAACTTAGTGACACAGTACGAGTAACTGCATATAATGGTATAATTCTCACAATAAGATTGGAAATAGATGATGGAAGAATATATTTTGCCGATGGATGGGAACAATTTTTTGACCAGTATAACTTACAGGATGCTCATGTTTTGGTATTTGAATATAATGGAAACTCCACATTCAATATGACCATATTTGACCATTCTGGATTAGAGGTCACATATGACTCCGATGTTCCTGAAGAATACAACGTTTCACATACAGATAACCCAGCATTTGAAATAACACTAACACCTCATCACAACAGCCATCGAGAAATTGTAGGTGTCATCTTTAATATCTCATTCTACATTCATCTCTTCCACATAAATTTAATTCAAAGATCAATAATTTATTCATTTATGATTTTTCAATATATACCAGGATGGTTCTCTAGATATCACCTGCCAAGAGGTGTGCGAAGTGTTCAAATCCATGATTTTTTACATCACAATTGGGAGCTCGCCACAAATTTATGACCAAACGGTAGGCTGGGCAGGTTTTGTTACAGAAAAAGAACTACAAATGGATGATACATGTGTTTTTGAATTTTTGAACAGTGAACCCCCAAAGTTTATCGTCTACAAAAGAGACCATGTTGGTGGAAGTTTGACACGTCTATAAGACCTCTTTGCTTTCTTCTAAGTGAATTTGTATACACCGAAAATGTTTTATTTTCATGTTAGTCAATGTTAATCCATTCTGCTATTTATACACCCAATTCTATTTACTCTCTTATTTACCAACCCATTCCATCCACATTTTAATGATTTCCAAATAACTAAAAGTGAGCAATACAACACCATTCCTTTATTGAAACTCCTTAATTGAAATATAATGTTCATAATAAATTTGCACACACATTACGCAAATAGATACATTGTTTCACCAAAACATTTGTTTTATATTCACTTATATAGAAACCACTATAGACGTATATTTCTTTTTTTATTTTTTTTTATTTTGATATGGATCCATTGTACACAAAAAAAAAAAAAAAAAAAAAAAATTAAAAAAAAAAATTCAAAAAAAAACCAATTCAAAAAAAATGAAAAAAAAAAATATAAATCACATTTC
>NC_036258.1:445518-451717 GCF_002742605.1 Olea europaea var. sylvestris | reverse complement strand
TATATATATATATATATATATATATATATATATATATTCGAACCGTCATTTATCATCTCATAAATTAACAACAAACAAATTTCATAGAGCCTAAACTTCGCTCAGGCACAACGGACGGAAAAGACTTTTACAGAAATCGCAAAAAAAAATTTCGAATCTTAGGATGCCTCAGAATCACGAAAGAAAAGAACATTCAAACCCAAAATATACAATCAACCAAAAGAAGAACACAAACACAAAAGTTCACAACAGGTTGGAAGCCCCACAGAAATCAACTTGAAAAAATAATAAAAACTATAAGTGGGAAAATAAGGAACTAACTTGTTAGAAAAAAAGCAATTCGAAAACACCAAAATCTTAGCATTGGATATCAAGCAAACAACTGAAAAAAAGTATAAAATAGATTAGTCCATATGTAAAAGTAAAAAAGGACTAGAAACAGAAATAGTATACAAACATGGAGAAAAGAAAGGACATAATAAAACTCAGAGAGAAAAAGAAATTAGGCAGTAGCGTGTGAAAATGGAGAAGAAGAAAGAAAGATCCACTTAAACTGAGGACAAGTGGGTGTATCACTGTAGCTTAAATTTTTTTTTTTTTTTTCATACGACGTCTTTTTTGCTCCAGATATGAAAAAAAAATTTGCTAGTGTGTGAAAATGAAAGAGCAGACGGAGCCATTTTTACTCAAGAGATGGAAAAAAAAGTTGCTACAGTATATGAAAATGGAAGAATTTACTGTTCTTTCTACAGTAATGAAACATTGCCCTTTTTATATAAGTTTTGCTACAGTGTGTGAAAATGAAATAGCAGACGGCGCAGTTTTTGCTCCAAAGATGGAAAAAAAAAACTTGCTACAGTGTGTGAAAATGGAAGAATCTACTGTTCTTTCTACAGTAATGAAACATTGCCCTTTTATATAGTAGTGAAAAGGTGTGCATTAACTAACCCTACTCTGTAAAAAAAAAATAAAAAAATTCTAACTGATAAGTCAAAAACGATCGGAATAAGTAACACCAATGTTCATCGAATACATACTAGACAAAAAACAGAACACGCGATAGACAAGATAAAAAGAAAAAAGAAAAAAAAGACGCCCTACATTCTTCAGTATGAAAAAAAAGGCAAAAAAACTGTACAATTTTAAGTCAGCAATTTACCTGGAGTATTATGCATAAACCATCATCTTAAATTTACCATAGTGTAATCTAACTGATAAGTAAAATTATTGAAAAACAAATTACGATAACAGATAATTTACACATGGACTATGCTTCAACTCGCCACTCTATCTCCTTTTACTTTTCTTTGATTGATCATCTCCTATAAATCGCGAGCAACGATGAGTTCTTCTAGTTGATCAGCGTTGCCATCATCCGATAACACCAAAACATCATCTTCTGTTGTGAAATCATAACGCTGTCCAATAGCTCTCAAAAGCTGGTACACTTCAAACATGGTAGGCCTCTCTTTAGGAGCTGCCAACACACAGGTACAAGCAACCTTGAGAAACTGGAAAAGCTCACTATCATACCCTTTCCCAACCAACAACTCATCGATTGCATCTTGAAGTTTTGAGTTACCAGAGAGTTGGGAAATCCACTCAACTAGATTTCCTTTAAAGCTTTCAGGTGCTTTCGCCACATAAGTCGGTTTCTCGCCAGTTACTAACTCGAGAAGCACGACACCAAAGCTATAGACATCCCCCTTTGGAGTCGCAACTAGAGTTCTTGCATATTCCGGAGCAACATAACCCAAGTCCCCAAATTCGCCATTTATAAAAGTACTCAGATGAGTGTCAACGGGATTCATAAGCCTAGCAAGTCCAAAATCGGAAATTTTAGGCTCGTAATCCATATCCAGTAAGATGCATTTAGAACTTATGTTTCGGTGAATAATACGGGGATTGCAAGTGTGGTGCATCCATGCAAATCCTTTTGCTGCTCTTATCCCAATTTTAAGCCTCAAAGGCCAATCTAAAGGTTTCTTGCCATCATTCACAACATGTAGCTTATCATGGAGGGTACCGTTTGTCATGTGCTTATAGACTAAGAGTCTTTCCTTCTTAGTCATGCAAAAGCCTAGAAGTGGAACCAAATTCCGATGCTTTACATTTCCAAGAGTGGCCATCTCGGACACAAATTCTTTCTCTGATTGTTGAGTATCCTGCAATCTCTTCACCATAAGAGACGTGCCATCTTCAAGTGCTGCTTTGTACATTGTCCCTGTTCTTCCTGACCCAATTATATTCTCTTTACTGAAGTCATTGGTAGCCTTCATAAGATCATTTAGTTTCATTTTGGAAACAGACTTCTCAAACATTGAAAGCTGAAACAAGAAGATAAGACTATTTGTGATTCGTTCCTTTTGCAGAAAAAATCAAAAGAAAATAAAATCTTATACGGCAGGCAGCAATACTAAAAGGGTTCCATTCTTATGAGCACCATGTAGATGAAAAAATTATATAGCTAAACAATTATCATGCCCCTGTTTGGTATATATTAAAATCAAATTTTAACCTCAAAGTCGACAACTAATTTTAACCACAAATTTCATGCAACCCACAACTTTTCAACTAGAAATTTCCTCAAATTTTATCAATATCTATTAAAAATCTGATTTTTATCTACACCAAACAGAGGCTATGTATAAAAGCAGAAATTCCAAGAAAATTTAGGTCTATCTTGCCTTGATGCCTTTGGAACCCTTCATACTCTTTGCCCATTTGTTGCCTAGAGGATCTCCTTCCTTCTTCTTCCTAGCCAACTTGCGCATATAAAAGTACATGCCAATACTCACACCCAAAGCTGCAAGAGTCAACCCCCCAACAGCCGCCCCAATAATTGGCCCAATGTTGGTTTTCTTGGAAGCGCCTTGGCAAGGCGTCAACGTAACTCCACACAGTCCTGCATTATTGACATAGCTCTCTGCAGTGATACTAGCATTGCCTGAGAAGATCGGAACTGGCCCAATCAATCGGTTGTTTGACACACTAAATTCCTTGATTCTGTTAAGTTGACCAAGCTGTGCAGGGATTCGACCTGTTAAGTTGTTGTTGTTAAGTTTGAGGACATTCAAGTAAGTGATATTGGAAAGTTCTGCAGGAATCTCTCCGGATAACTCATTGTTGGAAAGATCAAGGCTCGTCAGAAATCCGACTATATGAGAGATGTTATTTGGAATATTTCCATAGATTTTGTTATTAGAAAGATCTAACCCTGTCATGGACGAACAACCAGCAACACCTAATGGAAACGTGCCCTTAAGTCCCATGTCTCCCAGCCTGATATTCAAGACCCTATTCTCGTCCGGATGCCAACAGTCAATCCCAATGAATTTACAGATGGACCCTTCAGTATTATTATTTTCGAAATTCCATGTTGTTAAGTAACTGTCTGGGTCTTTCAAAGAAGATTTTATAGCTTGTAGGCAGTCGATATCGCTCTTAGTGGCATAGCTGAAAGATTTACTGAAGAGTAACCAAATAAAAATTGCGAGAATAGGGAGAGCTCTAAAACTGAAGACCATCATCATGATGAAAGCAGCCATAACCCAGAAAGAACGAAATATGTCAATCGACTTAAGGTGTTGCTTTTACACACGGAAACAAATTTACCAATCACCGAGAAGCAAGCCTCATAAGTTTGGTTGCTGAAACAAATTCAAGATCAACACAACCAAAATTCAGAATTAAGATTAAACATTCAAAAAACATTTAGGTGGAGTGATGAATGTAAAGTATCAACGGAGATTATTTAAAATGATACAATCGAATGCAAGACAACTTCATCTATGACTATTGTACCACTAAGAGGCTGAAATATCCAGAAGTCTCCAACGCTAGGGGAAATACAGTGCAGACAAGAAAAGGGAAGTTTAAGGTGCAACATATTTCCAGATTGTTCACAACAACTTAATCATCGAGTTTGCGAGTTAGAAGAATACTCGAATTTCATCAGATAAAGAGAACACATAAGCATTCAATTGAATTTAGTCAATATAACAGTACAGCTTCCACTTCCAATAACATCAAAAACCTAATTATGAGGAAAGAAAAAGGTGCAAATATTGACGAATGATATAGCCTATATAGGAACACAGAGTAAACTATTTCCTAGTAACTAAATCGTGAAATTAGGAAAGCAAGAACAAAAAGCCACATGAGTCAACTCAATTATGCGCCTCTGCAAGGTAAAATTCACCCAATCCAATTATATAATAAAGAAAACTCCGAAAGAAATCAAAGAAACCCACCTCAGATACCACAAAAGGGGTCATATCTTTCATGCCACCTTAAGTAAATTGAAAGGAAAAAACTCTTTTGTTCGAAATAGAAACCATAAACAGATATATGTAAGCATATAGGCAAAAAAATCTATTAAAATTAACAATAAAAAGAGATAGATAAATGGATAGTTACTGGTGGTATTCGCAAGCTTCTACTTCTTCGATCTTGATATAGAGCGGAGACTTGAGGGTGGACTGGAATTATAAGAAGGAACAATAATTACTATATATTTTCATCAGTTTTGTGACCGTTGATTGTCGGGTCAAAGAAGGGAGGCAATTTTCCACCATCTTTTTTCTTGGTCTCTTCTGCTTTTCATTTTCTTTTTTCCAACTGAGGTAACTCAATCGACGGACCCAAGTAAAAAAAGGGAGATTCTTGAGGTTGGGTACCGTGGCGTGGGTGAGGGTCGACGACCGCTGAGATATTGACTTTTATGTTTGCGCGTATGAAGTGATGATGACTCAAAAAGTTTTGACCATTTCTCCGTTCGTTTGTTTTTGGCCTTTTGGCACTATTGCCACAAAATTTTTGGCCAGTTGGGGCTGAGGTGATGGGTTGGGGTGGTTGGCCGGCCCTCTTCACCTGTTCACCGATCTTATGATTTTGATAAAAGTTGGTGAATCCTATAAAATATGTAACTTAAATTGTATCAAGAGTTATGGACTCGATGAATCAAGAGAGCTAAAACCGAAGTTTGATTAACTTTTTGACAAACAAAAGTTTTACAAAATAAGCTTCTAGAGTGAAAAGAAAGTGAGGGAAGGGAAAGAGACGGTTTAGTATCGCTTTAAAATATTTCTTAGTTGTGGATCCTAATAAATATGTGAAATTTTAGATAATAAATGGGTGAAAAGTCATGAATCTCAAGAAATATGTGAGTAAAAAGAATATACGATGAACTTTGTGAATAAAAATAATGTCCGATGAACTTTGATTATAATTTGTACTCTTGCAGGCATGCTCTAGTGTATTTACGTGTTTACGTAGTACTACAATGTGGCAAAAAACTGAATTCATCAACTTCACTCGAGGAATCAAGGCATTACAATTGATCAAGATAAGTTTAGATGTTGTTCTTCTAAACGGAATAATAAACAATATTGATCCAAAAAAATGACTGACCTCATTTCCTCCCATATAGCCAATACATAAAGCAAGGCTAAAGTGTCAAATTCAGCTAAATATATATCGACTGGCCAATTTTCAAGCAAAGCAGTGCAATAGGATGCTTAGATTAACATAAGAAAAGCAACAAAAGTATTATTATATTAACCTTACTCATAAATGAATTTATACCACCAAATGTGGCCAATTTGATATTCACATGATAGGAGGGCAACTTGATATAAAGTTTGTTCACAGTCTGTACATACTCTTTTGATAATATCGTGAATATGATTAGTGGCGAATTTAGGAATTCAGGTGAGCACGAATGAATCTAAGTGAGCACGAGCAGCTGTCCAATATAAGGGGGGGGAAATTCCAGTGGAGTCAACATGGACGTTTGCAGTGGCTCGCTAGGTGCTAGCTATACTCCTGAATGTGACCGAAGCATTTGATGCACAACACCTATTTGGTAATCATTATTTCAAAACTCTTTTTTTCATATACTCATTTTTAACTACACATTCATATAATAAAATATTATGTACATAAATTCAAATTTTTTCTCTCCTTTTAATCACACATTTTTCAAAAATTCACTATTTAAAACATTGGTTTTTCCAATCATTTTCATCAAACAGGGGCTAAATGGTCTACTCAAGAATTAAAGTGATATGACCGCTATCGAACTAGCTTTAGGTAAAGAAAAGTTCTGACTTATAAATATTTCGGCCACCACTCCATGGAATAGATATGGTTTATGAACTTGTTAAAATCATGCCAAAGCTTTTGTAAAACTAATCAT
>NC_036258.1:423277-445066 GCF_002742605.1 Olea europaea var. sylvestris | reverse complement strand
TATATATATATATATATATATATATGGTTACACTTTTGAAGGGTGTAATCATGTGTAGCATGAAGACTATCTCCACGTGCGCGTGCAAGGGGTGCTAGTCAAGGATCAAAATTGTACATAATTTGTGTGCAAGTGCGACCTGTGTATCGAATGTAGGACTGAACTAAGCAAAAATTGGTACTTTAGGAGTGTCCACATTTTGCTACTTTTTTCTTTCCCCAACTAACTTTTTTTGCGAATTTTTGCTTTCTTTAACTGACTTTTTAACTTCTGAAAGTGTTGAAACTCCAATGATTATTGCCATTATAATATTGAGTTAATAGACTGATTTACTCACCATTCATGGAGGTCAAGTTTATAACAGAGCTTGTTTTCCAATATTTACTACCAAAAAAATAACATGCTCTTCTACAGAATTTCCAATTCCAGTTCTTAGAAAATTAATTTCATTTTCGTGTGAGTCTTGGTGGTGTGTTCTAACACAAATTCATTTATCGGAGTAGAAATTGAAGTGCATAGATTGTATCGATTCTTTTGTTGTATACCGAGATACAAATTTCCAAACTAAATCTCAAGCACTTACAATGAAGGACAAATCTGTTTTAAGAAAACTGTGTACACATAGGCCTCGATTTGCAGATTTATAGTATTTTTAGCTTTTTTTATATTTCTACAGTTTCATTCTCTGTTTGTTTATATTCTTGCTGTGATAAATAGAAAGTTATAGTATTTTATATTCTTGTAACAAACTTAAAATAGATTCGAAAGTAAGAACAAACAAATTCATATATTGCTATTCAAAATTGATATTCATTTAATTTTTCAAAAATTGTAACTGAATCAACCAACATGAATGTGACTCTCGTGGTTACTGAAAATCAAGTTGTGGGCTCTATTGTGGCTTAAGGGCCCAGTACTATTGTGGCTCAAGCCAAATCATGCTGTGAGTCAAACTGTGGCTCCAATAAATGACTATATCGTTACTATTCCGATTAATTATGAGAAAAATCGGAGAAATTCTATCATACTTTAACTAATTCGAAGAGTCAACCAAATATTTGGTCAACAAAATTAGAGATTTGAAAAATAAAATAAGTATTAATTACTAGGCGGTGGAATGGATATATACTTACCAAAACTTATCAAACCCATTTCATTATGAATCCATTTTCCAAACCAAAACACACACTAACACACAGAAGAGAAACACGGCAAAGGAAAAAGATAAAGAAGAAAGAAAGAAAGATGAAAAGGGAAAGAAGAAAAAAAAAAAAGGAAATCTCGCCAACGTATTAGAAAATAAGCTCGTCTACAATTAGGCATGAATTCTTCAAATTCGAAGATAAGTAAAAACTTATTTATTGAAAAGTCATGTTTAATTTTATAGTTATTAGGTTGTTAATTTAAATTCAATTTTATTGAAAGAGAACTACTGAATTAAGTTTAACAAGTTGTGCAATTAAGTTAAATGAAGAAAAAAATTAGCTTAAATAACTGAAGGAAAGGTAGAAATCGCTTAAACGTGAAAAGATTAAATTTTGGTATCGCCTATTTAATTATAAAAATTTCTAAAAATAGTTAATTTAAAATTTTTATCACATTTTAAGCGGCAATATGGATATCAGGATAGTTTACCAACAGAATTGATTTTGCATACATAAATCTGTGAGTGGAAAATTTTATATATTTTTAAAAATTAATATATTAATTATACTATTACATTATGTGCAATTATGTGGATCTCTTGTACAATTATATGATTATTATGAAAGGTTCTGTCATTATGATATATGTGAAATCATTAAGGTTATACATGGATTACTTCTGAATTGAAATGTAACATGTGATATTGAGATCGATCAGAAAAGTACTTGTGATTATATACTGTTTATATGGGTCTTGATCGTGTTCTATCCTACACAAATGGGTCTTGACCTGACATTAGTCTTGACCGTGTACATATAATTTACAGAGGGGCATTGACTGTGTTCTAGAATTGATTAACAGAGGTATTGAAATCGACTTTCGTTCACGAAAGGGGCCAAAGGCCCGTGGTGAAAGTTCTTAACTTGAGGGGCGGATTATAGATTTCAGTCATAGGGTAGGTGATTTTTTCAGTATATTTGATGTGATGAAATTATAGTATAGTTATCCGCTGATATTTATATCTTGACCTTGAGATGATAGTTTACAGCGTTGTGAGGATGTCTCACTTCTTGGCTATGATTCTATGATGTTATCTTATGAATTATTAAATTATATGAACTCGATTTTCGATAAAAATGTATAAATAAAAAGTATAATTATTTTTGAACTTCTCCACTCATTGAGCTATCTATTAATATATTTTCCCACGTTTTCTTATTAGGCAGCAGTTGAATATTCTGACATCTTTTGGAGTTGAGCCTTGATTTTAAAACAGAACCACACCACAGTTTTTACTAGTATGACTCACTTTATAAAGCACGTAGTAGTGTTTTGGGACGTATGTTCATGTTTAGATGTGATTCTGGATCATTTGTAGATAGTTATGGGGCTCACTATATATTTTATATTTATATGTACATTTCATATTATTATCTTGGTAAAAATTGAGATTTCGATCGATCCTTATTGCGTTGTGTTATATTTGGGACTTGTGCATTTTGAATTACAGGCCAGTTAGTCCTATTTACAAAAGAGATAATGTTGGAATTTTGTTAAAAATAATTTTTAAAAAAGCTGCATATTGTAATTGTAGTAGCCTTGAAGGTGGGTTCGAGCTTTAGTTGGTATCTATCATCGGCACACATCACATTCTGGGTCCACTAAAGTTACTGGAGTAGGGCGTGTCAAATTCAATGGCTTCAATTTCAAGAGTTGGCAGTAGAAAAATATCATTTTACCTGATCACCTTGAATCTTACAAAATTCTTGACTAGGTGCCACGCATTTGATGCAACATAGTTTAACCACAAGTGTACGATGTCAAGTTTTGTAATATAGTATTGAAGTAAGAGTGTCGAATCCACATGAATTGTATTTAATTTTCACTAAGTACTATAATTATGCAATTTCTACTTTATTTAAATGAATGTATGATTGAATTCATGTTTTATGAATGAACTATTTAAACTAAGCTAACGTGATTGGATATGACAAATTTGGGGAATACAAATTATCAAATGAGAAGGCCCAAGAATTGATTTCACCTAATTTTCAATTATGATTCAACGAATTTAAATTATTCCGATTAATTTTCTCATATTTAAAAGCAAGAATCCTAATGTATTTCTAAACCCCTCTCTCGAGCACCGATGAGAAATTAACCCTAGATCCCAATTCTAACATCTCTGTTCAAAATTGAAAATCAAGAATTTAATAAAGGTCCGATTCTTTTATGGAGTAAGCTTCATATATTTATACTTTCTCTCGAAACCTATAAATTCTATGTTGTATCACTCTTATGATCACGCCTAAATCCCCAGTCACTCGAGTGCTGAAATTGACTAGCATCAAATCATCCAATTGTTGATCAGGCAATTGAAAGCATTAAAATCATGATACAATTAAATATATGCGGGAAAATCAAAGAAATAATTATAAAATCATCAAACCATAATCTTGATTCGGCTACATCAAATCCCTAGATAAATTGTTTAATTCATGGTATAATAAATGAAAATCATACAAATTATAATAAACAACATAAGGAAAATGATAGAAAAAACTAGTCTTTTAGGTAGATTTTCAATCTTCTTCCTTGATATTGTTCCTTCAAATTATGTGGTTGAATTCTTCAATCTTGCCCCCTTCCATCCTTGTGTTTGGTCCATTTTATTCCTTCTAAAAATAGGGTTCTTGAATGGTACTTATAGTATGTTAGGGGTCTTGGACGAAATAGGGTTGAATTAGGCCAATACAAGAGTCCAAAAACATAAAAACGCGTTCTCCTGCATATCCGGCACCTCGGCGCCAAATATGGGCGCTTCAGCCCCGCCTATTCTGTTAATTTTCAGTCATATGGTCGCTGCGGAGCTCGGTTCGATCGATATAGCAGACTGCACATCCTTCAGTTTTTTAGCATAACTTTCGCATCCAATGTCGAATTGAGATGATTCAAAATGCATTGGAAAGCTAAATCAAAGGGCTACAACTTTGCTTCAGGCATCATTCATCAACTCAATCGTTTGCTATGATAAAAATGGGTCTCAATATGAGGCTGAAACTCCGAGGCATAACTTTTCGGTTAGAAATTGATTTGTGATCATATTTTGACTAAATTTGATCCCTTTGACATCTTTTTTTCATCCAATTGACTTCTAGCACTCTCGGATCTTCATTGCGAGGTTCAACACAACTTTTCAATATGTTCACTTTAGTCCTCGAACTTTGGATCTCTTACAATTTGGCTATTTTCTCCAATTTCGCCAATTTTTGCTTATTTCTTTCAATTTTATCAACCTACATCACAACATCAAAACACACATTAAAAAACTCTAAAACACTCTCAAGAGTAGCAAAATAACAAATTAGATGACATAAATATCATGAGTGTAGAGCACTCATCAAATACCCCCAAACTTAATATTTTGCTTGTCCTCAAGCAAACACAAACTAAAGAGAATAACAGACAAACACACAAACTCAATTAAAACCTACAGAATCAAGTAAGAACAATTTTTTTTTTTTGCTTGATATCTTGCTTTTATAGTTCAGAATTAAAAAAACGTAGTATTGATGTCATGAATCACTTCAAAGTTATAATGCACAAGCTGAATTCTTACATATTCAATGCAAAACGGGTGTGTGCGCGAAGAGTTAAGTGCAACGTTATACAATAATAAGTTGATTCAATTCTTGACCTTAAATATTTCCTTATTTCGCTTGTGGGATTCACACACCCTTAAACTTGTTTTCTTTTCTTTTCCCAATGGTGTAATCTAAGGTGGATTTTCAATACTAGTTTCTTACACCCCTCAAGTTTGGTTAGATTTTACTAATTGTAGTTCAACATATCAATAAATGAGGATTTTCCTTATTTTTGACTGCTCAACCTCTAGGAATCAACTAAGTTACCGACCCCTTATCAAATGTCTAATCTTCTAAAACAAGTGTTCGGGGCATAATCAAGGCATTTGATTTCCATTTTTTTCATTCTTTTTTTTTCAGATATATATTTAATCCTTTAATCACCATTTGTGCGGACGTTTCTCCCCTAAACTTTCTAAATGACCCCTGTAGCGAGTTTTAGATCGATCACTCCCAAATCAGATGATTTTAGGACATTAGGTTTTAAACACTTACATACTTAATCACTCGAGTCATAAAGGCTACGAAGAAACAATTCACAATGAGATTATTAAAGTTGTCCTCATTGGGATCAATTTTTTTTTTTTTGACAATGATTAGTGCAATGCCCCTTATTAAACACATATTCCCAAAAATAGACCTCTAACTTAAGGTTTTCACCCAATTTTTATCCTATTAATCTTAGATAATCCACACAAAAGTTAGCACACATGAAATCCACATTTATCTCCAAGCTTTCCTATAACAGTGCAATCATCCAAACATCATATATTTGGTTTAAAGGTATAATTATGTTTTATGGTTGTTTGGGTTTAGCATCTAAGATCTCTAATCTAACAAATAAACGTGAATCAACCCACTCATGTACAACGCTACAATCAACTCACGTGCAAAAATAAATTTTGTTTCATACGAATAAGCAAAAATCTAACTCAAGCACATAACTTATTCACAATTCATAAATCAACACATGTTCTCAATTATACAAATCAATATCGGCAAGGCTATCTAACTCACACTAGCATGCAAAACACATTTTTTTTTAACAGTGCACACTAATAAGAAAATAAAAAAAAATGCACACAAATCACACAAAATACACAAAATAATAAAAAAATATGTAGGCAATTAGAAAATTTATGATACACCCCCAAATTTAAACTAAACATTGTCCCCAATGTTAAATTAAAAGAAAATGAGGAAAACTTCATTGAATTGTCTGAATTGCCAATGATGGTCTAATGCTATGATGCTAGATTTGATTGATACTTCTTCTAATTTCTCCCCCAAACTTGATATTTATCCAATTACTCTTCGTCAATTGGTTTAATTGTTCCATGACGTTAAGTTTCTGAAAATTCAAAATGTAGATATTAAATTCATGGAACAAGTGTTACTTATCTCGAACATCTAATAACCAACTTGACTGCTCAAAGACCTAAAGGAGACAAGGTAGGGCTGATGAATTCCTAAATTAAAAAAATTTTGAAATGAAATAAACTCTCCTATAATTTAAAAGAAATAAAAAAAAAATAAGTGAAAAGGTAAGAACACTTGGGTTGCCTCCCAAGAAGCGCTTCTTTATAGTCACTAGCTTGACTCAATCGCAAAAACTACGGTGGATCCTCAGGTGGCATATTTCTCTTATTTCTGAACTTTATCTTCGGCTTTGTATTCTCCTTCATTGCAAGATGGCGAACAAACTTAGGTTGTTTTGACCCCGGTATAGCCTTCAAGACCTCTTTTGGTTTGGCAATGTTTGGTGGTTTCAAAAACCTATCTACATAGCTCTTTTTTTTGTCAGGTGGGTCAGCTTCTTGAGTTAAGATGAAATTCACTGATTTCTTCATTCCTGAGTCATTACCATCAGTAATGCATTCCTTGTCGAGTAACTAATTTCCATGTATTGTACCAAAGGATCATAAAATAATTCTCCTTTTTCTCTGTTTCTTGCAATTACTTCAGTTGATTGGATCATTTTGCAAGTGTCAACTTTTCCTTTTTCTGGGGCTTTTTTTTCTTGATGGATGTTGAAAGTTACTTGCTCTTCATTAACTTATAGTGTCAACCTTCCTTCTTGAACATCAATCAATGCTCTTCCAATAGTCAGGAAAGGTCGGCCAAGAATTAACGGTACTTTCTCATCCTCCTCTATGTCCAATACTACAAAGTCCACTGGAAAGATGAACTTATCAACCTTCATCAACACATCTTCAATAATGCCTTTGGGATATGTGATCGATCTATCCACCAGTTGCAAGGTAAGGGTTGTAATATTCACTTATCCAAGATCCAGCTTTTTGAACGTTGATAAGGGCATCAAGTTTATGCCAGCTCCAAGGTCACATAGTGCCCTATCAAATGCGATACCACCAATATTGCACAGGATGTTGAAGCTGCCTGGATCTTTCAATTTGTGAGGGAGCTTCTTCTGAAGTATGACACTACACTCTTCTGTCAGCTTAACAGTCTCAAATTCCTCCAACTTTCTCTTCTTTGACATCACTTCCTTTAAGAACTTGGCATAGTTAGGCATTTGGGCTAAGGCTTCTGCAAAGGGAATGTTGATGTGGATTTTCTTGAAGACCTCCAGAAACTTTGTGAATTTTTTATCAAACTCTTTATTCAAATACCTCTGCGAGAATGGTAATGGGGGCTTCAAGATAGGTGGGTTGTCTGAAAATAAAATTGAGTAAGGCTTATAAATCTTCTTTGTTACCTCTCCCTCAGTTTTCTGCCCTTCAGTTTGCTTTTTCCTTACAAGTATGGGATCCGATGTAGGTACCCCAACCTCTCTAAGCTTGCATTCTTCAACTGCTTTACCACTCCTTAGGGTGATAGCATTGCAGTGTTCCAGTGGGTTAACCTCTATGTCACTGGGAAATTGTCCTTTTTGTTGAGACTGTATTGCAGTTGCTATCTGACCAATCCGTACATCTAAATTCTTCACTGTAGCCCCCAAGTTGGTCATATGTGTCTTAATATTGTCAAGTCTTGCCTCATCTTTGTTGAACCTCGATCTGGTCTCCAAAATGAAGGTTCCTAAAATATCTTCCAGTGATGGCTTTCGCTCAAACGCTTGATTATTGAACCCCTGATATTAGTTGTTTCCTGAGTAGTTTTCCCTTTGATTGAAATTTCGATCGTTCACATACTGAAGTTGTTCATTCTCCCTTTCAACTTTCTGGTATGCAATGGATGTAGCCATAATAGATTTTGATTTCTTTTGTGATCCATGTGAAGTTAATGCAGTTATTTGATTAGTGAGAGATGACATTTGAGCTGCAAGGACGGCAATAGGATCCACTTCATAAAGGCGAACAACTTTCTTTGTACTCGAACACTCACTCAGCCATTGATAGCTATTAGTAGATATCTCATCCAATAATGCATAAGCCTCATTTGGAGTTTTGGATAATAATGCACCCCCTGTTGCAGAATCTACCACTCTCCGTGTCTGACCATTTAAACCATTGTAGAAGGTTTGTATGTGCAACCAATCCAGGTAACCATGCTGAAGACGTCTTCTAAATAGATCTTTATATCTCTCCCATGTCTCATAGAATGGTTCAAAGTCTGACTGTCGAAATTGCCCAATTTCACTCCGTAATTGCACTGCCTTCGAAGGTGGAAAGAATTTTGTAAGAAATTTCTGCGCTAACCCCTCCTAAATTGTGATGGATCCATACGGCAATGATTGGAACCATGCCTTGGCTTTGTCTCTTAGGGAAAAGGAAAATAGACGGAGTCGGATTGCATCTTCAGTAACGCCATTCATTTTCACTGTATCACAGATCTCCAGGAAGGACCCCAAATGAGCATTTGGGTCTTCTGTTGGAGCTCTTCCAAATTGATTCTGCTGCACCATGTATATAAATCCCAGCTTCAGTTCAAAGTTGTTAGCAACAATAGCTGGGCGTGCAATACCAGAGTAATTTTTATTGACAAATGGTCTGATGTAGTCCCTTATAGCCCGTTGTTAACCATTCTGATTGTTTCGATTCACTATTGGTAGATCTTGTTCGACCATTATTTCACAGTTGTGTCTTTGAATGCCCCTTAGAAATCTGAAGGTTCGTTCTGGTTCAGGATCAACAGGTAGTAGTCCAACGCTTCTCGATCTTCGCATAAACCTAAAATAGGCTTCGCAAAATAATTTTAAAAGAAAAAAAATCTAAATTAAAATAGAAATTACTTGGTAATAATATTACTAAAAATCAAATTAACAATCCTCGACAACGGCGCCAAAAACTTGCCATGCGTTTGATGCAACGTGGTTTAACCGCAAATGTACGACGTTAAGTTTTGTAATATAGTATTGAAGTAAGAGTGTCGAACCCACATGGATTGTATTTAATTTTCACTGAGTACTATAATTATACAATTTCTACTTTATTTAGATGAATGTGTGATTGAATTGATGTTTTATGAATGAACGATTTAAACTAAGCTAACGTGATTGAATTTGACAAATTTGGGGAATACAAATTATCAAATGAGAAGGCCTAGGAATTGATTTCACCTAACTTTCAATTATGATTCAACGAATTCAAATTATTCCAATTAATTTTTTCATATTTAAAAGCAAGAATCCTAATGTATTTCTAACCCCCTCTCTTGAGCACCGATTAGAAATTAACCATAGATCCCAATTCTAACATCTCTGTTCAAAATTGAAAATTAAGAATTTAATAAAGGTTCAATTCTTTTATGGAGTAAGTTTCACATATTTATACTTTCTCTCGAAACCTATAAATTATATGTTGTATCACTCTTATGATCACACCTAAATTCTCACTCTCTCGAGCGTCGGAATTGACTAGCATCAAATCATCCAATTGTTGATCAGGCATTTGAACGCATTAAAATCATGATACAATTAAATATATGCGGGAAAATAAAAAAATAATTATAAAATCATCAAACCATAATCTTGATTAGGCTACGTCAAACCCCTAGATAAATTGTTTAATTCATGGTATAATATATGAAAATCATACAAATTATAATAAACAACATAAGGAGAATGATAGAAAAAACTAGTCTTTTGGGTAGATCTTCAATTTTCTTCCTTGATGTTGTTCCTCCTTCCTTTTGATATCTTCAATTTTTGCCTCCTTCAAATTAGGTGGTTGAATTCTTCAATCTTGCCCCCTTCCATCCTTGTGTTTGGTCCCTTTCATTCCACCTGAAAAATAGGATTTTTGAATGATACTTATAGTATGTTAGGGGTCTTGGACGAAATAGAGTTGAATTGGACCAATACAAGAGTCCAAAAACATAAAAACGTGTTCTCCCGCATATTCGACGCCAAATATGGCCGCTTCGATGCCACCTATTTTGTTAATTTTCAGTCATATGGGCGCTGCGGTGCTTGGTTCGATCGAAATGGCAAACTGCACATCCTTCAGTGTTTTTAGCATAACTTTTGCATCCGATGTCCAATTGAGGTGATTCAAGATGCACTCTGTGATAGGTGTGTAGGACATTGGGAGGTGCCGGCTCTTCTCACTCATCTCATCCATCCCCATCTACACCACCGCCTCCACAACCTTCTGATGCTACAGGGGACATCTTTCAGCATCTTGAAGCTATGGATTTGCGCATGACCCGATGGCAGGATGGCATGCAAGTAAAAATGAATCATCTACAATCCACCATCTTTGACCAGTTTCAGTATCAAAACGCTTGCATGGTGGTCATGTCATCTGCACACCCCGAGCTCACCTTCCCTCCACCGCCATCGTTTCCACCTCATTCACACCCTCCTGCTCCACCTGATGGCGATGAAGACAATTGATGTCTTCCTCGAGGTATTTCTCTTCCCTTTCTTTCAATTTTACATTGAGGGCAATGTTTTGTTTAAGTTTGGGGGGTCTAGGGCAACGTGTTGTTTAAGTTTGGGGGGTCTTACTTTCACTTAGTTGTTAATTGTGTCGAGCATTTTCTTTATTGCTTTTGTTGTGTTGCATTAGTGTTTCAAGTATGTTGTGCGTGTTAATTTGCTTTGTGTGGAAAAAAAATTTGCATTATTTTATTTTACATGCTTGTGTGAGTTGGATAACATTGTTAGCAATGATGAATCTATTTGGAATGTGGATCCATTGTGGATTATGGATGAGTTAGTTGCTTGAATTAAAGTGTTACTTACCTTGCAGATTATTGTGACATTTATGCACGTGAATTGAATATAGCGGCGAACAAGAGTGAGTTGATTCATAACTAGATTTAGGCTAAAGTAATGACCCTAGAAATTGAATCCAAATAGCCACTTGTATAACAGTATTCACATCCCTTCCTACCTTAGGATAGTTTGGATAGGCAAACTGTTGTAGGAAAGCATGGACGTGGGTGTGGATTCCGTGTGTGCCAAATTCTGTGTGGACTGTCTGAGACCAATGGGAAGAAAATTGAGTAAACACTTTTAATTAAGGGCCAATTTTCGAGAATATGTGTTTAATAAGGGGCATTGCACTAATAACAAAAATCCCAATGAAGACAACCTTAAAAAGCTCATTGTGAAGCGTCTCTTTGTAGCCTTTATGACTCGAGTGATTAAGCCTGTAAGGGTTTAAAACCTGATGCCCTAAAGTCATCTGGTTTGAGAGTTATCGGCCTAAAGTTCGCTACAGGGGTCATCTAGAAAGTTTAAGGGAGGGACGATCGCACAAAGAGTAGTTAAAAAAAATCATTTTTAAGCTTGATTAAGCCTCGAACACCTGTTTTAGAGGAGTAGGCTTTTGGCAAAGGGTTAGTAACTTGGTTGATTCTTGAAGGTTGAAGCAGTCAAAAATAGGAGAATCCACACTTACCGATATGTCGAACTACAATTAGTAAATTCCAACCAAACTTTAGAGGTGTAAGAAATTAGTATTGAAAATCAACTTTAGGTTACACCTTGGGAAGAGAAGAGAAAATAAGTTGGGGGTGTGTGAATCCCATGAGCGTAGAAAGGAGATAATTGACTTCTGAGGACGGGAGTTGAATCAACATACGAATGTCTGGTATTATATTCAATTCTTCACACACACACGCACGTGATCTGTAATGGGTGGGTAAGGAGCTACTTTTTACAAAATAGCTTTGAAATAGTTCATAAACTCGATCTCACATTTCAATGTTGAGCAGTAAAAACATGTTGTCCAACTAAATTATGCACTTTAATTCTTTGGCAGCATTTGTGTTTGTGCTTGGTAATTATTGTTTATTGGTTGTGTTTGCTTGAGGACAAGCAAAGAGCTAAGTTTAGGGGAGTTTGATAAATGTAATTCACTCATTAAACATACGCCTCTAAATAACGGGTTTTAGCTTGTTCTTGAGCACTTTTGAACGTTTTGATGTGTGTGTTCATGTTGTCTTGCAACTCAATCAACATTCGAGAAAACACCATAATTGGGAGCTTGTGATGAATCTAAATGGTGATCATAAAATGGGGGCATAAATTAGAGATAAGAAAAGAAGATTGTAATGGAAAAGAAGCTTAGAAGATGAACGATTCAAGCAAGTAGCAGCTTGTTAGGTGCCACGGCGTCTAAATTGGGCACTACAACGTCCAAAAAAAAGGAGAAATTTAGTGAAAAGTTGGGCACCATAGCGCCCAGTGTGAAAAGAAGCAGCAGAATAGCTGGCGCCGTGGCGCCCAAGTCTGGTGCCACGACGCCAGCACACAATTGCATCGCCCCAAAAAGCCCAATTTTTTGGATATTTCTCGGCCCAAGATATTCCCTAACCACCCAAAATTCGAAGATAACATAAATACCAAGAAAAAACCTAAGGGGGAGCCGTTCTTCTAGTATTTTCTCTGGGCAAAAAAGGGTACAAAAGTGAAGATCCATTCAAGAGGCAAGGAAAAGAAAATTGAATTGCATCAAGATTGACAAACAACTGGGGAAGAACAAACGGCTTCAATTAGTTTTTCTAAACCCTTGTTTACTATTTCTCATGTTCTTTATCTTGTATTTTGACATGTCGATAGATTCAAGTATGAACTAAATTCATAGATCTAGGGTTGATGTAACTTATTTGAGACATGATTTGATTCTAATATAGTTATTTCTTTCAATTTTCCATGATTTATTTGTGTTGTTTTGTGCTTAATGCTTTCAATTGCCTGATCACTAATTGAATGAATCGATGCCTTAAATTTAATGCTCGAGAGAGGGAAATTTAGACATGATCTGGAACAACATAACCTAGATTTATAGGTTTCGAGAGAAAGTACAAATCTTTGAGGGGTATAAACAAGAACCAAGAGCTTTAATAATCTTTATGTATTTAATTCAGAATAGAGTTATTGGGGTTAAAATATAAAGATAGGTTCTATTGGCACTCGAGAGAGGGAATATAATTAAATTAGGGTTCTTGCATATAAATTGGGAAAAATTCGATGAAAATGGCTATAGAGGTTGAGAATGTTGATAATATGGTGAAATCAATCCCTAGTTATCCATAGTTTGATTTGATTTTTAGAAATTGTCTCGCTTTACTTGCATTCTTTATTCCATTTAAATTAGATTAGCATAAAAACATCATTTAAAAATTGGATTTGTCTAAATAAAGTGAAAATCGAAACAATTATAATACTCAGTGGAATTTGAATATCAATCACTGTGGGTTCGATACTTTTAAATTCTTCACTATATTACAAAACTTGACACCGTAAACTTGTGGTTAAATCACGTTATATAAAACGCGTGGTAAGTCAAGAATCTTAATGTATTTCTAACCCCCTCTCTCGAGCACCGATTAGAAATTAATCCTAAATCCCAATTCTAACATCTCTGTTCAAAATTGAAAATCAAGAATTTAATAAAGGTATTTTTTTTATGGAGCAAACTTCACAGATTTATACTTTCTCTCAAAACCTATAAATTCTATGTTGTATCACTCTTATGATCACGCCTAAATTCTCACTCTTTCGAGCGCCGAAATTGAACAGCATCAAATCATCCAATTGTTGATCAGGCAATTGAAAACATTAAAATCATGATACAATTAAATATATGCGGGAAAATCAAAGAAATAATTATAAAATCATCAAACCGTAATCTTGATTCGGCCACATCAAACCTCTAGATAAATTGTTTAATTCATGGTATAATAAATGAAAATCATACAAATTATAATAAACAACATAAAGAAAAGGATAGAAAAAACTAGTCTTTTGGGTAGATCTTCAATCTTCTTCCTTGATGTTGTTTCTCATTCCTTTTAATGTCTTCAATTTTTGCCTGCTTCAAATTATGTGTTTGAATTCTTCAATCTTGCCCCCTTCCATCCTTGTGTTTGGTCCCTTTCATTTCTTCTGAAAATAGGGTTTTTGAATGGTACTTACAGTATGTTAGGGGTCTTGGACGAAATAGGTTTGAATCGGGCCAATATAAGAGTCCAAAAACATAAAAACGCATTCTCCCACATATCCAGCGCCACGGCACCAAATATGGGCGCTTCGACGCCGCCTATTCTGTTAATTTTCAGTCATATGGGCGCTGCGGCGCTCGGTTCGGTCGAAATGACAGACTGCACATCCTTAAGCATTTTTAGCATAACTTTTACATCCGATGCCCAATTGAGGTGATTCAAGATGCATTCGAAATATAAATCAAAGGCTACAACTTTGCTTCAGGCATCATTCATCAACTTGATAGTTTTCTATGATAAAAATGGGTCTCAATATGATGCTGAAACTCCGAGGCATAACTTTTCAGTTGGAAATTGATTTGTGATCATATTTTGACTAAATTTGATCCCTTTGACATCTTTTTTCATCCAATTGACTCCTAACACTCTCGAATCTTCATTGCGAGGTTCAACACAACTTTTCAATATTTGCACTTTAGTCCCCGAACTTTGGATCTCTTACAATTTGGCCATTTTCTCTAATTTCGCCAACTTTTGTTTATTTCTTTCAATTTCATCAACCTACATCACAACATCAAAACACACATTAAAAAACTCTAAAACACTCTCAAGAGTAGAAAAATAAAAAATTAGGTGGCATAAATATCATGAGTGTAGAGCACTCATCATTAGGACTGCTTCAAAACTTAATAAGGGTGAGAGAGATATTCAAGCAATTAGTGCACTTGATGTTTGGAATCATTTAGATTTTCTGTGTCGAAACTATATCCTGAATAGCCTAATAGATTCCCTATACAACGTGTATAGTACGATGAGAAATGCAAAGGACTTGTAGGAGCCTTTGGATCGAAAATATAAAACTAAAGATGTCGAAGCTAAAAAGTTCATTGTTGACAAATTCTTAAAGTATAGAATGGTAGACTCAAAAACTTTAATTAGTCAAATGCAAAAACTTCAAGTGATTTTTCATGATATTCATTTGAGGGGATGATCTTGAGTGAAACTTTTCGAGTGGCTGTAATTATTGAAAAGCTACATTCGACATGGAAAGATTTCAAAAATAATCTTAAGCATAAGAGAAAGGAAATGAATGTTGAAGAACTAATTGTTAAATTTCGAAATTAAAAAATATAGGAAAAGTTTAGAAATGTAGAAGATCAATCCTAGTGTTACTAAAGTCAATATTGTGAAGTATAGTCAAAGTTATATAACCTACAAAAATAAGCCTGAGCTATCAGGTGGCAAGGGACCAAGCCAAGACCGAAAGATGAAAATTCTAAAAGGAAGTTTCAAGAAAAATGGGTCATAAGTTTTCGGAGTGCAGATTGCCTAAGATGAAGAAAGAAACAAATGTGGTTGACTGTCTGCACGTGATGTGTAGGAGATAAATCTCGCAGCCGTTATTTCTGAAATGAATATGGTGGGTTCAAACCCAAAATAGTAGTGGATTGACACCGAAGCCATGAAACATGTATGCTTTGATAAAGAAATGTTTTCTACTTTTGAAGCAATTAAGAATGGAGAGAAGTGTTCACGAGAAATTCAACAACTTCTAAAATCAAGGGTCAAGGAAAGGTTGTTCTGAAGATGACTTCGAGAAAAGAGCCGACTCTTAATAATGTGTTGCATGTGTCGAAAATTTGCAAGAACCTAGTGTTTAAGTTGCTTATGAATAAACACGGTTTTCGAATTGTATTTGAGTCTCACAAAGTTATTTTTTCAAAAATTGGAATGTTCGTCGAAAAATGTTATGTTTTCGATGGTACGTTTAAGTTAAATGTAATTGTTGTTAAACCAAAAATGAATAAAGTAAACTCTTTTGCTTACTTGTCTTCCAATTTATGACATGGTGGATTAGGACATGTTAACTATGATATTTTACGTAAACTAATTAACTTGAATTGTATACACGCGTTCCATATTGATTCCAAATATAAATGTGAAACTTGTGTTAAGACAAAATTGATGATGTCATCATTTAAATCAATTAAATGAAATACAGAACCACTTGATTTAATTTACAGCGACATGTGATTTAAAATTTGTACAAGCAAGAGGTGGTAACAAGTACTTATTACTTTTGTCAAAAATAGCACAAAATACTATTACATGCATTTGTTTAAAAGTAAAGATGGGGCCATTGAGAAATTTAATCTCTATAAAAATGAAATTGAAATCAACTTAATAAGAAAATTAGGGTATTGAGAAGTGATTAAGGTGGTGGCTATGAAGTACAATTTGCTGAATTTGTATACAATACGAAATCATACATGAAATCATTGTACCTTATTCACTGCAACAAAATGGTATTGCTGAATGAAAAAATATACTTTAAAAGAAATGATGAATGCAATGTTAGTAAGTTATGTGTTACTTCAAAACATATGGAGGGAAACTATGTTATCAACAAATTACCTTTTAAATAAGGTGTCCCAAAAGAAAATAAAAAAGACCTCTTATGAATTATAAAATATGTATCACGAGCACTAAGGGTTATACCTCAGTTGGTAGAGTGCCTCGTTTATGTCTTTTTATTCTGTCGAAAATCGATTTTACGGTATAGACGCTTATGACCAAAGGAATAAAGTCTTCTTATAAATACTTACGAGTATGAGGTTTCTTACTAAAGTGGTTGTTCCAATACCAAAGAAGGTAAAGATGGACCCAAAAACTGTAGACTACATCTTTATTGACTATACGCATAATAGTAATGTTTATCGATTTATTGTGCATAAATATAAAATTCCAGACATACTCAAAAACACGATAATGAAATCGAGAAATGTTTCATTCTTTAAACATATATTTTCCATACAGATCCGAAAATGAAGCAATCTCTTCTAAACGAACACATGAGACTATGTTTGAAAATAGTTAGGACCAAGAATTAGAAAAGGAAATTGAGTTTGAACCAAGATGTAGCAAAATAGAAATGATAGAAAAATCTTATGATCCCGATTTTCTGACCTAAATGTTAGAAAGTGAATATCAAAGTTATCAAGAAGTTGTGATCTCCTTAAGAAGACATCAATGGAAAGATGTCATCAAAAGTGAAATAAGTTTCATTTTACAAAATCATATATGGGAGCTAGTGGATCTTTCTTCAGGAAATAAATCACTAGGCTACAAATGGAGTTCAAAAGGAAAATAAAAGCAAATGGAAAGTTATAAGACCAGATAAGTAATAAAAAGTTACAAATAACGGGAATGCCTTAATTACTTTGACACATATTCTCCACTGGCAAAAATTTATATTATTCTATATTCTTGTAACACCTTCCAGCCTAATTCCTATTTTTTCCAATTTCAGTTCCCCATTTGAGGGTTCTCCAAAGGGAAATGATTCAATAAGAAAAACCCTTTGTTTGTGGCCTGGTATTATTCACCCGTGACAAAATGCCCTATGGGAAACAATGTCAAAAACGTTGAGAGACTTCTTGATCCCCTGCTTGATGCATCCCCACAAAGTGAATTGCTGACAAAAACTCCATCTAAAAGTATGATGACTGTTCCGTATGTTGATTTGTAACCACAAAGGCAAGGGAAAAAGGCACAAGGAGGAGATCAAAATCAAGGAGCTAACCACTGGTTTTTGGGACACAAAGTAGCTAATTTTCTCCCTCTCTATAGCAGCCACATTTTCACCTCTAGAACACACAAATCACACACGACTAGGGCAAGAAAAGGGGACCGTATATAGGCTAGATTAGGGTTTTAACTGGACCAATAATAAAGCTAAATGGATCAAGATTCAAAGTTATTCAAGAGGTAATATAAATGGGCTGAGTAGAACCTTTGGACTTGGTTGTTGATGATTATTTCATTCATTGGCCGAGACCTATAAAATATACATTCCCACGTTAACATCAAAACCCAATATTTATTGGGTATCAAAAACCGACACTGTATAATTTTTCCTCTGATTATATACTGAGAGTATAATAGTGATCCTTGGAAAGAGGTCATGAAGTTGCTTGAAAAAATAAATATCTTATAATAATTCTAATTAAGAATTGTATTTATTAATAATTAAATATATTTTGATCTTGATGCTCTTGCTGGAACTATTTCAGTCAAGTTACAATTTTTTTAGATGAATTTTGAATACTACATTTGGTTCTTAATCTTTGACATTATTTTTTGTTTTTGTATTCAATCTCCGAGTGTGCTCAAGATTTGTCCTTTTGATTTACATCTCCAACATTATGGATTTCTTCTTGTTGCTGATGTTGACTCGTCTAAAAGGTTAAAACTGTTGTTGAGCTACATATTATATATTTAAATTTAGTCTTTGTTGGAAAATTGATGGAACGGAGTGGTAAGTAATGCTCGGAAAAACTTGAACAAGTTTTGTAGAAATTTCGGCAGAGTAACAACGGAAAAATGGACCAAAATATTTCACCAAACAACACAGAGAATGTCATAAAATTGCAGCAACAATAACGCCAAAATTGATGCAAAGTTGAGGCAAGTGTTGGACACTTTATCCTTAAGTCGAATTTACCCCGAAACGGTGCCTACAGATTAAAGCAATCAATTCTTAAGATACAACGACTATCTTTTTGTGTAAGCAGCACTTCAGGCACAAGAAACAACGAACCAGAATATGGTATTGCACTACTTAATGCAAATGAAAGAAAACCAGAATTTTATGCAACAATTATGCAAATTTTGGTTGAGAAAGAAGAGAGAAAAATGCTTACGATTGCATATCATTGGTGTAAGGAAAAGGACATTCCAAGTGTCTTATTTATAGAGTATGAAAGGTGGTGGATGAATTGATGCAAGCCAACTCATGCAACCTTTCGAACAGAAACAACTCTAGCCGTTGCTAGCTTCTCGCCGGACCCTTGCTCGAGCGTCAATAACAGAGAATCCGTCGCTCGCTCTTCACTGGACCGTCGCTTGAGCGATGGCCTAGCGAGCGAGGTTTGTTGGATTTCCAGCCAACTTTGGACCACAATTTTTCATTCATACGGAATTGGTATTTGTTTTTCAAATATATTACGACGATCTACTCGACGAGTAGAATAAGTTGGTCTGTTTATATTTGTAATCTAACCATTGGATCAAGTTTGAATATTTGATTAAAGTTGACACCGAGTCACTTTTTCCAAATTATACTTAACCAAATTTTTTATTTTTTTAAACCAATTCCATCAGTCTTCAATAAACCTGTTCACGTGCAGACCGGTTTCAATTTTCACCAAAGGCATCAAATGGATAGCATTGAAACTTGATTTCAAAGATTGCATGCTCTCATATTGTGTTGAACCACTCTATCTTGGGCACTCATTTATTTATTCAAGTTTGGACTACAGCATCCTGTATATGAGATAATTCTAAGTGGTGGCTTTGCTTGACCAAAATATATCAGTTTCATATTGTGTTTGACAAGCAATTTTATATCAGATAAATAATAGAAAAAATGTGTAATATTTAGTTTTGTTAGTCCTGATGCATTCAAATAAAATTGTTCCGACGTGCAAGGACTACAAAAGATATTAGTTGTCTTAGAGTTACAGGAGTTGAGATATTATTCAAAACGTTATTATCTAGCTTTTTCTGTAATATTCCGTTTCTCATGCATTAGTATTGTTCCGATGTTGATAGCACAACTAGACTACTCTATCTGGTAACTGCTTCTGTTGACAAAATGGTTCTGAAGAAGCCCATCAGCGTTGGAATTGATCTGAAGATGGTGCTGTTATTTGGGTTGGCCGATCTTCTATTGAAATTCAACTAGAAGTCACTCAGCCACCAACTGGTATTTTCTTCAGAACTAATTATCTTTTTTCACGAGAATAAACTGCACTTAAAGCTCAACTCACAGATTTTTCATGATTAGTCCTCCGTACTTACATTTTAATTTTATGTGAAGTTTTTGTGAATATTGTTATTATGTTGTTTGCTTGATGACTTACCAATTGCATGCTTTTCCATTTAAATCCATGTCATGGACACTCTTCGTCCAACTATATTTTCCGGTGCATTTCTTTAATTTCTAAACACCGGTATGGCTCTCTGCAATTCAGAATTTATCAAGATCTCAAAAGGTTGAAAACTGATAATAGCAACTTTTTTTACCATTACTGGCTTCGTATTTTCCTGGTATTTCATCCGGCAATCGTCGATCTCTCCATATGTTATTTGGCTAACTGATCTGTCTCGTTCAGAATTTCTTTAGTCTTCAACTTCCATTATAAGTTAATCATAAGCTATTTGGCATGCTGTGAAACTTAAGACTGCTTGACGTTATTTTCGTTCACGCATTAACAAAGAAAGAGTTTCCTCCGCAGAGATAACTGACGGTTCAGAATCAGTTGTTCTGATGGCCAACTTCATTTTTGTGGCTCGCGACAACAAAACAAGGAAAGAATCGACTGTGTCCAGAAACAGAACAGGAAAAAAATTCTTTAAGAAGCATCAGAAGCAAGAAATTTACGGAGGAAAAGGAAGATGAAAGAAGATAGAAAGGAGATTGAGAATGGAGAGGTGAATAGCTTTGAAGCATTACTGCGGAGGAACGGATCTTCTGTGACATGCCAGCATTCTCCTCAGAGATACACACCTTGAGAACTCTTTAATTTGTCAGCCACAGCAAAGGAACATTCATGGTCGGATCTTTGGAGGATTTCTAATGCACCGAGCATTTGAATTAGCTTTTTCAACAGCTTATGCTTTTGCTGGCATGATGCAAGCTTTGTAGAAGTTGATATTCTTAAACCAGTGAGTACCTCATTGTAAACCTCTCTTTTCTGTTTCCTTGGGTCAACTTGATTTTGGAATGTGGTTGTAGTATTGATTTGTATCTTAATCTAAAACAAAATATATGAGTTTTGGCATCCTTTTATATGTTACTATCAATTCAAGTTCCCCCAGTAGACACCAGTGCAGAGAGCACAATCTGCCACCTGTTTGGTTCAACTAAAAGCTGTTGCAACTGTATATAAATATTAGCCATCAGATTAGCCCCTTTCCCCCAGTTCTTGTCAGAAAGAACCAAATTCTAGTGATATTTGTTGGATATTGGTTAAATAAATTGAGAATTGAAAATCGATTAAAGTTCGTATCGAATTCGGCCAAATACTCAAAAGCTCGACTCAATCCGTTTAGGCAAAATTGTTTGCCACTTCGTCGCTTCGGGGCGCACAAACGGGGATCGACCTGCCCGATCAGGTCGCGAGGGTCGAGGGGACAGCGCCCCTCTTGGGGGGTCGGGGGCAACGCCCCCGAAAGAGAATTTTGATTTCTCTGCATGTATTGAAGGGTATATTTGGCATTTCGAAAACCAATATCGGATGAATGAGAAATTACGAAAAAGGCCTCAATCATTAGTGAATAGACACCTTTTCATAAGGGTGCACTGTTTGGAAAGGGTGCATGGTTTGGCGTCAACCATTTCGTCCACACCCCTTCATGGTCTATAAATAGGACCCTTTGGGTGTCCTATTCCTCACAGTTTGATATGCAAAAACGTCTCTCATCCTCTCTTCTATCCAAAATCAAAATCATTTCATTTATTTTGATTTTCTTTCATTTCATCTGTGGAGTACATAAGCCTACATTTGGTTCGTTGTACTTGTGTTTTGGAGTGCTACAAACACAAGTGTAGCCGTTGTATCTTGGGAGTCGATTG
>NC_036258.1:421882-422323 GCF_002742605.1 Olea europaea var. sylvestris | reverse complement strand
TCGAATCTGATGCCATATCAAATGGCATGTCCGATATGAATTTATCGACAGTTGTTTCTGAGTGCAACCTTGTTGGAAATCCCATGGAATGGTGGGTTGATACGGGTGCAACCCGTCACATTTGTGCCGATAGAGGAATGTTCACATCATACACTCCAACTGAGGAAGAAAAATTGTTTATGAGGAACTCCTCAACATCCAAAGTGGAAGGACAAGGCAAAGTGGTCTTAAAGATGACGTCGGGAAAAGAACTTAGCCTCAATAATGTCCTTCACGTACCGGATATTCGCAAGAACCTTGTGTCGGGTTCTTTGTTAAGCAAGAATGACTTTAAACTAGTCTTTGTATCGGATAAGTTTGTACTTACCAAAAATGATATGTATGTAGGCAAAGGCTATGTAAAAGATGGACTATTCAAAATGAATGTCCTAACTGTTGTGT
>NC_036258.1:419692-420122 GCF_002742605.1 Olea europaea var. sylvestris | reverse complement strand
AAAACCGCGTTTCTAAATGGTGAATTAGAAGAAGAAATCTACATGGAACAACCTGAAGGGTTTGTCGCACCATGAAATGAAAAGAAGGTGTGTAGACTTGTAAAGTTATTGTATGGATTGAAACAAGCACCGAAGCAATGGCATGAAAAGTTTGATAAAACTATGTTGTCAAATGGCTTCAAAATCAATGAATGTGACAAATGTGTCTACATTAAAAACGCACCTAATGAATATGTAATCATATGCCTATATGTTGACGATATGCTAATTATGGGAAATAACTCCAAAGTCATTTCCTCGACTAAGAAAATGTTAACAAAAAATTTTGACATGAAGGATATGGGAGTGGTGGATGTAATATTAGGGATTAAAATCTCTAAGACATCCGATGGTTTGTCATTGTCTCAATCACATTATGTTGAGACTATAC
>NC_036258.1:411537-416621 GCF_002742605.1 Olea europaea var. sylvestris | reverse complement strand
CCAATCTAAAGGTTTCTCGCCATCATTCAAAACATGTAGCTTATCATAGAGGGTACCGTTTGTCATGTGCTTATAGACTAAGAGTCTTTCTTTCTTACTCATGCAATAGCCGAGAAGCGGAACCAAATTCCGATGCTTTAAATTTCTTAGAGTGGCCATCTCAGACACAAATTCTTTCTCTGATTGTTGAGTATCCTGCAATCTCTTCACCATAAGAGACGTGCCATCTTCAAGTACTGCTTTGTACATTGTCCCTGTTCTTCCTGACCCAATTATATTCTCTTTGCTGAAGTCATTGGTAGCCTTCATGAGATCATTTAGTCTCATTTTGGAAACAGACTTCTCAAACATTGAAAGCTGAAACAAGAAGATAAGACCATTTGTGTTAATCTTTCCTTGTATAGAGAAAATCAAATAAAAATAAATCTTATAAAAACAGGCAGCAATACTAAAAGGTTCTATTCTTTTGGGCACCTACAGATTCTACATGAAGAGGACAAATTATATAAATAAATAATTATTATATATAAAAGCAGAAATTCCAAGAAAATATAGGCCTATCTTGCCTTGATGCCTTTTGAACCCTTCATACTCTTTGCCCATTTGTTGCCCAAAGGATCTCCTTCCTTCTTCTTTCTAGCCATCTTGCGCGCATAGAAGAACATGCCAATACTCACACCAAAAGCTGCAATAGCCACCCCAATAATTGGTCCAATGTTGGTTTTCTTGGAAGCACCTTGGCAAGGCGTCAACGTAACTCCACACAGTCCTGCATTATTGACATAGCTCTCTGCAGTGATACTAGCATTGTCTAAGAAGATCGGAACTGGCCCAATCAATCTGTTGTTTGACACACTAAATTCCTTGATTCTGTTAAGTTGACCAAGCTGTGCAGGGATTCGACCTGCTAAGTTGTTGTTGTTAAGTTTGAGGTCATTCAGGTAAGTGATATTGGAGAGTTCTGCAGGAATCTCTCCGGATAACTCATTGTTGGAAAGATCAAGGCTCGTCAGAAATCCAACTATATGAGAGATGTTATTTGGAATATTTCCATAGATTTTGTTATTAGAAAGATCTAACCCTGTCGTGGACGAACAACCAGCAACACCTAATGGAAACGTGCCCTTAAGTCCCATGTCTCCCAGCTTGATATTCAAGACCCTATTCTCATCCGGATGCCAACAGTCAATCCCAATGAATTTACAGATGGACCCTTCAGTATTATTATGTTCGAAATTTCATGTTGTTAAGTAACTGTCTGGGTCTTTCAAAGAAGATTTTATAGCTTGTAGGCAGTCGATATCGCTCTTAGCAGCATAGCTGAAAGATTTACCGAAGAGTAACCAAATAAAAATTGCGAGAATAGGGAGAGCTCTAAAACTGAAGACCGTCATCATGATGAAAGCAGCCATAACCCAGAAAGAACGAAATATGTCAATCGACTTAAGGTGTTGCTTTTACACACGGAAACAAATATACTAGTCACCGAGAAGCAGGCCTCATAAGTTTGGTTGCTGAAACAAATTCAAGATCAACACAACCAAAATTCAGAACTAAGATTAAAAATTCAAAAAACTTTTAGGTGGAGTAAAAAATAATGATTAGGGGATGAATGTAAAGTAACAACAGAAATTATTTCAAACGATAGACAATCAAATGCAAAACAACTTCATCTATGACCATTGTACCACTAAGAGGCTGAAAATATGCAGAAATCTCCAACCCTAGGGGAAAAATAGTGCAGACGAGAAAAGGCAAGTTTAAGGTGCAACATATTTCCAGATTTTTCACAACTACTTAATTATCAAGTTTGCGAGTTGGAAGAATACTCGAATTTCATTAGATAAAGAGAACACATAAGCATTCAATTGAATTTAGTCAATATAACAGTACAGCTTCCACTTCCAACAACATCAAATCCTAATTATGAGAAAAGAAAAAAGTGCAAATATTGACGAATGATATGGCCTATATAGGAACACAGAGTAAACTATTTCCTAGTAACTAAATCGTGAAATTAGGAAAGTGATAAGTGTGTTTTTGCACACTTAGTTAGATTACAAACATGACTTAAATACAAACAAAATGATTGAATTGTGACTTAATCTCATTGAATTCATGCAATGTAGGTGTTTCTATGAAAATAGTGGAATTCAGGATAAGAGAGCTGAAAAGGGACTAAAATGGAGCAAAGTGATAGTTCAGGGACTAAGGATGCAAATATTTGAAAGTTGAACTAAAAGACAACTCGGGAATACAAATATGCTAAGTATGAACTCGAAAGCAATATAAGATGATTGGACGAAGAAGGAATTGCAAAGGGACTAAAATGAATTAAACTGAAAGTTCGGGAACCAAGTTGCAAATAAATCATAGATGAGACGGGAAATGGAATGAAGATTCAAGAGTGTTAGAAGTCAATCGGATGAGGAAAGGAGTCACAAGGTGAAATAGGGTCGAAGTATTATCAAGTATCAACTTTCAGGCGAAAAAACTATACTCGTGATTTTTAGTATCTAGTTGAAATCTATTTTTCGTATAGTAAACATCAGAATTTGAGGAAGTCTATTTCTATCAAAAATGTAGATCTTTGAGTTTTCTTCTCAATACACTTTGAATCACTTGAATTGAAGATCAGACGAGAGAGTTATGATCAAAATACTAAAAGCTGTCCGGCGGAAAGAATGTATGCCTATGCGGTCGCATAGAAGCCTCCCGAGAACTTTTTCTCAAATTTTTTTACTCTATGCGACAGCATAGGTTATGCCTATGCGGTCGCATAGGTATAATCTGGGGGCCGTTTTGCAGTTTCCTTATACGATTGAAACTCCTTTGGTAACCTAATTTCCACGCGATTTAAATACGAAAGAACGTCCAGAAGAAGGGGAGAACGTAATTGGAGGCACAAAAACAGAATTTTGGAGGATTTGGAGAGGAAGAACAAGGCAAAAACAAGGCAATCCACTTCAAGATTCAAGATTTCACTTCAAGAATCAATCGAGTGATGTTCTTCCTTGGTTTTAATTGTTGTTTTTCTTTATTTCCAATTATGTTAGGCTAGATTTTCATGTGCTAGGAGATCGATGTACCATGTGATTTGAGTTTTATATTTCTAGTTTTGCAATTTGACATTAAATCATATTTCTTTTGTTTTGAACGATTTATATGCATTTATTGTTTCCGCAATTAAGGGCCCGTAATTGTGTGAGTTTGGGTGATTTATTCTTGCATTCGAGAGAATTGGAATAGATTCGACATAATATAAATCATCGCAGGGTCCGATAGGGGATAGAAATATACCGCTATGCCCTACGTGAATCTTTAAGTGTTCATAAAACTACATGCATTTTTACATACGCACTTGTCATAGAAATATAGGCCGGTGGTATGTAGAAATAGGTTTGATACATCTCGAGAGAGAGTATTGGATAGACTTAGGAACATTGATTCGTCAACAATTGAATTATGTTGTCATATTGTGAAACTAGAGTTTAAAGTGATAATTGCATGGGAAATCGTGATCCTAGTGCGTTTAATTTCTATTGATTACAACAAACGTGCGTTCTCAACAATTGATTTCATTTTAGAGTTTTAAATTATTGTTTTGCTTATTAATTTCATTACAATCATAAAAGCTGCATAAGTGGGATTTTCTTTCCAATTTTAGAGTTTTAATTAAGTCCACGTTCATTTTGAGTAATTTGGTTTCGGTTAAGATCGAATAAGTAAAATTGAACTAACCAATCTCTGTGGGACGATACTCGGACTCATTGAATCCACTTTATTACTTGTTAACGAACCGTACACTTGCGGTAATTTAAATCGAAAGAAAATATTTCGTGAACAGAAAGCAAGAACAAAAACCCACATGAGTTGACTCAATTATGCGCCTCTGCATATAATAAAGAAATCTTCGAAAGAAATTAAAGAAACCCACCTCAGATACCACAAAAGGGGGGGATCATATGTGAAAAAGCAATAGTTCGACCCAACTAACACTTAGAGGGGAGGTGAATAGGTGTTTATGCGGAATTAAAACAATTAATTAACTGATGCAACAAGTCACATCAATTATGCATTGCGTAGATTCATTCACATACTTTATCTACTTAAGTTGAATTTTCGGTTGAAAAATAAATAACAGAAAGCAGTAAAAACACAACAAAATGTTGACGGAGAAAATCCAACTGGGTAAAAACTCCGGGCACAAGCCAGTAGAGATCCACTATAGAAGATATTGACTTACAGTACGTCAGACATTATTGATTCTAACAATATTCTAACCTCCTTACTGTATCGACCACAGCTATTCTGGATTTTGCAGATCTGCACCAAAATTCCAGCTTTGAATATCTTCTACCTCCCGTGAATCACCAAGCACTCCAGTTCTTCAAGCAATTTCCTTCCCGGATCTTCAAACAGATGATCTTCTGGAAGTTTATATGGAGATATGAAAGGATGTTTTGGTTTTGTGAGGGTTGATGTTTTTATTCAAAGAACCATGAGAATCAAAGATAAAAAGGATGAATTTATTTTGGTTCTTGATCCTTTGGAAGTTGAGAGGAATTGTTGTTTTAATGTTTGCCAAAGATGTCTAATGAAAATCGGTCGTTTTGTTTATATAGTAGGTCGAATTTGGTAATATAGAGCGTTAAAAATTCGCGAGGCATTAAAATTATCAAAGGCCAGATAACATAGTCGCTCGAGCGAGGTCCTGGCGAAACTCGAGCGACGTACCTTCGCTCAGGCGATAGACCAGCGAAACTCCAGCGAGGTCAGTTCTGCAATTTTGGCTCTAGCAAGGTAAGGGTGAAACTCCAACGACATCAACGCGCCGTTTGCATCTTCAAAGCATCCCACTTTACCCTAGACCTATGCTATGACCTTTACTAAATTGCAACTTTAGTCCCTGAACTATTTGACATGTACAATTTAGTCCTTGACTTTACAATTTTGACAAATAGGTCATTTGATCACAGATTGCCAATTACACATTTTCCTAACTATGAATCTTTAGGTACTTATTTCCCTGATACATCCAACAAAAGCCTCAGGTTCTTGGTTGTTCCAAATCAGCTTCCATT
>NC_036258.1:393364-396017 GCF_002742605.1 Olea europaea var. sylvestris | reverse complement strand
GTGGGTGTCTGTGAAACATGAGATTGAACAGTTATACATGAGAGTTAGGAAAATGTGAGGTGTTAAGAATATAGTTATAAGAGGCTTATTATGTTAAAGAAGCCATATATCAATATAGGAGAAGTAGCCATGTACATATACTTAAGTATAATTTCATCTAATTCCATAAGCAGGATGAAGTAAGATACTAAATCTGAATACCATTTCCGAACTTTAAAGTGATGAGATGTTTTTTGCAAGTCACTATCCAGATCAGGAAATAGATGTACAATAATAATAAGATTGGCACACCATAAGATTTAAAATTTCTCAACATGGCAGTGCCGACACACAGGAAGACAAACAAAAGAAAAACATTTCATAATGTCACATTCAAAAGGCCTTGATCCAAAAAAAATTATTTCATTGTTCCAGGTGAAGCCAATGAACATCTCAATCAACATATTTATATTTAACCTTTAATGATTATGAACAACATAGCATATAACCATGATCAAATAAGCTAAAACTGGCCAAAACAACATGTCATGCCATGAAAAATAATGATAAGGATCATAACAAGAAACACTTTACACGATATTTGAAGTACAGAAATATAAACGATTAGACTAACACTATGGGAATACCTTCTAAAAGGGCTTCACAAACTTCCTCTACAGTGACATTTAGTGCCCTCAACAGAATGGCAATGTTCTGAGACTTCTTTGGATCAAGTACCCGATTACCGCTGTCTTGGTTAGGTGATGGAAGAACTGGCCGCTTGGCCATTTCCTTTGGATTTGGATTCGGAGTATTCACAAGGAACAATGTCTCGATCATCTCCTCATTCAATCTGCATACAGTTACAGCCCAACACATTTAAACCGACAAGAATCAATTGACAAACAAGCAATAAATTATATAACAGAAGTTGAGAATTATACTTAAATGAGCTGGTTTTGAGTTGATCCCAAACCATTTCACGATCAGAGCTCGCTCGTACTTTATCCCAATGCAGTGGCTTCAATTTTGGTTTAGGGGTAAGCTCCTCATGTTTCTCCAGAGCCTCATTGGAATATTGCTTTTCATCTGAAACAGTATCTGCATTACTAGAAGGCAACTCGATTGGAGAAACCAATGGAGGAGTGTCAATCGAAATTGGTCTGAAAGGTGTTGTCAAAACAGGTGGCTCCAATACCTGCTTTCGAGCAGGCGGAGTTAGAGTCCTAGGACTTTCCCAGAGTTTACAGTTTGGTGGTGGTGGAGCCGGTGGGGGAACAGAGACAGGTGCAGGAGGTAGCCGTGGGACAGAGAGATGCACTGCAGGAGGCGGAGGAGGTGGTGGTATAACAGTCACATTTTGTTGGAGAGGACTACTGATTCTTACTGGAGACTCCACATTCTGATCCGAAGCATTTGAAATCCTAGGCGAAGATTCTACACTTCTCCTTGAACATCTCTCTGGCGACGAAGAACTTGGCGGCGACGGCGATGCAGATTCCCTAAACAGCAAACCACTAGGAGCAGGCACTGACGCCATTGTTGTTTGCATTGGCGTCGGAGCCATCTGAATCTCGATCAAGTCCGGCGACTTGAGCATCGAATTTCTCGGGCTCAAACTAATAGCCGGAGAAACGCTCAACGACACGGATCTAACTGGAGATACGGACCCGGAACCAGTTACCGATGAAGTGTAAGTGGAAGAAGAATTTGAAGTAGACCCATTGAAATTCTCCACCTCTACAGCTGCAAAAACCCTTCTGGAAGCCGATCCAGTCCCAATAGAGCTATCCCTGTCGTTTAACGATCCTTTGGGAGAGTAAAACTGCTCATCTTCCTCATCTTTACTCGAAAACGCCTCCGCATTTCTGTAATTATGGCTGAAACTGTGGGTCTTCAATGGCGGTAACGGGTGTAGCTCCGGCGAGTTCAATTTTCTCGAATTCGAAGCGTTACTGTCACTGGTTCTGCTTCCACTGTAAACATTGCGCGAATCAATACCATTTCCGCCATGTGAATTCACCAAAGTACCCAGGTAGAGGAACTCCGAACTAGTTTGCGATGGCCTCTGGAGCTTCGGGATGTGATTGTTATTCGGTGTTTGATTGATTCGCGCACTGCTGTAATTATCAGATCGTTGGCTTTTCGAGTCATTAGAAGACCGATTTCTCCGCCTGCGGAAGTGGAGGAACACTACGAGGGAGACAATGGCAACGGCGGCGATTACAGAAGCGACGGCAGCAATAAGGAGCTTAGAGGAGGCAGATTTGGATTTAGAAGGCTGGGGGAGATTGAGTGACGAGATATTCACCGGGAAGGAAGCAAAAGAAGCCGGTGAAGGCGGCGGCGGAGGCGATGGATAGGACGGAAAAAATGGAGTGTTGTTAGGAGTAGTAGCAGTGGAAAAGGGGTATTTAGGGGTGGTGGGAGGTGAGGGGACAGGAGGTTGTGAGGGGGGTATGGAATCTTGCGGTTGAAAGGGTTGGTGAAGAATACGGCGGTTGTGGGTGGCGGTGGAGGATATGGGGCGCAGGGCGCAGGATAAGAACAGGAAGAAGAAGGTGAGCATTTTTGTATTCTTGTTTACAGAAAGAGAAAGAAGAGTAAACGTAAGAGCTGTGTGTAGTATGAATTGGTGTTTGTTGTGGGGGCTGTGTTCTCACATTACACCTTC
>NC_036258.1:390201-393264 GCF_002742605.1 Olea europaea var. sylvestris | reverse complement strand
AAAAAAAAATAAATAGTTTTTAATAGTAGTAAAATTAAGTGTTAAATATAAAGAGTCCGTTGAAATACTTAAAAATTTTACTTTCTAAATTTATAGATACTCTCAAATTGTTGAAAAAATAAAGAATATATTTTTAATAGTTATTAAGATCATGTTTCAAAAGTTGGAATAAAATTAAAGTGGAAAACTGAAGATTCATTAATGATTATTTTTTGACATACCTTATTTAGAAAAATGTCTTAATATTTTCAAATAGAAAGCTGAAAACAATATTTTTTTCCAAGTGTGAAAAAGGATCATTAATATTTATTTACAAACATATTTGGAAAATTACTTTCTTTAAAGTAAGCTTAAAAATTAAATTTAATTTCAAGCAACTTTTTCGACTACAGACATGTATAGATAAGTTATATTTCTTTTACTTTATTTAAGTAAAAATGTTAACTTTTAGGATCAAGCTTAAAAAAATATATAAAGTTACTTTTAGTTAAATTTGTTTTTCATAAAACATGTACAGATAACTTCATTTTCTCTTAATTCTAAGTAAAATATTATTTTTAAGTATTCTCTCTTAATTCTAAAACATGTATAGATAACTTAATTTTCTCTTAATTTTAAGTAAAATATTAATCTTTTGAAGTAAACTCAAAATTAAGCTACTTTTAATAACTTTTTCTTAATACATAAATTACTATCTGTCACTTTTAAATAAAACACATGCTTTTTTAGAAGGAATTTTTATCTTACTTATCTTCCGTTTCTGAATAAAATATAAATGACTTGATTAAATACAAAATCATTTATTTAGAAAGTGATTTTACATGTTCATTCGTTAATTAATCTAACTCATTTTTTCTTCTATTCATCTCACTGATTCTGAGAAATAAATCATTCTCATTGACAAAATGATGAATGATTGAGTTTGCGGCATTAGAGATATTAGAACATCTAGGTTAAATCCCTTATTCAAGGAAACAAAACTTACAACACACAAGAATGAGCTATCGCACAATATCGCAACGTCAAAAGTCCATCACCAAACTCGTTCACACCTCAGTATATAGATTTACGAAATTGTTCTCCTGTCTAGAGTGGACGGGATAAGACTGCTGACTTATTGATGTGATAGGAGAACCTTACTTATAGTTCTCTTCAAATGTGAGAATCATAAGTACGATTCTCTCCAAATGGACACGATAAGACTTCTTACTATGAGTATGACATTTCTGTATTCATTTATACTCTTTTGTAAATACAAATAAATTATCATTTGAGCAAATAAGTGGGGAATTGCTGATTTTGGAGAAATAATGTAAACTATAAACAACATATAAAGCTTTTTGCTACTTTTCTTAAAAATTTAACCTATAAAATCAAAATCAAAATCAAAATTTTAATATGATATCAAAACTTATTAAACTCAAATGAGCAATTCAATCTGATTAAATACATATTTGGTAAAGCTTATCGTATAATTTAGCTGTTCAAATATTTTTTTTTNTTTTTTTTTTCTAAACCAAACATGGGTGTAATTAAAAATGAAAATTACTTGGACAAAGCAGTCGTGGAAGTGGAGGCGGAGAAGCGAAGCACCCATACGTTTCTCCTTTGCTACGGCAGACTTGACTGCCGATTTCACGGTGGATAACACCTTGGGGCAAGTCTTGTCATAAAAATTCGTGGAAAGTTGAGCTGAAGAGCTGCCAATGAACAGCATAAAGATAATGAAAAAGACAACTGAAAAAGTAGCCATCGATTGATCAGTTGGGACTTGGGAGTAGAAAAAAGTTCAAGTTGCCTGGTGAATATTGCAATTCATTTGGGGCCAATATATATAGGGCTCCCGATAGATTCTTTGGCGTGCAAGCAGATTAGTTACCTAATCATGCAGACCATTGCATGGCAAATAGAGAATCGTGGGGCCCATTGCATGCACTCATTTACCAATTATTTTTGTAAATGAACTGCGAGACTTATTTTAATGTGAGAGTGAGAGTCTAAATAAAAAGTTCAAACGAACAGTTATTTAAACGAGCAATTAATAGTTTCTAAATAACTTTTATTCTGCAGGACACGATCGATAATTAAGTAAAACCCGAGTATCTTGCTTGGAATACGTTCCTCTTAACAAGGTTTATATTTTAAGATTGAAATTTTAAGATTCAATAATACTTTTTCCGTTTTATGATTGTAAAAGAGAAAATTATTAAGTTTTACATAGAAATTTTATTAGGAAAGAGTCTAGTAAACCCAATTTGATTTAATCAATGGATAGGAAGGATAAAGACAGTCTAAAGCACGTTTACGTGAAATGAAGTACGTTGAATAATTGAAGTTAGCAGGTGGGGAATTTGTCAACTTTGGTTTGTTATAATTAATAATAATTAATAGGCCAATATTTATTAATTATCAGTATTATTGACTATTAAGATGCCATGCAAATTGGATAACATTTGAAATTAGTTCTTTAGGTAGAATAAAGAGAAATGGGGTCGCATAAAATAATATAATGTTTTACAGTCTTCTCATTACATAGGAAAATTCTTTACAAGTTAGTTACTTGTTATTATTGTTGAATTGTCCAACGTTATGGTCTTCTCGAACATAATAAGTTTCAATGCCATCCTATTTCCGTGATGTTATTGCTGCTCAGTCTTCTTTAATTTTGCTAAACATTATACTTTTATTGGATTTTAATAAAAGTTAATGAAATATAAGTTGAAAAATTGATTTTAAAAAATAAAGATTTATGAAAGATATGATTAAAATTGATTATTAATTCTGATTTAACTTTTAATCATGTTTAGCTAAATCAAAAAAGGACTTAGAACATCTTTAGGAGACTATTTAAATATAAGATACTCTCTATTTTAAAAAGTTAATTCTTAAAATTATATTTCAAGAGACTCTGTAAACGAATATTTTAATTTAGAGAGTGAGTTTGACTATCCAGCCAAACTAACTCTCTATAATTATATGCATTCGAGGTATTTCAATTTTCAATAAAGAAAAATGATAAAATAATTTGGAAGGAAATTTGTGAAAATAAAATATAAAAAAAAA
>NC_036258.1:379583-380488 GCF_002742605.1 Olea europaea var. sylvestris | reverse complement strand
GTAACAAAACAATATCCAATTGGGAGGCTAGGTATTATTGGCCACAGTTGAAGTGGGATGTTGGAATTATAGTCAGAAAGTGTCAGGTGTCAAAGGGTCAATATAGAATATAGGGTTGTACATGCCATTTCCTGTCCCTCAGGGCATATGACAAGATCTGGCTATGGACTTTGTTTTAGGATTACCTAGTACTCAACGGCGCGTAGATTCTATTTTTGTGGTGGTTGACAGGTTTTCCAAAATGGCGCATTTCATATCTTGTCGGAAGACTTCAAATGCCTCACATATTGCCAAACTATTTTTCAGGGAGATTGCTAGACTACATGGAGTTCCCAAGTCTATCACATCAGATCGGGATACAAAATTTTTGGGGCACTTTTGGATTACCTTATGGAAGTTGTTTGGAACCAATTTGAATCGAAGCAGCACTGCCCATCCTCAAACGGATGGACAGACTAAGGTTACTAACCATACTCTTGGAAACATGGTTCGAAGTGTTTGTGGAGATAAACCTAAACAGTGGGATCTTGCACTACCTCAAGTGGAGTTCGCGTACAACAGTGCAGTTTATACTGCTACAGGCAAGTCTCTGTTTGCTATTGTGTATACAAAGATGTCTTACCATGTGATGGATTTGGTGAAATTGCCTAAAGGTGATAATAAAAGTGTTGCTGCTGAACATCTGGTAGAGGAAGTGATAGCAGTTCGTGATGAGGTAAAATAGAAATTAGAGAGAATTAATGCAAAGTATAAGGCAACAGCAGATTCACATAGACGGGATAAACAATTTTAGGAAGGGGACTCGGTGATGGTTTTTTTGAGAAAAGAGAGATTTCCCGCTGGTACTTACAATAAGCTGAAATCAAGAAAGTATGGACTTTTGAAAGTGCTTAAACGAATTAACA
>NC_036258.1:365665-371789 GCF_002742605.1 Olea europaea var. sylvestris | reverse complement strand
AATAGTAGCTTTGAAGTTTCACTGCGTGTTAGAGCTGCTCGATGATCAGCATGTTGATATGCTACGTCAGTCCTTCCTGTGACCCTTGTACTCGTTGAGAGATCTGCAATACTCAGGTCAAATTATTGATACACTTCTATGTCAATTGCTGAGTCCAGTTAACGGCGATACCCTCCACTTCGCAATCGGGGGCAAAGTTGCCAGTTTTTCCATGTTCGAGATTTCCTTGATCACGGGATTAAAGATTACAGGCGATGACGCAGCTGGTGACGGGACTCAGAGAAGAAATAGACTGCATGACACTTACTTTCAGGGACAGGGGAGTGTGCTTCTACCACAGCTGATCGATGCAATTAGGAGGTGTGACCAGATGTTAGACAGTTTGAAGTTAGGCATGGTCTACATCGTTGAGAGCGTGTTACGGTGTCACCACAAGAAGACTGCGATCGACCCCTTCCATCTGGAGATTATTGATGATATTGATCGTTTCAACGACTATCTATGGGGCCGGAGATGTTTTGAGGATACCGTACACGTATTCACCCGATCACACTCGAAGCCCAAGGGAGCCATGCGCAAGTACGACACTTATGGATTGCCCCTGGAGATATAGGTACATGATTAACATAATCAATGTTAAATTATTTTTCCTATTGAATTTGTATATAATAATTGTATGTGTTACACATTTGGGCATACGAGACCATCCCTCTATTGAGTACTCGCTTTGCGAGGCGATGGGAGACATGCTGCCCTCGGATGCACCATTGGAGAGCATCTCAAGCGGAGGGATGTCCCACTGGGAGACAGTTATCGGCTCTCTTCGATAACCCTCAGGTGAGTATTATGTATTTGTAGTTTATATTGTACGTAATTTAAAATTTGATTACATGATCATTAACTAATTCAAATGTCAATATGTCAGCTTGAAGTTATAACTGAGTTGACGCCGTCAATGGAGGAGGAGGCTCAAGGTCGTGTGCGTGAATTCGGCGTTCCGCGCACCCAAGACGACCAGATGTCTAATTCAATGGACGATCGAGATTGGGTGAGTGAATTGAATATAATTTATTAATTACCATTTTGTAGGAGTTAGTAATTACGGATCAAGTTAATAATTCATAATATTGTTGTTTGTATAGAAGCGTGGTCCAGTTGATCTATGACCTCCGCCCCCGAAGGCATCGCCTCCGTCCCAGAGGACATCGCCTCCGCTACAGAGGGCATCACCTCTACCCCTACGAGCATCACCTTCGCCCCAGAGGACATCACCTCCGGCGACCCTATCCGGGGACCTCTCCCGTGGATCTCCCACACATAATCAGAGTTTTGATGATCTGTATGCCCGTTTGAGTAGATTTATAGCGGAGCAAGTTAATGGGTTGCATCGAGAGATGACAGATAGGGTCGACGATCTGGTAGGAAGGGTCCAAGATTTGTCCGCTGATGTTACAGTGCTTCAGGATGAGATCGAAGCACTTCGAGGTGATATAGCCAGCAGGCGACGGGTTGACGGAGATGGTGACCGGGGGGTGACAGAGACGGTGATAGAGATGGGAGTGATCGAGAGGGTGATAGAGATGGTGATAGAGATGGGGGTGATAAAGATGAGGGTCATCGGCAGTTGTGGTCCGATGATGCATTGGAATCTTTTCCATTATCCGTGGAGCGGGAGGGGATGGGAGGGATGGTAGAGGAGGTGGTGAGCCCCGAGGCGGAGGAGGTGGCGGTAGCCGTGATGGAGGAGGTGACAAGCCCCGAGGTGGAGGAGCTGATGGTGGTCGAGGCGGAGGAGAAGAGGATGGCCGTTGTGACAGAGGCAAACAAGCGTCCTATTGACATGCCGGAGATGGTGGTCGACAAGAGGTCGAGAGTGCCGTCATAGTACGTCGTCTCTCCCTTCACCACTGAAACGAAGATGAGGAGGTTCGTCGAGGGGACGTACCCCAATATGTTTCGGGAGGTTGACCATGCCAAATGGAAAGTATTCGAGGCTCAGTGGCGAGCAATGTTGCCCAGGTAAGTATTGTATGATTTAGCAAAGTGCCAGTACTCGTATAAGTTTCGTTTAACATTTTCTTTTCTTTTTTTCAGCACCACCCGTATGATAGCCGGAAGAACGATATCGGACGCATACAAGTGGTTCCATGATATCACCACTCAGGGGGCTTGGCTCGCCGACGATGTAAGTAAAGTGTTATTGTTAATGTTTGTACACATTATATTTAATTTGTTAAATGAAATAATTAATTATTTCTTTTTCGTTTATGTAGCACGTCGACATGGCCATGGACTTGTTGCACGATTGAGTTGAGAGATATCCACAATCATTCTACAAGCCTGACCGAATAATACTGAACACTGAGTTCTTCAGTGTCATTACCACTGAGTATCAGTCGCTCCAGCTTATGGGTAACAAGTACGTGCTACCCGCATATATGCTCGAGTGGGTCATCGGGTTGTCACCGACTGTTGAGGAAAAGCCGTGGGAGGGCTGTACGCATATGTACATTCCAATGATCGTCAATCATCACTGCATTATACTGGAGATCGTGTTTACTGAGTCGGCGATATATGTATATGACCTCGATCATTTATATCTAACACAGGGTCAGCTCGAGCAGAACTTAGAGTCGGTAACTGTGATCGTTCCTATGATGGTTAGATGGGCAAGCTTGACTGTGCAGAACAGACTAGCCATCATGCGGGATAAGACAACGGCTAGGTAGTCTATATCGTAAGTGTTTGTAATCTTTTTTAAAATTAAATTGGAACCAAACTAACATAATATTGTTCATTTGTAGGGGCGACTGTGGCATTTTCGCAATCAAGTACATAGAGTTTTTTAGTATAACACATAAGGTTGATGGAACCAACCAGTCATAGATACAGAATTGGCGGAATAAGTTAGCGTGTGACTTATTCGAATTTAATTGTGATCCATAGATTATTTGTAAATATTTTTTTGTAATTAATCTTTGTAAAACTTTTTTGTAATTAATTATTTGTAACTGCTCTTCATAATTATTTGTGATCTCGAATAAACATTGAACAGTGTAAAGGTAAATGGAAATATCATACATTGAACACATCAGTCTAATTGTCATTTAGGAGAATTTGACTAGTACAAAATTGGCAAGTATGTCCTATGGCTCTGCACTTGCCGCACTTACACGGTCCAGGAAACTTTTCGGTAGATGGTATTCTAGATGTACTTGGACGTCCAGGACTACGCGATTCAACTGCTGGTGGCAACAAATTATTAAACGGGAGAATATGGTCAGGAACTTCCCACTCGGCTTCATTCGGCAGAGAAAATATAGTCTCAGCATATGCTGCTCTCTACGACTCAGTCGTGTAGTACAAAGAGCATAATGTTCTCGCTGCAAAGCCTCTATACATGGCCATCGCGACTGCATGCTCACATGGAAAACTCTCCAACTGAAATCCCATACAAGTACATGTGTTATCAGTCAAATCAACCATGTATGCTGTATTACGTGCACATTGCACGGAGAAGCGAAACTATCAAGTGCTTCTACATTCAACTTTCTTGCAACATCTGCAGCCTTGAAGAGTTTCTCCTCTTGAGCTGGGGCCAGCGCACTGGTGAAACTCTGTGATGCCGCATGTCGGTCATGAAACCACTGTTGCAACTTGTTACGAATGTTCTCAATCATTGCGAGAATTGGTAACTCTCGATCCTTCTTAAACAATTCATTGAGAGACTCCGCATTATTCGACATCATCATGTTGTATCGACGTCCTGGAAAGTATGACCAGGCCCAATGTCTAATCCCCATGTTCGTTAGATACTCCCACGTCGCTAATGATTTACTTCTTATCTCGACCATGAACTAATTACACTCCTCAACACTGTAAGCTTTGGCTGCTCTTCTGAGCAATGAAACGATGCCTTTACCCCGATATCTAGTCTTCAAATTACCTTGTATATGGTACATGCAATACCCGTGATGTACCTCGAGAAAAACTTCAGCGATACTGTTTATTATAGACTGTCCCCGATCAGTTATAAAGGCAAGGTCTTCGACTTTCCCGATCACTTCCCTCAGTTTAGAAAAGAACCAACGCATTAACAGATCATTCTTGTTGTCGACTATGCCAAATGCAAGAGAGTAAATTTGGATATTGGCGTCTTAACATGTAGCAATAATCAACTTGCCTTGATATCTAGCTTTCAGAGTTGTACCATCGACTAGAATTAAGGGTTGCATTGCATTTCGAAAATCCCGAATACATTGTCCAAAAGCCATGCAGAAGTACTTAAAACAATCATCGCCCCCCGTCTCAATAAAAAATGTCGAGCCAGGATTAGTTCTCACCATGTTATGGCAATACCTGCCTAATTTAGCACAACTCTCCTCGGTTGATCCCATTAAATCCTCAAACGCACATTCTTTGGCCTTCCAGACCTTCTTGTAGCTCATGACCACTCCATTCTCTCGACGGACATTGTTAATGATGTCCAAAGGTCCGATCATCCGTGGATCCCGATACTTGTGCATTATCTGTCTACCAATAAATCATGCTTGAGCTTGCCTGTGATCATTTCGACAAATTTCCACTTTGCAAGTATGTTCTCGTGCATATTTACGAACTACAAAACACTCATTCGTGTTCATCTTAGTCACTCGCAAGCACCAATTACAATTGTCGTTAATGCAGGCAACTATCAACAATAACTTGATTGATTTCTTTACCTTGAACTCAAAGTTATATTTTAATGACATCCGGTGCACAGCTTCCTGCAAATCTTTCTTGGTTTCAAATAGTTGCTCGACATACAAATCCTCATCACTAGGAGCCACACACGAAAAACTGGATGACGGTCCACTTGTTCCACCCCCTGAGCTCCCACCCCGCTCATGTCTCTGTTGGGATAAAGCAATTAAATTTTCATTTGTAAAATCATTTATATTTTTGTTGTCCTCAACTGTCGACGAAATTCTGTGCATAACAGTGACTTCACGATTAGTAGCAACTGTCTCGGGAATAACCACATTATCTGCAGGAACTATCTCCACCGTCTCCCAAAAATCTCGTTCATTATTATCCGCTCCATCTGAATTTTCGTGTTCACCTTCGATAACATCCTTCTTAACTAAAGTCACGCCAAGAACAGTCGGAGTCCTATGCATTTTATTCAATTATAATAGATAATTCAATTCAGCATCATTAGTAACAAATATAGGTGGAATCGGAATGGACGAATCCCCATAACCATTGAACAAATATCTCAGTTGCATACGGTACTGAGAAGAATCGACATTTAGCTTATTTTGCAAATACTGGTACACTTTCGCATATGATGTACTCTCTGTTACAGGAATTGCAATATAACCACATACATCACTCGTCCATCTCCATTCCCATCTATTATTTTCATTCAGTTTGAAATCACAGAAATAATAGACGGGGATTATAATATGTGCATGACGATATAAAATTTTTAAATCAATTACAACAACAAAAATTCATATATTTATTTATTTAATCAACTTGTAATTAAAATTATAAGATAATTGCCAAAACAAAAATTAATAATAAAAAATTCATAAAATAGTCGGGAAAAAGAGCCGACTGTGGACTGTTTTAAGCCGACAGCCGACTATTAGTCAGGTGTTAATTAGAAACAGCCGACTAACAATTGACAGTCAGTTGTTAGACATTCGACTGTCTAACAGCAGTCTATCGCTGTTAGACAGTCGTCTGTCGGATGTTAGACAGTCTTATGACAGTCGGCTATCTGCTGTCTAACAGTTTTTGTTAACAGCTTACAGTTGATTGTCGGACTGTTTATTTTGAGCATAACTTTTTATTTTTCTATGATTCTAAAGAAAAAAATTATAGATATGTTAAAAATAAATTTCTACTAACTACTGTGTTATTTAACTACTCAAACGTACACTAATTTACTGAAATCGAAATTAAGCATGTATAAATATACTTACCAATTTGAAGTAATTGGTCTCAAAAAAAATTCTAGCTTCGGCGTTTGAAAGTTTTTTGATATTTTGAGATTCAAGCAAATGAAAAATGAGAGTTTTTCTGTGTTCGAAGCTCGTTCTGCAATTTTATAAGTGGGGAAGTGTTTGATTTTCAA
>NC_036258.1:253619-362518 GCF_002742605.1 Olea europaea var. sylvestris | reverse complement strand
ATATCCACCTTTCATCAAGTAATGAAAATACAAGCACCGCTTCAAGTGTAACTTACTGGTCAAGCTCATTGTCATTCAAAACTACTCAATTTCAACCTCAATTCAGTAGCACTTTTTTTATTTATTACATCTTATAGAATTTGATTAAAAAGATGAAGATATATCTATGAAAGGACTTTCCGATCCTTACATTGCTTCTCATTCACGATCTTTATTGCAGGCATTCTATCCACCCCAACAAAACATCATCTACATCAGCAAGAACTGCTCAAATCTTGATCTACCACAACAAAAATCTATTATCGCAATCCAAAATTGAAACCTCAAATTTCATTGTTGTCATCCCTGAAACAATTAACATTGTTTCAACCTCACTTTAATATCCAATTTGGACCTTCCAAGAACCAGCCAAAAAAACTTCAGCTCTAATACCAATTTGTTGAGAATCCAACCAAATAATAAAAAAAAAAGGAGAAAATATTGGCAATATAAATATAATGGATCACACAACGAACATGATTTTTGTGGAAGAAGATGAGAATTTATTGTATTAAGAAACTAAAATTGTCTTTACAAAATTTAATTATCTCAATCTAAATCTAAGCAATTCTCTCAAATTTCTAATGTATACAATAATGATCTAATTTTTATCTTGAGTCTATCTGGATAACTCTCAAAATCGATCAAATAAATGTGTAATGTCTCACATATTTATAACACAAGAATTCCTAACATATTAGAAGAATTGATAAATGAAGCGTTTAATATAAGGTGAAATCTTTATACAATGGGTAAAACCAATAATGAAATATTTGGGATGAAATTTGAGTAAAAAAACTGTCAAAAAGGAAAATCATTCTTCTTATTCTTCTTGAACTCCTTCAAAACTTCTTCAAATCTACTCCCAACTCACAATACTCCTCCAACAGTATTTCCAATCAAGATACTCATTAGAATTTGAGTCACAATCCAATTCTAATGGCATATTTGAATGTGATTTGATTTCTGCTGAACTTCAAAATCCAAAACTTCATATTTTGGCTTGAAAGGTATATATTTTTCGCTATTCTCCATGTAAATGAAGAATTCAACAAGAATATAGTTTGAAAATTAATAAATCTGCAATGTTAATGTGACCACGAAATGGATTTTATATGTGATATTACATTGCATCCCATTGCACGTCAACGCGAGTCTTCTAGGCCTACAAGCAGCGTTTTGCCCAATCATTTTTTAGGGTGAGCTCTAGCCAGTGTTCTTGTACCTCTAAGGTATTAGAATTAACATCTTTTCTTGAGTATTCTTCTTGTTGATGGGTTCCATGAAGCCCTCGAATGTGGAAAAATGATCTGTCTTGAACTTTACTTGTGAAGAGGGCGGAATTGTATCGACTACTATTGAATCCAATATCACGCATGAAAGGCCATCCTTGTGGGCTTAGACATACATTGCATATGTGCTTGTGAGAGTGTCTCGAACATTTTCATCAAATAAAGCCTGGAGGCCTTGAAGCTTAGCTGTTTCAAATGATGTCAAGTTACTTTAACAAACTAGTGAGTTATATGCACTTGTATATGTGATCAAGTTGAGGAAGGGATTTTCGGGATTTAATTATGATCCAGGCATCGAGTTTCATCGCATGTCAAATTTCACTTCTCCTATTGTTCTTGTTATTTCAGTTAGTACAAAATCAGAATGCGGAACTCTTGAAAAGTTATCATGGACAATCTAAGAAGCCTGTCCTAGCATATCCCTTTTTGGTTAGCCAGTAAATTGCGGTCTCCATTCTGCAAATCGTAGTGATCCACATACTAGCTTACATTTATTTCTTACGAAATTGCGATGGAACTGAACACAGGATAAGCATTTGGCTTCTGAGAATGTAATGGATTCTATGGACAGAAGATTGTAAAAGAATTAGTACTGCAATCTGCAACATTTACCGAGCATGATCTACGATGATCAAGCAAGCTATGAATTCCTTTGGTTGTAATTCTTGATTCTTCTATATCCTATGCCTTTAGTCTTATGAGATATAGTAATCCGAAAACAAATCTCTTGATTAGTTGAGTTGTGTTAGAAAAATGAACATGCATTTAACCTATTTAATTTAGTTTCATGAATTTAGGAGTTTGAAATACATGTATTATTAATTAATATGCACCTATTTAATTGTGGTTCATGTACGCATGTATTATTAATTAATGTGTACCTAGTAAATTGTAGTGCATGTAGTAGAATTAAATTGAGGGGATAAACTTATGTGATAGGAAGTCCTATAAATACCTATGTAATTTTGAGTTGAAGGCAAGTCCACAATTGAATAGAAAATCATTTCCTCCTCCTAAGTCCACTTCTATTTCCTACAAAGTGGTATCAGAGCTACAATACTAGAAACAATGGCAAATACTAAGTTTCAAAACTGTCCAAAGAGAAATTTGATAATTGGTGCATCCGTATGAAGGCACTACTTGGTGCACATGATGCATGGGACATCGTGGAGAATGGTTATGAGGCTCTCACCGATTTAGCTGCTCTCACCCAAGGACAAAGGGATCTTTTACAATGCACTAAGAAGAAGGATCAAAAGGTTGTTTCTCTTATTCACCAAGCATTGGATGAGGCCACTTTTGAGAAGGTTTCAAATGCTACTATAGCAAATCAATTATGGGATATGCTTCAAATTGCCTGCAAAGAAAAGGAAAAGGCAAAGAAAGTTCGCCTCCAAAATCTACGAGGTGAATTTGAAGCTATTCAAATGAAGGAATCTGATGAGGTGTCGAATTATATTTCAAGAGTGGTGACCGTTGCAAACCAAATGAAGAGGCTTGATGAAGATGTGACTGATTTAAGGGTGATTGAGAAAATCCTTAGATCAGTTAGTGAGAAATTTGATCACGTGGTGACAACCATTGAAAAATTGAAGGACTTGGAAGATATGACAATTGAAGAATTATGCGGATCATTGAAAGCATATGAAGAGAAGCTTAATCGAAGAAGGAATGAGCCATTGGAGCAGGTTTTACAATCAAAGCTCACATGGAAAAAGAAGGAAGAAAATGGGAAATACAAGTTTCAAAGGACGAGGGCGTGGACGAGGACATGGACGAGGCTTTGGAAGAGGAGGAAGAGGTAACCATATTTCATTTCAACGTAGAGATGAAAATTATCAATCCAACTCAACAACAGAACATGGCAGAGGAGGAGCAAGACCATATCAAAAGAGGTATGACAAGTCACAAGTTAAATGTTATACTTGTCATCAATTTGGACATTATTCATGGGAATATAAAAGTGGTGATGGTGCGAAAGCTAACCTTTCTCATGAAGAAGATATAGAAAATAATGAAGAGATAGAGTCTACTCTTTTGATAGCTTACAAGGACTTGCAACAAGGAGAAAAACATTCTTGGTTCCTTGATACTGGAGCTAGTAATCACATGTGTGGGAACAAAGATTTGTTCATAGAGTTTGATGAGAAGGTCGGTGGCAATATCACATTCGGAGATTCCTCTAAAATTTCAGTAAAGGGGAAAGGTAAAATCTTAATACGTATGAAAGATGGAAATCACCAATTTATTTCAAATGTTTATTATGCTCCAGATATGAAGAGTAATATTTTGAGTGTGGGTCAATTATTGGAGAAGGTTATGTTTTTTTCACAAAAGGTTGCTGTGTGTTTTTAAAGGATGATGTAGGAAATTTGATTGCTAAAGTACCTATGACGAAAAATCGTTTATTTGTGTTGTCCATACAAACTGATATGGCTAAGTGCTTGACGTCGTGTTATAAAGACTCGTCATGGTTGTGGCATTTACGATTTGGGCACATAAATTTTCGAGGGCTCAAAACAATGGCTAGTAATGGAATGGTGAAAGGTTTGCCTCCAATACATCAGCATAATCAACTTTGTGAAGGGTGTCTTTTTGGTAAACAGTCAAGAAAGGTCTTTCCAAAGGAATCTCAATCAAGAGTTTTAAGACAACTAAATAGATACACACTAATGTATGTGGGCCAATCACTCCATGTTCTTTTAGTAAGAACAAATATTTTCTTTTGTTTATTGATGATTTCAGTAGAAAAACATGGGTGTATTTTCTAAAAGAAAAATCGGAGGTGTTTAAGTGCTTTCAGGATTTTAAAGCTCTTGTAGAAAAAGAAAGTGGATTTAAAATCCATGCTATGAGATCAGATAGAGGAGGCGAATTCACTTCCAGAAGTTTTCAAGACTTTTGTCATGCCAACGGAATTCGTTGGTGCCTAACCGCTCTAGGATCTCCACAGCAGAACGGTGTTGTTGAACAAAAGAATCGAAAAATTCTCAATATGGCAAGGAGCATGACGAAGACAAAGAAAATGCCAAAAGAATTTTGGGCAGAAACTGTCGATTGTGCTGTCTACTTGTTGAACCGGTGTACCACAAAGGCTTTAGCCCACAAGACTCCACTTGAAGCATGGAATGGGAGAAAACCAGCAGTATCTCATTTGAAGGTATTTGGATTCATTGCATATATCCATGTTCTTGATGAGAAACGCTCAAAAATTGATGACAAGAGTAAAAAATGTGTGTTCCTTGGCTATGATTCAAAAACAAAAGGCTACAAGCTCTATAATCCAAGTGATGGGAGGATGTTTATTAGTAGAGTTGTGAATTTTGATGAAGAAGCAACATGGAATTGGCATGTTGAAGAAGATAACTATAACTTTCTTCCTTTCTTGGAGAAAGAAGATGACAATGAAGAAATATATCAGACCACCACTCCTCCAACATCACCATCACGTGGTGAAATTGATATTTCTGAAGGAAGTTCAAGTGAAAGGCCTTTGCGTACAAGGAGGCTTGATGATATATATCGAGAAATCAAGAGAATTGATGATATTACTTTCTTCTGTCTGTTTGCAAATATTGAGCACATAAGTTTTAATGAAGCTGCTGAGGATGAGAAATGGAGAAAAGCCATGAATGAAGAAATCGGAGCAATTGAGAATAACAATACTTGGGAATTAACAACTCTTTCCAAGGGACATGCTGCCGTCGAAGTTAAATGGGTGTACAAAATTAAGAAAAATTCAAAATGAGAGGTGGAAAGATACAAAGCAAGACTCTTGGTGAAAGGATACAAACAGCGTCAAGGCATCGATTATGAAGAAATTTTCGCTCGAGTAGCTCGGTTAGAGACCATACGACTGATAATTTCTTTGGCTGCTCAAAACAAGTGGAAGATTTTCAAAATAGATGTCAAGTCAGCCTTTCTCAATGGCTATCTTGAAGATGAGGTCTATGTGCAACAACCCCCCGACTTTGTAGTAAAAGGAAATGAGGACAAAGTGTTGAAATTAAAGAAAGCTCTTTACGGCCTAAAGCAAGCGCCAAGAGTTTGGAATTGTAGAATTGATAAATATTTTTAGGAGAATGGCTTTACCAAGTGTCCTTATCAGCATGCTCTCTACATTAAGGTGAATGTCAATGGTGTTCTGATTGTTTGTTTGTATGTCGATGATCTAATTTTTACAGACAACAATTCAAAGACGTTTGAAGAATTCAAGAGAAAACTGTGTTGTGAATTTGAGATGACAGATTTAGGACTTATGTCCTAATATCTTCGGATAGAAGTGAAGCAGACGGAGGAAGGCATTTTCATCGTACAAGAAAATTATGCAAAAGAAGTTTTACAGAAATTCAACATGAGTAATTGCAATCCAGTTAACACTCCAGTAGAATGTAACATCAAACTTTCCAAATATGATGATGGTGCAAAGGTGGATCCAACCTTGTTTCGAAGCTTAGTTGGAAGTCTGAGATATTTAACTTGTACAAGACCGGATATATTATTTGGAGTAGGACTCGTTAGTCGTTATATGGAGACTCCAACGACAACACATTTGAAAGCTGCGAAGAGAATTTTACGTTACATCAAAGATACTCTTGATTTCGGGTTTCATTATTATGCCTCTAATGTTTTCAAATTTAGAGGTTTCAGTGATAGTGATTGGGGTGGCGACATTGATGATCGAAAGAGTACCAGTGAATTTGTATTTTACATGGGTAACACAACTTTTACTTGGAGCTCAAAGAAGCAACCAATTGTTACTTTGTCAACTTGTGAAGCTGAGTATGTTGCATTCAGTTCTTGTGTTACACAAGCAGTTTGGCTAAGGAATTTGTTGAATGAGCTTCATTTTGCACAAAGAGAGCCTACTGAAGTAAGTGTGAATAACAAATCAGCCATTGCTTTAGCAAAGAATCCGTTGTTTCATGAACTTTGCAAACATATAGATACCAAATATCACTTTGTGCGTGAATGCATTGCAAAGAAGGTAATGAAGATTAATTTTGTGAAGTCTCAAGACCAAATTGGAGATATTCTCACCAAAGCTNAAATACCTATGCAATTTTGAGTTGAAGGCAAGTCCACAATTGAATAGAAAATCATTTCCTCCTCCTAAGTCCACTTCTATTTCCTACAAGTTGATCCTCGAAACTGGAAGCTCCTGGTTCATAAAACTACAATGTAGTTCGTGGCAGACTATAAATGCCTCTAAGGCCAGTACTTATGGAATGACTAATTGCTGCTCTCTTTGTTCTCTTTCGGCTGAAATGTTTTGATGTAATTCTTGACAGTCTTTGTTCTTTGATTTGTGCATTCACATTCCATTAATTAGTATATACCGGTAATTACCATGTTGTTCGCGGAAATAAAGTAAAGCAATGACAATATTCTACACAGAGAATAAACATTTATTTAATTATTTTCAATCATTACAATTGGAAGAGCTAGTATTATCCATCGAGACGATTTCTTCCCTCCTGAAAACTTATATATGCATATATCCACTTATTTGGTACATTAATAGTCTAAAAATGCAGTAAAAGATTATTTCATTTCCAAGCTTAATTTGTCTTCCGGCAGTTGGTTCTGATCTGACCGTCGTTCCCTGTAAGTGGGCTAAGGCTCCCCATTTTGATCATTGCACTAGCAAAATCAGCACGAAATGATGCAGGATTGGTGCTATAAGTTGTGACTTGAGAATCTGTCGAAGCACCACTGAAGAGTTGCTGGTCAGAATGCAAGAGGCCTTTGTTATTGACTAGATTCCTGAAATAAGCATTGTCGAAAGAGAAAGGACTTGCTGCATCTAGAGGTGAAAGATTATCGTCTCCGCCTGTGTTTGGACAGTTTGTTTTCAGGGATGTTGCAAAAGATGAAAGAATGGTGCTTTCGTTGTAGACTCGGTCACGAAATGCCATGCATCTCGCTTGTCCTATCGTGTGAGCTCCTGTATACAAATGTAACGATCAGTGACGAATGGAACGGAGTTGTGAAAAAGGATTAACGTAGCTGACCTTAACTTTATTGGGACGAGTTGAAGGGAAATAACAGAATGTCCTAGTACCTGAAAGTGTAACCATTTCTTCTGAAGTGAAGCCTTTGTTTGAGAAGGCTGAGATAAGATCACTGAGATCCATTAGAGGGGACGGAATCTCGCTGTTTGCAGCACTTAAACTTGCAGTGGTTGAGTCTCTTCTCCCTAGTTGAACCACCCATGATGGTCCACCCAGCTTCACGAAATAAACAGACAACCAAAACATTGTTAGCGGTTTTCTGGGTGTTGTTCGTAGTTAATTTCATGTTAAACTGGGAGGCGAACAGTTAATTACGTTTGGTAAGGTGGTCAATTCGACAATATTAATGATAATAAGAGACTAGTCTTGCCTAGTTGCCTTTGTCATTTATTACGTAATTTTGTTCAATCTAACCTACCAAATATATCATTAGTTGTTTAGAGAGACGAGTCGTGCTCATTTATTACAGCTTGTCTCTCTAGACAGGCTAGCTTATGGCACAGTATGATGTACTGGTCAACATAGTCGAGTTTTACACTCCTATTATCGGACAGACTTTAAAACACCAAAAGAAATTAGGATGGATGTGGAGATTACCGAAACAATAGAATCCCTAGCTGCAACCGCTAAAATATCAGCACACGAAACAACTTTGGGACACAAGGTCTCTAGTTGAGATTTGATAGTATCGATAACATCAAACCCTCTTAATGAATTATTATTCGGTCCGGCAGTTTTCTCCCCTGTGAAACTTGCTGTATCATCTAGTAGAACAGATGCATCACATCCCTGTTGATACATTTCATACACAAAAACCTTGTAAAATCCATAAATGAAAACCATTTTGACAGTTAAGTATACGTGCAGATTATTGTACATGAACAATTAGATGAGTAGCAAATGGTTCAAATTCCTCTGAATTGTCATGTGATCTTGTGAAAATATGCCTCAATTGAAATTTATGGGCACCAGCTCTCAAGTTGGAAACAAAGGAATATGCCCTTGTAATAGAATTTTTTGCCCACCTACTTGAGAGATGCAGTGTTGGCAGCAGATGATTAAATATAAAAACTGATTGTTTTTTAAATAGTCCAATGACAAAATGGCATAACATATTGTCAAGGAAGTAGGCAAATAATTCTGACAATGTAGCACGGTCGGAAAACAAAAGCTAGTTTTATAAAATTGGATATTTGAGGGCCACACATGACAATTAAAGGAGATTTGAACTGCTTATGTCAATGATAAGCAATTGTGTAACTTAATGGAAGGTTGATGAGTGAAAGAGAGAGCTTGCATTAACGAAGCAATCGTGAAAATGAAGGCGAAGCAATGAAGCGCCCATGCGACGTTCCTTAAACAGTGCTTTAGTGATGGCCGCATTGATGGTGAGAAGAGCTTTTGGACAGGAAGTGGAGTAGTAATTAGATGACAATTGTGAGCTACTTATTTTAAGCTGAACACACAAAATTATGAAGAGAAAGCGGGAGGATAAGTTTCTTCTTGCCATGAATTCCAGCAGATTCTGTTGAAAGAATTAATTTGTGTTTTGCCTGGTGAAGATGGAGTTCAACTAGCTGAGGGCATGCAAATATATAGTACAGGCACTTTGCCCCCACCATTGACATTTTGCTCATTCTAATAAGTCAACCTATTCTTATCTTTTGTGCTGTTCAATGCAATTGAATCAATTAAGGAATAAAAAAAGGGAAGAGAAACAAAAATGGAAAACTTTTTGTGACAATCAGCTCATTTATGATCAAGAAATGAGAATCAAGAGAACCCTTTCAAGTTCTTGCAAAGTAATAAATAAAAATTGCTATTACAATCTTAAAGGAACTTGAGTTTACACAGAAATATACAGAATGATTAGGTCTAAAAACTTGGAAATTTCTTGTGGCTTATTATTTTGTAACAGAAATATAAGCTAAATGATAGGCGCTTAATCATAAAAGTCATGACTATTTTAATAATGTCATTCTTAAAAAGGCTCAAATACGAAAAGGGACTTTTTGTTATAAATAATGGTTATGCTCAATGGACATAAAAGAAACTATAGTCTTTTTTTCGTTTTTTGTTCAAAATTAAATCTTTGTATTTTTAAGTTATGGTCAAAGCACCAACATTTAGAAATGAACATCGTAGAATCAAACTTTAGAGTTTAATCCCTTAAAATAAGGGAAATTTGCATCATTGGTCCCTGTCTATTGCTCTAGTCACATATAGGTCTCCGATCTTTAAAAGAAGATAATTGGCCTTGAGTCATTCGTTATAATTGCACTATCAACCTCAATAATTAAAACGTATAAATCTTGATTTTCAAAGCCAAATCTTTTGAAATGAGGTTGTTCTCTGAAAGCCATGTGACAATTTAGCGTATAAGCATGTTTGGATAGTGTTTATAAATAGTTTGAATTATAAATAAATAGAAATGGTTAGTGAATAAGTGGATCCTATGAAATATATATACAAAACATTGTTTATTAATTTTGAACAATTTATAAACATTAGCTAAACATGAACTCACGATCTCAGTTATAAGCAAACTTTTGCTTCTCATTTGTTTGTAGTGAGAGATGTTTCTTTTAGGACCATGTGATTATTTAATGAAGATTCTGAAACCATTCTTACGAACTTATTTGCAACTAAAGAGTGAGATCGAAGAGTAAGTTTCTCCTTTTTAAAGGTCGACTACCAACTTGTTACTAGGACCAATAGTGCAATTATTTTAGGCATAATTCTGTGTGAACCAGAGGTCCATAAGAATCTGCTAACTACCCCCATCTTCTTACTAATGCTTAATTTTGTACAGAAGTCAATATTAATTGATCTTGCAAAGCCCCCAAACTTTGGAACTTTCTAATGGGGGCAGATTCATTATTTTCTCTCATTCTCTATGGAGGCTGTCAAATCACCTATTGCAATTATCACAATAACTTAATGGAAAAGTTACGTTAAATAAATACCATAGGCCAGTTCGATCGAAAAAATGGGGCTATAAGCTGAAAAGAACCAGGACAAATGCACTTTTGAAAAATCTTGTTTGAACATGAATAAAAGTCCAAAAAATTCACATTAACACGTCTAATGCAATGTGGAATGAGATATAAGAGAATATACCCAGAAAGAATTCTGGTATAAGAAATAGAATTTTACTAATCAAGGAATAAACATACACACATGAATAGACCAAGAGTTCTCTTAAAATATGAGAAAACGTGTTTAACAGTAGAATCAAGAATTATAAGATATATCACACCTTCTACCAAACAAGAACAAGTAAAGATTGAAAAAGAATACATACGGAGAAAAACTATGCACTCTCCCAAAAATCGCCAAGCAGTTGTTCTCTTTCGACAGAAAAATCTTGAGTCACTTTCTGTCAAAAATAGCCAAATCACGGCTTCCTATGTAAGCTTATCAAGCTTTTGCTGAGGCAAAACGAATAGCCAATAACCATATGGAAGAAGCTTGTAGAGAAGCCAAAACCTTTGCTCTCCCATAAATTTCCAAGCTGTTGTTCTTTTTCTTCAAACATTCTGGAGTTCCTTTCTATCAAAACTACCCAAAGAAATAGTTAAAACCACAGCTTTCCATATAATACCATCAACGAGTTTATATCGATATTATGGTTCTATTCATAACAGGCAGACATCATATAAGAGAATGTATACGCTAGCTGTAGTATCCACATTGCAATATGATGTATCAAGGACAAAATAATGATGACAACCAGAACAATCCCAATAAATTTTCTTTTCTAAATATAGAACCTATATCATTTCAGAGAACTATGGCTAATAATGGCAGCACACATTATGGAAATTTACAAAATATTATACTTGGAACTAGTTAAGGAAGAATTAGTAATTGAAAACCAATCCTGTTAAAGGCGCCATGAGGTCCAAAAATACTAATAAAAAGGAAATGAGAAAGTTGGCGAAAACTAAAGAGTGGAAAGTTGGTTCCTACTCCAATTCATTAGAGAAAGATAATGATTACACATTATAGACAACTCTAAGAAACAGTGAATAGATCAGAGACATTTTGATTAATTACTGCAACAGCGCCTTGGTAGGATGGAAAGTGTCTTCAAAAGGATGTGAAGTCAATATTTCTGAATGTGACTACATAGAAGAAAAAATAATGAGAAAGTTGCCCGATAAGTTTGGCATTCGACAAGGATTTTGGAAGTTGATCTAGACTTGTATGAATGTTGAAGAGGTTTATAGGGTAGTCCAAAATAATTATTTATCCTTAAATCTATAAGAAGAATCATGAAAATATTAGATTAATAGTATTCATAATTTACACGTCAAATGTATTCAGGTTTGAAGTCCATTTATTCATATATGCATGTAACATAAATTAGATACAGGATTCATGAATACATATTAAATAATATTCTCATAGTAAAAAGTACCAATAGGAGTCTTAGCTTTGTATTCAAAAGAGTTGAGCAATTGTAAGAGACAAATTTTGATAAGCAATTGAGAGAGAGATGCAATTTGTTCAAGAGAAAGTCCTAGAGTCATCTTGTGAGGGCTTGATCTAGTGTGAGCTCACCTTTGCTTCCAACAATGCCTTTCTCCTTTCTGATACTGCACTCCTTTTCTTCACTCCCCAGCTTGGGGAAATGTTGAAAGCTGAACGCAAAAGGAAAGGAAAACATGTTAGATATAGAAGCACACGAGTTGGATATTGAGAACTTCCCTGCCCATAATTCCAAAGTGGCGCAACCACAGTCAGTGCTGCAGAGGTGATAAAGTGAACACATGCTTAATGTATAAACTTCCGCAAGAGATGGAAAATGAGAGTTAAACTAATACACACGATCTCAAGGTTGAAACTCTTCATCTTTAGCAAATATGGTTAAAGAAACTATAGAAGCCATTTCAGGTAAGAGGGGGGTTCAAAACTCTGATGCCATCACAAAAACGTACAGCCATATAGTAGTCCAACTCGTTGAGAGCGAAAACATACGGCATGTAGAAGTATATAAAGACATATTTGATGTAAAAATCTCCTGAGAAGACAAAAGGGGTGAGCAACTAAATCTAGAATGCATAAAACAGTGTTCTACTTTTATTTATTTTGGAGAGAGCACATAATGGTTCCTTTTAGTACTGTTAACTGGCCAAATGTGGGACAAATCTTTTAGGTCAGCATCTAGATCAGAATAAAGGAACCGAATTTCTGATGTAATACAGTGTTCTTAACAAGTAATTTATATGAAATTAAACTAAATGAGTAATAACTAATGCTCATAACTGATGGATAAATTTAAGAGTCCAACCTAACCACATTTGAGACCTTTGCTTTTTATGTTATTAATATATTAAAGAGAAGAAAATAAAAGGGAAAAAAATCATACTCATCTGAGAACATCAAGACACCATGTATTTAGGTTGATAAAATATCCAAGCTCTGGGAAACACAACCACTTGGCAATCATCCTAAGATTACAAATAATTAGAGATGAGGAAACAAAATACAATGCTGCATTCAATCACTTAAATGAAGAACGGAAAAGAACAAATACCAAGACAACTACTACAAACTGCAAATTAGAAAAGCAAGTATGTTGAAACAATGTACTAACTGAATACCTGGGCTTGCATTTCCAGAGCAAGAACGAAAAGAAGATGCTTCTTTAAACAAGATAGATTCCCTTTTACCCCCTTAGAGTATGCCATAACCTGCAATTTCAAATATACCTCATAATTTCAAAACAGAATTTTGCATGTTCAACTACTAGCAACCAAAAACTGGCAGGAGAAGGATAAACGACCTTAAAGTTTCAGTGAGCACAGCTTTTGGTAGAAAAAGCTTCCATTGAGAAGTATAGATCGCAACAAAAGAAGGCACTTGTTCACCAATAATCTCCACATGAACATCGATTGTCCTTGAAACAATGAAATCTATTGTTGTCTCTCACAACAATTTCTCTGCCAACAATGCCAGATATGAACTTTAATGCACTGTGGCAGTCTACACAAACCCTAATGTTTTTGGTTATCCTTATAGGAACTCGAGGAGGGAGGGCAATAAGGCCAAATGCAAGTGCAATCTTCTCGCTGTGGTACCAAACTTCTGATTCTTTCTCTTCATCTTCTAAATCATAGAGAGCAAAACTGGTGTCAGGTACATATCCAGCAGCCTTCATCTTTGTTTTCAACTCAATTAGCATTGTCTGAATCTCAGAGTTTCGATGATGTGATGTATCCTTAGCTTGAAAAACGTGGACAGAGTTCTTAACAGATATCCAACTGTATCCTGCACCCTTCTTAATACCCACATCCTTCATCTCCTTCCTAACAACATTGGCCTCTTCCCACTGACCTGCGGCAGCAAACATATTTGAAAGTAGAACATGACTTCCAGAATCATGGGGATCGAGTTCAAATAAATTTTCAGCTGCAATCTTCCCCAGCTCTGGCTTCCCATACACTTTACAAGCTCCTAATAGAGCCCCCCACACCGAAGCTGTTGGCCGTATAGTCATATTTCTTATAAACTCATAAGCACGTTCCACCAACCCAGCTCGCCCTAGCATGTCTACAACACAAGCGTAATGCTCTGCCCCTGGTTCAATCCCATATTTCCCCCTCATTGAATCAAACAAATACATCCCCATCTTCAACATCCCACCCCTACTGCATGCTGTCAACACAGACACAAAAGTTACATAATTAGGTACCACTGCTTGGGAGTCCCCACAATTTGTCATCTCCTTGAACAATTTTAGTGCCATATCGGCGTGTCCTTGATGAGCATATCCGCCGATTAATGCATTCCAGCAAATCAAATTTCTCCTCGGCATTTCGTGGAATGCTCTCTCACAATCCTTTATACTTCCACATTTACCATACACGTCCACAAGTGCACTTCCAACGAATATATTCTCCTCAATGCAAGCCTTCACCGCAAGACCATGAACTGCTCTCCCCATTTCAAGTGCAGCCAGTGCTGCACATGCACTGAGCACGCTTGAAACCATAAAGTCACTCGGCACAACTACCTCTCTCCTTGATTTCAAAAACACCTCGCATGCCTTCTCCCCCATATCATTTTGCTCATAAATTGCCACCATGGAACACCATGATACGACATTATACTCACGCATGTTATCAAAAACTTGCTCAGAAAACTTAACCTCCCGACACTTACCATAAAAATCAATCAACCCATTCAAGACCGAAATGTCAGCCTCGTACCCTCCTTTAATTACGTAGCCATGTAACTGCTGCCCTTGCACCAACAATTTACCATCTGAGCATGCGTTTAAAAATGCACAAAACGTAATCGAATTTGGAGCCTCGAGATTACCTTTTAAGAGTTCGATAAACATAGAAATGGCCTCGAGAGGCCTCCCATTAAGCACCGCGTTCGAAATGCACGCATTCCAGGTAGCAATATTTCTGTATGGCATCTCATCAAACAGCTTGCTTGCATGTGTCAAGAGGCCCGTTTTGGAATACATATCAAAAGCACTACACGCAACAAACTCATCATTGATCAGGCCCAATATAATAGCAAGCGCATGGAACTGCTGGCCGAGGAGAGGCGAGCAAACTGCAGCCGAGGCCTTAAAAAGGCAAGGCAGGGTGAAGTCATTGGGATGAATAGAGTCCGAGCGCATGTTCAAGAAGTGGTAGAGGGAAGCGGCAAAATGACCGTTCTGAACATGACCGGAGATGAGGGAGGTCCAGGTGACGACAGAACGAACGTGGACCGGCGTATGGAAAAGGACAAGGTGGGCCGAGATGGGACGGTCTAGCTTGGAATACATGTTTATAAGGTGATTGGAGAGGAAAGCATCAAGGCCTAGACCCAGAGTCTTAATGATCTGGGCATGGGCGGCCCGACCTAGAAGAATGGACCGAGTTGAAACGGCGGATTCCACCAGTGAAGCCAACGATTTTGGGCGGAGGAAGGGCATGTGCAGTGGTGTTTTCTCGACACTGCTGACGTATTGCTTGCCTTGGCTGTTGTACTAGAACGGAGTTTACATTAGCATTGTCAATAATCAAGATGAATTGCATCCGAGTCCAGTTCATCAAAATATTTTGTTCTACTCACCACTGATAATCACTTAAACTTTTAACATCACCTACCAAACATAACTAATTCCAACCCTAAATTGGACTTCGACTAGTTAAGGAAAGAAACCAACTTGGAAGAGACTCTTTACACACAAAATATTCTCTATTTCAGAGAGTCAATGCTTATAAATGAGTTCCAAAATACTCTATTTAAACTTTTTAAAATAGGGCTTGTGTTTAACTTTCTAAGTTTAGAAAGCCAAACTCATTCTCTATTCTTAATGTACAATGATTGCATTAATACATTACAAATTTCAATATTCTACTATTTAAATTTTTCAAATTACATTTGAATTGATTGCTCATTAATATATAAAAAAATTATATTTATTTAAGAAATTATTAAATGTTCATTGGAAAAAAATAAATTAAAGAATCAAAATAGAGAGCTTGTTGAAATATATAAAAAAAAATTACTCTCAAAATTAAAAAATGCTCTATTATGCATAAAATGTTCTTTATAAATAAAAAGTCGTTTGAAGATGCTCTTATCTTTAAATACTCTAATGACGAACCGACTTCATGCCAAATCATTATATTATATGTATTGTACGTTCTGGAAAGCTTATGTCCTCTTACATCTCGTGACTTTCTGTCGCATTCTCAAAATTCGGATCTAAGACTTCTATCTCATGACATAACCGTCTGAGGTTGAATCCTGGAGTACAAAATAGGACGTGAAGAGTAAAAGGACATATTTTTCCAAAGTGTACAGTACTACGTAATAAAGACTTGGACGAGATGCCAAGTCGTGAAACCCACTGGGCAGCCTTAAGGTGATGTTCAAACAGACTTGTGCATTTAAACTTTTAACTCATCGAAACAAATAATAAAGAACACGATCTTTAGAAAATTATATCCTGTCCCTGATAAACAAGTAACAAAACTGTTAAATTTTTTCATTTGCAGAACAGAAAGATGACTAAATCAAGCAAATATTCCCTAAAACTTCTTATTTGACAAACATTCAAAATACAAACTCTTCCTCTGCTGCTCCATTTAGCAGTCCTCCATCCTTCATGGCTCGCAAAGCTTCTGCTGTTGAGTCATTGATATTCAGTAGATATTGAACTCTGGCCAAATTTTCGGGTGACGGGTCACTTTTCAAGTATAGGAGGAAGAGATCAGCCAGTTCCTCTGGCACGAGTCGAAGGTACAGCCTTGTCACAGGCTAACAAGTCATTGAGAGAATTAACCGACAAGAACATAGAGAAACAATTAAGTCACACAATCAATAAACGAATCTTCTAGAACTAAAGAACAAAAATATGATGCATACACCCCTGGGTGGTTTCTCTGCCTTAGAAGTGCCCCTGCCTGTACAAGGGAGTTCGATAATCTACTTCGTGCAAGCTCCTGAACAACTTCTTTGGCCTTAACAGCATTAATATTGAGATCTCTCGGTATTTTCTGATATACTTCCTCTTCATCAAACTCTCCTGTACCAGATGAGAAGATATCATCAACGATTTTTTTGAACAGGTTCTCTCGTAAACTTTCAGAGATCATGGTGTCCACATCAACCCCATTTTCTTTCAGTTCTTGAATTTCCTTTATGCTAAGCCTCCCCCGGCCAACAGAAGTTTCCAGTGCTGCTGCCAATTTTGTAGTAGTTATGCTCTTTTATTATTTTTTGAGAATACTGAGGCGGTAAGCCAACATTCTTCTGCAACTCATTGAGTTGCTCAATTCTTGCCTTAGTCAACTGTCCATCAGCTAAAATAACTTCGGCTTCTTGCCTGAAAGCCTGTTCAGCTAAGCTCCTGTGTATGTCAACAATCTCCGTGTCACTCAATCCAAGTATTCCACCAAGTTGGTTTAGCAGAACATATTCAGAATCATCCTTCTTTGTAGTGATTTGAACCCCAAATGGAATTCTAGTCACTTCACCAGTTAGACAAAATAGCAAATATGTCTTGTAAAGATCAGTTCTATCCCTTTCTGGGAGGTCATCTTTAAGATTTATCTCCGTCTGGCTTGGTTTTCCCATACTTTCCTTGCTTGGTCTTGCTTTCCGAAGTGACTGCAAGGACTCCCATTCCTCATCTACCTCTGTTGGTTTTTCTTCTTCTTCAATAGGCTCTTTAGGTGGAGTATCAGTTGATTCACCTTTGATGTTTGCAACTAGTTCAGTGACAACCAAGCTATTAAAAGCTATCATCTTTTTGAGTTCTTTAGCAGACTCCGTACGATTACTCGCCACCCTCGCTCGTTGAATGTAGCTGATGAAAATCTTACGGACCTGCATTTATCCAAGTTATTTATAGCTATCAGAAATTCTTTAAGAACATAGTCCAACAAATATGTACGGATATCCTGATTCATCAGATACTTACTGCCTTACTAGCAATAGACATTGCAACCCCCCTGGTTAAACGTAAACCAAAAGCAGCCTTTCTGACAGACTTCTTAACTTCAGCATCGTACCCATCCACTCCTGCAGCAATTGCTTCTTTAATGACCTGTCAAAGTGATTTTGGATTAGAAACTAACAATCATGAGGGCATAATGGAAAGCAAGGAATACCAGAAAAACTAAATAAATAAATAAGAACACCACAGTTTGTTATGACAAAAGAAGGGATTTCAATAGAACAAGTTCATTAAAAGCTTAGAGTAATCATTTTTATCACATTAATTACAAAGAGCAGAGCAATGGTGTAACATAAGATTTTCGGTGGCATTCCAATAAAATAACTAAAAATTCAAATGAAAACAGATTTGTCACAGCCAAAAAGCTCCAAGTCTTCTATAAACGAAGTCTAACCAAGCAAGGAGCACAAATAGTACCTACAATTATCTAGGCAATTATCTAGGCAATTCATCTCTATTTTCCTTTTAATTGTGAAGAGAAGCAGAGGCTTCTTATATTTTTTCGATAGGAGATGTGATCCAGGAGGTACAACCATAATACAAATCATCCTACTCCTTATAAACAGGATCAAAACTTGGTAACAGCCCGTGTCATTGTAAATGTGAAGAACAAACCTTTTCAAATAAACTGCCACAGATATCTGCATGAGCTGCTTCAACGGTTTGCTTTGGAACGCAAAACATGATCTGTATCCGTTCCAATATTTTCACGTCGTGATCACTAAGTTCTCCTTTATCAGCTACTAGTTGCGGAAGCTTTCTCCGGTAAATTCCTAGACATTGAAAAGGAAAAATCTTTTTTAGATAGAAAAAAAAAATCACAAAAGACAAACTAAACATATTACAGCATTTTAGAGGTCATGTTTGTCAAAAATTAAATGAAAATTAGAATGTGAGTAATATAGACACAACAAATGAATTTTCCTCACTTATACTGACACACTGGGAAGAAAGGCTTTTTCCTTGATGGAGAATTAACATATCAATTTTCTATGGCCGTATAGGGATAGTGATGTCAACGAGCCGAGCCGAAACTCGAGGCTTGATCTTTTTTCGAGCCCGAGCTTGCTCGGCGAAAAAAAAGGCAGGCCTTGTTGAGCCCGAGTCGAGCTGGCTCGATTTATTTATTTTTTAATACAAGATTACGAATCTAACATTTTCTTAAAAAAAAAATTTAAAAATTACATAATTTATACGAGTTACAAATCAAATAAAAATTACAACTTATAAAATTGCATTACAAATTAAATAAAAATTACAACTTATAAAATTGCATTACAAATTAAATAAAAATTACAACTTACAACCCTCCTTTTTCCGGACTTGGGACCGGCTACATGATGTAGACGGAATTAAAATTGTATACGAATAAAATATTTCGTGTACAATTTTTCTTGAAACAAATAAATTTAAAAATTACATATTGTTTTGAAATAAATTATTTTAAAAACTTACAACATTCTATGCTTGGATCTGCTGCAACTCTCCGGCCAGTATACTGTCAACATGTTCTTGAACACGTAATTCTGCACATTCCCAATCCTTCAAACATATTAAAGCCTCCAATATATCTTCTTTTAGTCTTGCACGTTCATCTAATAAAATTTGACCACCTAAACTGAATGCAGCCTCTGACGCTACCATAGACACCGGAGGTGTTAGTAGATCACGTGCAATTTTTGATACAATTAGATATTGTCTTTCATTAGACCTCCACCAATTTAGAAGACTAAATTCCTGAAATTCTTTTTCAGGTAACATACTGAGAACGTCTACGCACATATATCTAGCTAACTCGGAGGGGATTTCAAAATTTGTACTACCGACATTTATCGCTCTAGATATCGATGAACTATAACCAAACGAGGAAACACTTGAATTGCTTTTCAAAAAATTCCATAAATTATCTGAATTTTTCAAAATATTTCTCAAAGAAGAACTTTGGGAAGTAGAACTACACCGGCCTTCTTTATCAGCATAATAATTATACATTTCAGATAACGTAAATTCTATATTCACATGCGATAATTCCACATTCAAGAAATTTGAAATCCCCTTCACAGTGGCTATTGTGTCATTCAAATTAAATTGAGAGTTCATTACTGAAGCTAAAATAAATAAAGAGGGTAATTCTTCCCAATATTTACAAAATTTTAACTCCATAGAACAAACTAAGTCAGAAAAAATGGCAAATTCCTATATTTATGAAATGTTTGTGAAATGTAAAAAAATGTTATAAAACAAGTGAAGATGTAGGGTAATAAACTCCGCTACATTCCTTTGTAGTATCGAAAAAAGATTTTATAATTTTTTTACATTAAATGCAAGAGATCATTCTCAATCTTCTAAATTATGTTCGGGTCCGTATATATGCCTACCATTATAATATAATGAAATCACTTTATCATAATTTTCATACCAATGTAACATAAAATATGTAGAGTTCTATTTATGTGTTACATCAGTGACAAATGATTTCTCCTGTAAGCCATACTCTGCACACAAACTGTTAAATGTTTGTTTTCTTGCTGGTGACACGATAATAAAATTTATTATTTGTCTAATTTTATAAAAGAGAACTTATATGTTCTAATCCAGTTTTTACAATTAAATTGATAATATGATATACACAACGTTGATGAAAAATAAAGTTCCAAATGAAGGTTAAGATCTTTTCTCCCTTGTTTGTTCTTCAAAATCTCCCAAAAAATGTACAAACGGCGTCCCCCTTCGTTCTGATCAGGTTTTTATATTTACAGAACCCTAAAATTTTGTTTCCATAAGAGTTTCGGAAGAAAAAAGAAACCAAAATTTTCTTCAACCTTTTTTTCTATGCGAACGCATAGAGTAATCCTATGTGGTCGCATAGAAGGAATTTTCCACCCTTATTTTGTTTCGGTATGGTACTATGCGACCGCATAGAAGATAATACTATGGGGTCGCATAGTATTATCTACTATGGAGAAATTGCATTTTGGTCCTCCAACTTGCATCCTTAACTTCTTAGCATCTTCTCTTCATTCTTTTCATTTCATCACCCCACGGAATCGTGAATTTGGCAATTAGCTTAATTGATTTCTCGATTTGTTCATCGAGTCAACTTCTGGATATTTGCACTTTTGGTCCCTGAACTATCATTTTGCTCCATTTTAGTCTTTTTTGGCTCTTTTCTTCTGAATTTCACCATGTTCATCGGTGTTCCCTACAATTCACAAATATAACTAGATTAAGTCAAAATTCAATCATTTTGCTCATTATTAAGTCATGTTTGTGACCTAAATAAGTGTGCAAAAACACACTTATCAGAGGTCCTTATTTTTGACACTATCTGTTATGTATATGCTATTGATTCATATTTTTCACAGATTATCCGGAAGTTGCAGAAGGGTGTGCATTTGGAGTTTGTCTGGGTCAGGGTTTTTTTCGAGAAAATCATATATGTATTCCAAAGGGCAGTTTGCGGCTTAAAATAATTTAAGAGTTGCATAATGAGGGCCACGTAGGTCGTGATCGAACATTAAACTAGTTGCTGCCTCTTATTTTTGGCCTTCATTGTGCAAAGATGTTGGTAGGTTCGTGGAGCGCTGTTGAACATGTCATTTTGCTAAAGGCTAGGTTACAAATGCTAGATTGTATATGCCCTTGACTATTCCGACCCAACCTTTGACAGATGTCAGTATGGACTTCGTCTTGGGGCTGCCCAAGACTCAATATGGATTTGATTCTATTTTTGTGATGGTTGATCGTTTCTCCAAGATGGTCCATTTCATTTCCTACAAAAAGACTATAGATGCTATCGATGTGGCATTGCTATATTTTTGTGAGGTCTATCATCTACATGGACTTCCTGTTTCTATTGTGACTGACCGGGATACTCGTTTTCTAGTCACTTTTGGCCTAGTTTATGGCGTATGGTCAATACACAGTTGGACTTTAGCAGTACATATCATCCTCAAACAGATGGTCAGACGGAGGTTGTGAACTGGTCCTTGGGTGATTTACTACGTTGTTTAGTAGGTGATCACATCAAATCATGGGATCAAAAATTGTATCAGGCAGAATTTGTTCACAATCATGCAGTTAATCGAAGTACAGGCTTTAATCCATTTCAGGTAGTAGATGGCCTTATTCTTCGCAGTCCTCTTGATCTGGTTCCACTTTCTACTACTATTAAAATGCATGGTAAAGTGGAGGATTTCATTCAGCAGTTGCAACAAGTTCATTCACAAACTTATGATCATTTGCAAGCTGCTGTTACTAAGTATAAGTATGATGTAGTTCTTAAACGTCGCCATGTGAAATTTGAGGTTGTTGACTTTTTTGGGCAGTGTTGACAAAGGATCGTATTTTTGCTCATGAATATACCAAGCTTTCTGCAAAGAAGATTGGTCCATTGGAGATCATTGAGAAGATTAATCCCAATGTATACCGTTGAATTTACCTAGTTACGTTTGTACATCTAATGTTTTTAGTATTAAGCATCTGGTGCCATTTCATGTGATAATTCTGATAATGATTTTACTTTCTCGGCAAATTTGAGTCTCAACCAGAGGAGAATGATGTAATGCATAAGGAATTGGACTTCATGGAAAAGTGAGACCGATGCAAGCTGAAATAGGAAACTTTCCAATTTTTTGAGAAATGTTAGGTAGTCTATTTTGGGTTAAATTTTAGTCTAATTTGATCGAAAATGGACCAATGAAGACGTACGCCCAATTTCGCCAAATTCCTTCGTTTAAGTTTTTTTTTTTTCTATTTTTGGTAATTTTTGTTTTGGTTATAACTCTTTATATTTAATTCGGATTTGACTTCTGTTTGTTGGAGGATAACCCTTAAGATTAGGAGTTTCAATTTTTGTCATTATCTCAATTTTTTCATTTTTTGGGAAAAATATTTTTTATTATTTTTTTATTTTTCGAATTTTCTTTGGGTTTTCCCTATATAAGGCATTGTAAGCCCTTTGTGGCCGCATTGTTTTGACAGAAATAAAATTTCATGAGTTTTTTTTTTCATCTTATAAGATTTATTCATCTTTCCTATAATCTTTTGCTACATCATTTAATTTCATTGTTTGATTGCTTGATCACAAATTCAATATATAGTTGCTTGTTGTAGTTATAAGAGGCTCACTGTTTAGAACACTGCTTGATTAACATATATCCAATAAATGTGAGAAATATTTATCACACATGCAATATGTTAGTTAATCGTGAAATTGAATGTATTCTATTCATTCAAATTCGGACTAGGAATATATTCAGCTTGTGACTAGAATATATTTAATTTGTCTTGAAAAAGGGAATTAAATACAAGAGATTTATCGATTGTCAAGAATGTACGAACAAAGTAGTTACAAAATTCAAAATTGAAATAGATCATAATATGAGGATTCGCAGTCCAATAAACTCAATACATATAAATACAAAGCCAAATTTTAAAAGCTTTCGTAGATTAATTTAGAATAACTACAAGACATACATTTCTTTGTTTGCTTACTTTGAATCTGATTTAAAACTAATACACTTGGTTGAATTTTATTTCTCATGGGACGACGCATGCAATTCATCACGTATTACTTACGGGATTTCTCTAAACAAGTTCTTGATGCCATTATCAGGGAATAATTTATTTAATTTGAGTTTATTATTTATTTTTGTTTTCTAGATTTCAAGTTTTTATTTGATTAGGCTATTTAGTGAGGAAACTAAGTCTCTTGTTTTGCCCTTTTAAGGAAATCATTGTTTATGCAAAATTCTAACGAGATAGAGCTTCTTCCGGTAGGTCTCGAAAATCGTGAGAACGAAAGAGTTGAGAGAAACGGCAAAAAATCTACATTCGAATCCAGATCAAAACCCATGACCACTAGATCAACCAATTCAGCCAGATCAGCTAAGAGCATTCGCAAATGATGGAGAAGCTTTAGTAAGGGATTATATAAATCACGTTCCAGTACCTATGCAACCACCTATCATATATCTACCTTTTAAACAAGCTAAGTTCCACATTAGACCTGACATCATCGACTTATTTCAAAATCATCACGACATCAGTTTTTTTTGGAAGATCAACAGAAAATCCTCGTAAATATATTTAGGCCTTCTTGAGGCTTTACAATATCATCAACCACGAAAACATGTCTTTTGATGCATTTCAACTGTACCTATTCCCTCACACTTTGAAGGAACGAGTAGGGGAATGACTAAATTCCCTAATTTCTAGAAACATTATTTCATAGAATGACGTGGTGTAAAAATTCCACTTTGAAATTCTTCCAGCCATCTCGAGTCCATTATATCTTAAATGAAATTCATACTTTCAAGCAAAAGAATCTTGAGAGTTATCTAGAAGTATAGAAAAGATTCAAAGACTATTTTCAGGAAACACCCCCACTATGAACATTCATAAAGACTGATATTTGTATATTCTATTCATGCCTGACGCCTGAATTCTATAACATAACCGATGCTTGAGTGGGAAGGTCAATCTTGTATATTCAATTCGAAAATCATTCAGAATTTTTTAAAAGAATTGTAGAAAATCAGTCTACGTGGCCAATAGGCAGAGAAGTGTCAAGGAAAATATAGGAATACATAACATTGATATAACTATATCATTAGTAGCTCAAATGGAAACATTGACAAACAAATTAGATAGCCTTACTCAGCATGTGAAGATGGTACAGCAGTTAAAACAATTTGCGAAGGGCCAGATCATATTACAGAAAGATGTCCATTAGCCTCCACACACTTAATCCAACCAGAGGAGGTCTATTGTACGCAGAACTTTCGAAGGCAAAATGAGCTAAAATGAATAAAGAATGAAATGGAGGGACAAAAATGCAACAAAAGGAAAATTTGCACCACAGTCCTTGCACACAGTCCAATTTTCGCTTGCACAACGCACCCTATTGTCCATTTATCAACAGCAAAATCAGTTATCGTAGGCAAATAGTAAACTATATGGTGCGCGAGGGAGCCCTTGCTAGCCTGAACAGCATAGTGTCCTTTTTGACCTAAATTCTTTTAGAAATCAAATACAACCAACTATTTGTCCAAATGGGAATGCTCTAACTAGACTGCAACATAATATACATATTTCTCATCACAAGAAAGAGGTTAGCATGCACCTCAAAGGCGATTAACACAGGAGATTGAAGATTCAAAGTTCGGGTTGAAGATTTACGAAGACGAAATTGATTTTTTAATTGCCAATCATTGTTTTCAATTTCGAGTGATGTTTTCCAAACTTTTTGTGTGATTGATTAGTAACATACTAGGCTAATTCTTTTCATGTATTGGATGAAGAAGAAACATTTTATTGTTTATTTTTAATTCAAGACAAGTATTTTAGTTAAATTCTTGCAATTCTTGATTAGTCTTGCATGTTTTAGTTTTAATATTCGATTACTTTATCGACAATTGAATATATTGCTTTTTGTTTTAGTGTTGGAAGGCTCACAATAAGTCTAAAATACTACTTGATTAATATAAGAGCAATAAATATTAATAATACTATTTATCACGTTTGCAACTTTGAGATGATCATAGAGATGTCAAACCGGCTCGGTGGCTCGGGCGGCTCGTGGCTCGAATGGAGCGAGCCTAGGCTCAAGCCGATCCCCATTTTGGGGCATTGGCCCAAGCCTGAGCTGGCCTATCGTGGCTTAACGAGCCACAAGGGTCGGCTCGTGTCACGGGCCACACCCGAATTCGAAGATCAAAGTTAAATATAAAAAAAATTTAATACATATATTTAGTTAAGTTGCCATTATAGCTGCCTGTAACGGCAGTTAGCCCATTGTATTTTATACTCTTTTTTTTTTTTTTTACTGTATTTCATAATTCAATTTACGAGGTTAATATTAATTTTTGGATTTCAAATTTGGAGGTAAAATTAATTTTTTTGGCTATAAATACGCAGTAAATTTTTAAGTTTCAAATCAATTTATTTCAATCAATTTTAAATTGCAATATTATATATTCAAGTTTCAACTCTAATTTTTTTGCTCTCGATCTCATATTCAATTTCTTTCACTCTCATACAATTATACGTTAATATTTTGTATTTTATACTATACGGTCTATACTAGTTATAAATGAATTTTACTAATGAAGAGTTTAATCAGTTTAAGGGTAGCTCGAGTACTCCATCTGGTTATGACGATGCATCTCGAAATGTTCCAATTGATTTGGAGAATATTGATGAGAAGTACTCAAGATTAAAAAATCGAAAAAAGAATTCTCGGATTGTTGGCAACATATGACAACTAAAAAAGTTGGTGTTCAAAATGGAGTGGATATTTGGAAAGCATGTTGCAATTACTGTGGCAAAGAACTTAGTTGGAAGCCCAATTCGAGCACAACACATTTGAATAGACACATATTAAGGAGTTGCAAAGCAAAACCAGTCGATCTCGACTCGAAACAGACTGAACTAGTGTTTGGTGATTCTTGTTCTACTCTTTCCACCTTTGTATATTCACAGGAAAGATTTCGTGAAGGAATGGCTGCATACGTGGCTACAGCAGAGATGCCGCTTACGATGATAGACTCAGTACACTTTACCTGGCTCGTGCAGAAATATTTTCAACCCATGTATTCTTCTTACTATAGAAATACTCTTTGTTCAGATACTGAAAAATTATATAACAAAAGAAAACAAGTTGCTATTGAAAGTCTAAAAACTTTTAATAGTGTTATATCATTTAAATTTGATTTATGGACCGGTGGTAATAGAAAACGTTATATTGCTGCTACGACTCATTATATTGATCACATGTGACTTTTACATAAAAGGATTATTGCATTTAGATGTGTAGATTATCCTCATAATGTCACTAACATATACATGATTTTAAAAGATATCATACAGGAATATGGTATGCAAGATATGATTCGAAATTTTACTTTTGATAATGCTAATGTGAACAAAGGTGTTATCGAAAGAATTTATTAATGATCTTAACCCTTTATTTGGAACTTTATTTTTTTATCAATGTTGTGTATATCATATTATCAATTTAATTGTAAAAGCTGGATTAGAACATATAAATTCTTCTTTAAATAAAATTAGACAAGTAATAAATTTTATTACTGTGCCACCAGCAAGAAAACAAGCATTTAACAGTTTCTGTGCAAAGTATGGCTTACAGGAGAAATCATTTGTCACTAATGTAACACATAGATGGAACTCTACATATCTTATATTACATTCGTGTGAAAATTACGATAAAGTGATTTCATTATATTATAATAATAGGCATATATACGAACCCAAACATAATTTAGAAGATTGGGAATGGTTTCTTGCATTTCACGTGAAAAAAATTTTAAATCTTTTTTCGATACTACAAAGGAATGTAACAGAGTTTATTACCCTACATTTTCACTTGTTTTACAACATTTTTCTACATTTTACAAACATTACACAAATACAGGAATTTGCCCTTTTTCTGACTTAGTTTGCTCTATGGAGTTAAAATTTCTTAAATATTAGGAAAAATTGCCCTCTTTATTTATTTTAGTTTTAGTAATGGATCCTTGACTTAATTTGAATGGCACAATAGCCACTGTAAAGGGAATTTCAAATTTCATGAATGTGGAATTATCACATGTAAATATAGAATCTACATTATCTAAAATGTATAATTATTATGCTGATAAAGAACGTCAGTGCATTTCTGCTTTCCAAAGTTCTTCTTTAAGAAATATTTCAACAAATTCAGATAATTTATGAATTTTTTTAAAAAGCAATACAAGTGTTCTCTCGTTTAGTTCTAATTCATTGATGTCTAGAGCAATAAATGTCGGTGGTACAACTTTTGAAATTCCCTCCAAGTTAGCTAGGTATATGTGCATGGACGTTCGCAGTGTATTACCTGAAAAAGAATTACAGGAATTTAGTCTTCTAAATTTGTGGAGGTATAATGAAAGACAGTATCCAATTATATTAAAAATTGCACGTGATCTACTAACACATCTGGTGTCTACGGTAGTATCGGAGGCTGCATTCAGTTTAGGTGGTCGAATTTTATCAGACGAACGTTCAAGACTAAAAGAATATATATTAGAGGCTTTAATATGCTTGAAAGGTTCGAAATGTGCAGAATTATGTATTCAAGAACATGTTGACAGTATACTGACCGAAGAGTTGCAGCAGATCCAAACATAGAATGTTATAAATTTTTAAAATAAATTATTTCAAAACAATATGTAATTTTTAAATTTATTTGTTTCAAAAAAAATTGTACACGAAATATTTTATTTGTGTACAATTTTAACTTTACCTACGTCATGTAGCCAGTCTCAAACCCAGAAAAATGAGGAGGGCTGTAAATTTTAATTTTTATTTAATTTGTAATGTAATTTTATAAGTTGTAATTTTTATTTGATTTGTAACTCGTATAAATTATGCAATTTTTAAATTTTTTTTAAGAAAATGTTAGATTTTTAATCTTATATTAAAAATATAAAAAATCGAGCCGGCCCGGCTCGAGTCTAAAGCTCGAGGCAAGCCTTGTTTTTTCGGCCGAGCTTTTGCTCTGCTCGGCTCGGCTCGGGCTCGGAAAAAACTCTTTTAAAAAAGCTCGAGCCAAGCCCGAGCCTCGAGTTTCGGCTCGCGAGCCGGCTCGGCTCGACTCCTTGACATCACTACGGCCATATATGCCCTCTGCATGATCTATTTGCTATAGATTTTATATATTGCACAAACTTGTAAACTAAATTAGTTTTCTAACAAACTGACAATTGCACCAGTACATTGAATAAGCAAACAGAAAGTGAAATCCTCAGAGAAATATGATGGCAGCATGTCTCTGATGCAAGTCTCATACTATAGACTTCTCAATTTAACATATAGTACCTTCATGAATCTCAATTGCCTTCTCTGGATCAAAGTGCAACTCTTCACATAGATTTTGAAGATAGGCTGCTTTACTATCAGCAGCGGCTAAATCACCACTGGATACAGAGTTCTGAAGACGTTTACGATATACTTGAGAGGTAACATCCAATGCAATTGACTCCGCTTCTCATGCACCTAAACCAAATATATTCCTCAATTGGTTTAATGCAGCAAGCTAGAGCAAAGAACAGAAGGATGAAGTTAATAGAAAAGTAAATAAATGAAAAAGGTAGAGATGTATTGTCTAGGAAAAAAAGCATATTCACATCGACAGGTACACCAGAAAAAGATAATAATATTTCTTCCCAATATCAACTCGTGGTACCAGTATTTGAGATAACATTCATGGAAGTTTGTATCTTTAACACCATTTTGATTAGTAGTAACATAAACAGTTTTTATTTTCCAATATATATTATTCAACTTTGCATAGGGACTAGGATGTAGTTAAATTGTTATTTACAGATCGTGTTATATAAAATTAATAGTTGAAAATTGAGACAGAGATATATATATTTTCTCTGGAAGACAGAGGTATAGGTGAAGGCGTAACAGCATAACTAACTATGGCTATTCTTTTCATTCTAAAGAAAATGAATACATCTCAAAGAAAAATCAGAATAGAAATTAAAAAATTTCAAGAGTATGAAACCTCTACAATTCATCAACTAATTAGTAATCCTGGTTATATAATAATTCACTCTATCATAACTATCCTTCACTAGTAGGAAGCAGCATAAGCAACAACTTGTCATGTAGTAAAACACATACTTGGACTAACATAACAATGAAATGTAAAACATTTATTACTAGTTAAAATATGTAAAGATAATAAATTAATGCGATTGAGTAACATGACCATCTAAGTCAAGTTATACTGTTAAATAACAAGTTGTCCATTTTCTATTTCAACTTGATTATAGAAAATTCATGTGCCTGACAGACCCTGATGATTGCATAAAACAAAATCTTACCATGACTACAATTATAGGGAGACACAAACTAACTTTCTATTAATTAATTTTCTCATTCAGGACTCGCAGTAAAACTGATGGCCCAATGCTAAATCGCTAAGTGCAGATTAACCTGTCTAGCAACTAGCCCCCATCTCCGTAGTCCACCTCTTCCTCTACCATCCACTTCCATGGCATCCTGCTAAACTAAGGCATTTGCATCAGAACCACGACTGGAATTCCACCAACCCCTCCACACTACCACCAGCTCCTCAGCTGCCAACAACTCAGTAAAACCACAATAAGAACATAGGAAAATGGAATTGTAATAATCTGAAACCCATGGAACAGAAGCATCACCCATTACAGGAACTGACGCCTTTGCCGAAGCCAAGAATAAATCTGTAGCTACCCAAAATCAACACCACCTGATGTTATGGGTCAACTCTGATGAGGAACCGGTTGGTGATGAGAATTTTTATGCCTCGTGTGATTAACTAATCTAATGGCAGAGGTGACCACCAGTATTAGATGTAGTATTGGGCTTCATTGGTGCCTGACAATGGTGGCAGAGGCGGTACTGAACAATCCAAAATTTCTCCACTTTCAGAAAATGGGTTAAAATTTTTTACATTCTTTTTAATTGAGAATGAACAATCCAAAATGATCCTCGGCATTCTTAAATTCTAAGCACCACCTCGGACCACCACCCAAAACAATAACTAAAAGGGAATGGGCAAGGTGGCCTAATCATTTGGACAAAGTGAAGAAACTCAAGCCAAAAAAATTTTGGCCAAAAAACTCAAGCCATCATATTGATTTCTACCATGGACTCTATATGTATGAATATACAAATAACACATATATTTCATTAACTAAAAGAACATTATAGAAACAAACTAAGCCTTATTCCCAAGAAATTTGATATCGGTTACATGAATCGTTCTTCCTCATTCCGTTCAATTCATAGCTACATGCAATGGAAGACTTAGCAACTAGATCCCTAGCAACATATATATTTCATTAACTTGGAGCACAATAACAAATATTATAAACATGTAGTGTTTATGAACAACGGAAAAATAGTATTTTGCATATTTTTTAAACTATATTTTAATTCCAGTTTTCATGTGTATGCGTGTTATAGCTCACCTGTTAACTATTCAGTTCAGAATTCAGTGGTAAGTCACAGCACTTATATTTAATATTTTGAACTACAGATAAGTGGAGTGCGATCACTTTAAGTGGTACTTCTTAAATTTTATCCATCTCAATCTAATAAGCACTCAGTGTGCTACAGTTTTAAATATTGAATTTTGTTATTGAGCTCCGTAGTTTAGGTCCTTTATCGTGTGAATTTGCACAACCTACATACAGATGTTAACACTTTATAATATAACAAAACACAGAACATCTCCCCAGCATCTTCATACCTGGAGAAGCAACAACCCAGAATAAAAGACGCTTTCGGGGATGGATTTTCACAGTTAATGGAATGTTAATGTAAAATTATAAAATTCAAAATAGTGAACATAGAAAAGAAATTCCTTAGCACCTTAAGTCATCCATCTTTCTATCACAATCATACTCCCAACCTGAAACAATATTCATCAACTCTAACTTAAGTTTTCGAAGAAAAAACAGTTGAGAGTTGAGACAGATAAATTCTTTTGCGGAACTTTCAGCAAAGCTCAAATATTATCAAAACAAGAAGAACAAATCAAACATCAAGGCCTAAGAAGAGCAGGAGACCAGAAATCAGATAGCATTCATACCTATCAAAGATACAGGTCCAACCCCATGAGCAAAGCGACTGGCATCAGGATGGCTCTTCCGTGAGATTAACAGATTGTTGAACGCCAATATCTTGTCAATCTCCTCAATGACACGTTGCCTACGAAATATTTCAGTTCATCTAGATGGTGTAAATACCACAACGTAAAAATGGTAGTAAAAAACAATGCCAGATTTTCAGCCCTATTAGAAGGAAAAGTGGATAAATTTAGTTGTATACAACCAACAAAGTAATTGCAAGGTCTGAGTGTGCCCATCATTATATGACTAACCCATTATTAGGAAGACTGTCAATGGCTTGCTATTTGATCTGCATGACTGCATTTATTATGTCTGAGAGGGGTGGGCGAAATCCTCGGAACCATATGTACCAAACCACCACCAAACTAGACCCGCAGACTTGATCCCGTTCCGAAAGGCGAAAAAATGAACGCTGGTTTTCTAGAACCAAAAACTGGCATGTTCAATCCAGTTTCAAATTACAAAAAATAAATTCTTGATTTTGTGAACGAAGAACTAGCAGGTTGAGTCTGAACAAAACTTTCACTTTTTTTTTGCTTTTTTTTTTTGTGACAAGTAATTAACTTTCTTATGTATTTCACCTTTTATAGCAATGTAAATAAATGTACAAATTTACATAGATAGATACAACTGATGCAGCCACGCGTGCATAATTTAACTCACGTTCTAAGCTCATTCTTGAAAAGAACAGAACCACACACACACACACACATAACTGGTTCGGTCCAGTTCTTGCAAGAACGGTACCATGCCCATCCTTATTTGGGTCTATGCTCAGTATCAGATCAAGCCAAACTCAAAATTTTATCACCTGATGTAGATTAGGGCAAAGCTCATGCATAAACGGTATTGGGCTGATTTTAGCTCAAGTCACTATATTTGTCAGTATGTATAAAATCATAATGGTTATTTCAACTTTTGCCCTTGAATTCAGTATACTCGTCTATTGTAAAGTTTCGTGATGATTATATTGATCTAGTGAATCATTCTCTTCCACAAAACAAACATTTTATAAGAGAAGGGAGATACAGAAAAGACTCCCTCGAAACTATTAACTTGTTAGCCATCTACAAGTTCAAATAACTTGAACTGGTTGTTAACATACCCATCTCTACTTCTGGACTTCAATATACTCAGAGCAGTAGATATATTTTGCTCCAAGAGCTTTCTCGTATGCTTTCTAAACATGTCTTCCACCAGCTGCAAAAGAAATGAAACCACCACATTGAAAGGTTATGTATCATCACTTCTCAGTCTTCTTTGGTACAACATTGTGATACACGCTTAGATTTAAATGTCAACCTTTCAGAAAGATCACACCTCATCAGAAAGTCGATACATGAGTTGTGCTTCTCTAAGGCTGATCAACTGGCCAAGATCAACATCTGCAAACATTTCAATGTATGTCAACATTGCAGTCTTGGTCAAATAATGTAATTTAGTCAATAAGAATCATACTTAAACAGGCAGCTCTACTCAAAGCATAATTAAATTATATTATCACAAAAAAAAGGGGGGAAATGATGTGTCCTGCAAGGAGCAGAGGATCATTTCGCAAAGATGGACATGCCACTAAATGTTATTAGAGTTGAGAATGAAACCAAACTTAAACAGTATTCTTCGGAAAATGCATGAGCAAAACTTTCAAGATGTTCATTCATTCCTGGTAATAACGTATTTGATTAGAATGATGAACACAAAGGAATAAAGAATACTAAGATTTTCAAGAAAAAGATGTAGAATGGTAATTGATTTGGAGTTATGTAGACAGAAGAATCCAAAAAGCAGCAAAAAATTAGAGCAAAATAAATTGCAAGAAATTTATTATATTTTGACATCCAAAAGTTTGCTGCATTTATGAAGACTTGCATTTACCTGGGTCAACTGATTCAAGCTTGAAGGCATAGTCTTTGCACATTGTCCCGAACAGCAACCTCAACCTAATGGACAAAAACGAAAAAAGGAACTCTAGAATGAGATGAAGGTTACCAATGCTAAATTTAATTATTTTCACCAAACTTAAAAAATTATGATTATACCACAAATTGTTTTCGACGAAACTGGTTCAGTTTAATGCATACACCAGACAGTAGTTACCTGGGCATCGGTAACCTTGAACACCCTTTTCCAAGGTAAAAGAAAACCAGATGCTTCTCCAAATACAAGATTTGAGATGCATATTAGCTTCTGAAACGCCTGTACTTGAAACATCAAAATGGTCAAGCTCTAAATCTCTGCACCTGTCATGTGGCATTAAAACTATAACATCATAGCTTATACATTATTACCTAACGTTGTTCTATATCAGCATCCCGATCCCCAGTTTCAATCCTTTGCCTGAAAATTCGCCCACCAATCTGAGAAATAGAAAATTGAACACTAGAATTACAGTAGTTTATTACCAACAGCGACCATTATTACTTCGGCATAAAGATTAAATTAAACATAAAAAACTTACTTCCATGTGCATGGCCGCTGCATCTGGGTCATCAATGCCCAACGAGTTCTTAAATTGGATGATGGTTTCAACTTCACTGCCTTTAAGATCTTCTCTTCCGGGAGGAAGCACAGCAGATACAAATCTAAGAAGAACAAAAAGTTACTAAGAGGTTACACATAAAGGGCTTGTTAAGTATGTTTAAAAAAATACTGTAGTCATTTTTATGTGTAGCAATTGTTAATATCGATTATCAAGACAACAAACTGAAAAACAACAAAAAAATCTAGAAAGGAAAGGTAATTTCTTAGGCTTTATTCAACTATTGTATTGCCTACTACCCAACAATGCACCACCACCAACTGAGAACAATATCCTTACCCCGTGAATTACTCATTTGCAAATAAATGCTATTCTATTCTCTGAACTTTTATTACAAAATTTACATTGTAAGAATAAGAGTGGTATACCACTTCTACATGAACCACAGACTAGTGATACAGAAAAAATTGTCAAACAACTTTACTTACCGGCAATATATATCACAAAGCTCTGAATTGAACGCCTCATTCTGTTTGGCAATACCATATCTGAAAGATTAAACAAATGCAGACCGTTGAGAAAATGAAAATAGATGATCAGCTTCAAAATATTGGTAAATGACATATTATAATATGACTAAAACCTACAAATAAACTGAAAGAAGAAGAATTATGGTCATGCAATTCAAGAACGTATATGACATATATTTATTTGAAAATCAATAAATTTAGTTCCATAGTTTTAAAAAATAAAAATAAAAATAAATTATTGAATAATAATAATAAAATATTCCTATTAATTTTGAGCTGATCTGTATTGCTTAGTCTTAAATGTAGATGCAAAGAGTTGAAGTAATTGTTTTGGGGGCAAATCATAAATTATTTGTTTAGTTCATTTTGAGCTTATTAACACCTGTCTTGTGAATATAGCAACTATTTGTTTTTAAACTGAGAATTTATCGCAACAAGTAAAAATTGATTTTTTTTCAACAAGTTTTAAGGGATGATAAGCACACATTTTTTTATAAGCTCTTAGCACTTATAAGCTCATTTTCTTTAGCAATCCCAAGCATCCTCCTTGTTTAGATTTTTTTTTTTGGTGGGGGGGGAGGGGGGTGGGGGATCAGACCTTGAGGACATAGCTGTACAAATGACTATGGTTTAAAAAACCAGATTCAGGCTGGCATCAAGGCGCTAACTGTGAGACAATTTTTGAAGGCTTACGCCTCATAACACCGCTCAAGGCTTGTGAGGTGTGTATTTCTTAATTCTCTATACACATTCACTTTGTTTAAAGTGCAGGCGCACATAACATACAAATTTTGGTTGATCCGTTTTCGTACCATTAAAAATTATGTTTTCTCATAGTAAAACTCTGGGAATCATCAATTTTCCACCAACTAAAATCATAGTTCTTTTTTTGTTACTTTATGAATTTTTCTTTTGTTAGTTTGCTCATTTTAAATTGCTTTACTATGAATTTTGAGAATTTTATGATTTATTACAAGCTTATTTTGCATTTCAATAATTTTTTGACATTTTTGTGTTTACCTTGAAGGTTATGGCTCAAGACGTCTTGAGGCATATGCCTCATCTCATGAAGGAAAACACAACATTACCCGTTACGCCTTTTTAAACATTGCAAATGATGGAAAATGTTCCATGAAAACCTCACATCGTCCAAGGATCTGGATGCACAAGAGAGTATGTACAGTGAAGGGCTTCTGTCAATGGAATGCAATGTATTGGTTCAGGTAATTTTTATTTTTTTTTTATGAAATCATTTTTTCTTGTGTGCGTGTAGTGTATTGTTATTGCCATGTTATTAGGAAGTTTATCTTCTGCAGACTTATAAGATTATTTCAGAGTCCTATTTATCTTGATCAAACTTGTTAACTTTTTGCATGTTACAGGAGATTTTACCTGAAAAACTGTGAATGATTACTTTTGAGTTTTTCACATGAAACGTCTGTTATTTCAGACACCAAGAATATTTTCTGTTTAGTAGAAACTTTGTGTACTGTTTAAATCTGGATTCTTCTGTAGATAGTCCTTGATATTCTTATCCTAAGACTTTAACACAATATCAGTGAAGTAAATGATCAGACATCCGGGTTATTATCCACCTTACCCTGCTACTGGTGATGCAGAGACTTGTAGAGGGATCTACTAAAACTTGAAGCAACAACACAAGACCTGATGTTATCAATCTTCTACAGATTATGTAATGTGAGAAATAAATGAAAGTCAACTGTCTAGATAACATATTATTTCAGCAGATACTTGATAGCTAGAGCATATCTTCATCCCTTTACTTTGAAATTTTCGAAACTATCTGCATTTCTTTTGGAAAACTCCACGGTTTTTTTTAGTGCATCTGTGATCTGACACTGACTCAATTGCCAGTAACTCCTTTTTGTTGGACTTCCTATCTTTCTAAGTTCTTCAATTGTCTCTTCGTAGTTTTTCAAGTTTATCCTAAGTTTATCAGTTATTATCTCCCTCAGAATTCAGGTCTAACAGTTGGATGTAAGGAACGGTACCTTTAGGCAACATCACATATAGCTGCCTAGTTGTAATATTTCAGTCCTTAGTTTTCATATGGATACCTTATCAGGATGAACATCTTCTTTTCCTTTTCGAAATGTTTCAAGTTCATCACATTTTCCTATAGCAAAAGTTTTCATATGGATACCTTCTCAGGATGAACATCTTCTTTTCCTTTTCGAAATGTTTCAAGTTCATCACATTTTCCTGTAGCAAACTTTCTGTTTTTGCTATGTCTTTCTCAAAATATCTTCTTTGATTAGCCACAATTTGGTTTTCATCAAGTTAGATGTTGGAACACATGATCCCACTATCACTTATGTTGTCATCTCCAACTTTAATACCCATATCTGGTAAATTATGACGTTGGCATTCAATTTCTAAGGAAAATCTTCATTTTTCCTGCTATCTTATTCTTTTTTGAGTGAATTTGTATTTTTCTCCGTACATTTTGGGTATCCACCTTCATTTTACTCAGAATTAACCTTATAGCACAAAAAATTGGAAGTTCTACCATTATTTTCAAGCAAATTGTCTTTTGGCTTTTGGCAAATTTTTTGGCATACAAGGCATCTTGGCTTTTTTGTATGTCTCTCCTAGTAGTGGTAAATAACTGTGCCATATGTGTGAGTATAATGATTGGGTTTGTTTTGTGATTCACAAAACATGACTTCTCTAACAAAAGAAAAAAATCCTATTGTGTGCTTCAGACATCAATTGAAGGTAAAGCACCATCAATCATTGATTATGATTAATTAAATTGTGCAGGTAATGAACTACAGCCCTGTTATTGGAGAAAACTACAGAATACCTATAACAACTAAATGTGCATTGCAATATCCAAATAAATAAATATCAGTTATATAACAACTAACTATTCTTATCTTGGAACTGGATCCTTATAGTTGAAATTCATGAAAAAACCTGGGATCATCACAACTAACCACATAGTTATGCATAAGCAGCACCAGCCCCAGCAGCACCAAAAGCCACCGCGCCACCCAAGCCAGCATTACGAGACCCAAGTCCATATCCAGCCGCAACAGCAGCTGCAAAGACTAAAGCCGAACCAGCTATTCGAATAGGAGGCGACATGACATCGACCAAAGACTGGACACCCGTTAGCTCCCTCTTCTCCCCAAAAACATCGGCTTTGACAGCAATACGGGATGGAAAAGCAGAAATAGTACTAGAATTTTGCTCCAAGGAGGAATCCCGAACAGTGGAGATTGTATAGCGGTAGCGGCGGAAACGAGTTGAGGAAAGGCCAGGAGGGATTCCGGCGGGCTTTAGGGTTGGGGTGAAGAGGGTAGTGTAGTGGTTGGCGAGGAGAATTGATGGGTTCATTTTTACTCCCTACCTCTCCCTCTCTCTACTGTGTGAATTTGAGAGGATGTTGGAGGTAGAGAGAGGATAATGGTGTTGAGTGAAAGTGCAAGGTGAAAGGAGTGTGTGTGAAGAAGAAAGAATAAGGTTGGGCGAGGGGACGGACCGTGAAGAAAATGGAACGAAGAAAATAAAGGGAAATTGATTTACAGATTCTCAAAAAGTGTTTGTAAGTAATTTGAGAATTGATTTTTTGATCGTTAATTGGAGCTTATTTGTAAGAGAAGAAGTCAAATATAACGATTAAAATAACAGAATAATGGTCAAAAAATCAATTTTTTGAAAGAAAAAATCACTCTCAAACAAGCTGCAAATTCCATTTCATATGGCCGGCCCGTCCGATTCAGGTCATATATAAAAAGTATATCACTCGTATATTATGCGTTTAGCTAAAATATGAATTTTGACAAAAATTGATGAATGTATGATGAAAATTTAATAAAAATTATCGACTCTATAAAAGGTATGATCGAAAATAAATTTTAGAGCTCGTTTTCCATAAGTTAACATAGCTTGCTTATTGTCTACATTTTGGCTTTAGCTATTTAGGGCAAATTGATATGGTCATGAGAGAATTTCTTCTTTTTCTTTTACCCTTTGTTTTCTCAATCTGATTTGGCGTTGAAAAATGAAAGCAAAAATATTTGGTACACAATAACGGAACTACGAAAGGCATCATGCAGAATAACTCACAAATTTTTTACTTCCTCATTCTTTAATCTAGTCTAGTGTTATTCAATTCAGCATAACGAACGTGTCGTAATTGCAAATATAGGGATGAGGGATAAAATATTTGAGGGATCATTTACCTTTCCCTCGGAAAGAGATGAATAATATTCCAATCCTCCATCCCCCAAGCGTACACAAAAAAAGGGAAAAAATATATATAATTAAAAAAAAAAGATGTTGATTTTGATGCAAATTCTATTGATCACTTTAACTTTTTATAGTTAATTTGTTGTATTTATTGATCTTTAACTTGTTTAATAGCGTCAAATTAGCAAAATTGTGGAGACATCAGTGGCAATAAAGCTCGTTTTACTTCCAAGAGATATGTCGAAGCTTTGACTGTCCAAATTCTCCAGGATTGTCTATCCGAAGTTCTAATTTTGAGGGGAAACACTTTTGCCGTGAGAAAATTGACTGGCAACGTGACGGGGCCTGAAATGTTGGTTGAATCATAAGAAATCCCAAGTCAGCAGATTGTTTCCACTTTTTGTGATATTACATTAGTTGTCTAAGTTTTTAGACCCTCACTCCTCGGAAGGACTGGGTAGAAATATTCGACACCAACAAACATTCTCGAGGCCCCCTTGGAAGAAATTCGGAGAAAGGTGGCAACATAATTGTCTAGAAGTAATATTAACTTGTTAGGTTCTGGACAGAAGAGTTCAAACTCTTAGAGTTCAAACTCTTAGAGTTCAAGCTCAACTTATCCACGAGCTTCCACCTAAAGTATGAGCTTCGTCTTATGAAAGAACTGATCAAGTTATGGATGACGTTGACCATAGTGGAGGATGAATGGTTAGACTATCCCTAAACGTGTGGAAGGAAGAGATTGACACTGAACTTCCAATGGTTGAGGATTCCAGAGAATCATGGACAGGCCACGTTCATTTGGGAGAAAAAAATCTTCTCTCTACCAACCACCCTGATGTAAGTCATGATGAGCCCACTAACTTCCTGGCAAAATGTCTACGAATTGATCACTTAGTATATGTATCTTTTTTCGAACTTTATTCTAGCATGCCACTGGTTATAATTGTCAATAATTCCAAAAGTTTGATCTATCCAATGATAATTATATGAATATCTAAACTGCAGAGTTAACGTTGTTCAAATGTTGGTAGATAAATTCTTTAGAATGAGGAAGCAGAAGCACCGAGGTAGGAGAATTGAAGTGGCATCATGGTGGTAGCAGCAGATAGAAACTGGGTATACCTTTTCTTTTTTTATTGGAGGCTCGTAGTATGGGCCTGCTTTATTACATTGGATAGATCCATGTATATCTAAAACTGCATTATGCTTTAATTACATTCTCTATACAGTGGTGATTCTTATTTCAGTGAAATATAGTAATGTCTTCTCTTCAAGATATGAAAAGATTATAATTTTATTTTACGTGATAGTTTTTCAACAAAGTGAAATTATTTTTCATAATAGTTGATTATGTGATCATTTTTCCTTTTAGAATTATTTGTAATTCTAAATATAGTCTTCTAACTAGAGTTGGGCGTAAAATAGCCGGTTTGATAACAAATCAAATCAATCCAACTCAATTATTAGTTTAAACCCAACCCCATCGATCAAGTTTAGGGTGATTTGGATTGGGTTGGTTGATATGGACTTGGGCCAAGTTCAATCCGATTATTTGTTGAATTTGAACAATTTTTAAAGTTTAAAACTACTTGAAACCTATATAAGAAATTCTTTAAACCCACGTCAACTTGCAAACTTTGAACCATTTCTTCTTTAAAAAGAGGACAAATTTTAGTCACAAAACTTATCCAGATTTCAGTGAAAACATAATCGAGGAGGCGATTCGACTATTTGAATTTTGTCTGTTACAATTAGTTTTTCGATGGCTTACTGCATATTTAACGAGGAGAAAGAGCAAAAAATAAATGGCTTTCTTTCTTTGTTTGCAACTCTAAAAATGATACATGACTCAGCTCTTAAGAATATTTTTAAGAAGCCCTTTAAACATAAAATGTTCTTTATTTTAAAGTGACAACTTTTAAAATTATGTTTCAAGAGACTTTTTTTAATAAACATTTTAATTTAGAGAGTATGTTTGACTCTTCAAATTTAGAGAGTCAAACCCACTCTACTTAATTAAATATATTCAAAGTATTTCAATTTTCAATGAAAAAAAATAATATAAAAATTTAGAAGAAAGCTAGTGAAAATAAAAGATAAAAAAATAATAATATTTTTTTTATAATAGTAAAATTTAATGTTCAATATAAAGAGCTTATCGTAGGTTCCCAATCAATGGGAAGCTAAAGAGACTACCCACCACTACGTAGAAAAGAAACAATGAACTGACAGAGAAAGCTTTTGTCAAATCTATTTGTAGCATCTCCATGAGTACGGGGGAAATAGCGCCCTGCCTAATGATAATTTCTTTTTCGAGAAAGCCCAATCATACTGAAAAGTTTTTACTCTCTAAATTGTAGAATGTGCTTTTTAAAAATAGAAAGTCTTTTGAAGATACTCTAAGTTGCTACATTTCTTGATTCTATTGTGTAAATATGTTTTTAGATCATCTTCCGGCCTTCACAAATAATTCTTAATGAAACTTACATCAACCATATCTTTCAAGATCCAATTTCAAAAATCAGATCTAAAGTTTGTTTATACAAAAATTAAATACTAATAATATTCAATATCATCTATCTTCTTTCTTTAATACCCCATTTGAGCTCATTAATTCTTATTTTCCCACATTTTTCAACAGTGTTCAACCTACTAGCCTGCACACGTCTATGATCAACCCTGTTAGTGAATCCAATCACGTGTCAGAGGTTAATAATAGCAACACAATCATTGACGATACAATGACGATATCACCCCCTTCTAATTTTACCCATTCCAAGTTGAAACAATACTGGGGGTAGTATTGTAATTGGTGGCCTCAATGGTGGTATTAAAATATTACAAATCCATATTCAAATGGAACACAGTACAGTCCACTGCACTCATGTACTCTATGGGTCCCAACTGCTTACACTTGTTGATCTAAGAAAGTGAGATGTAATGAAAATTAGCCCCTGTTTGATTAACATTAAATTAAATTACATTACATTCCATTTCTCTCTCTCCTATTTTCAACCATACAATCTTTTATAAAATAATATTACACGTAAATCGAAAACTTTACCTTCTTTTTCAACCACTCATTTTTCTAAAAAATACTATTCCCCCATTACCATTTTCAGGTAATGGGGGCCAAACAGGGTCTTAATGGGATCAAATGAAAACTAAATCATACTCACCTAAACCCTAAAAATCCCAAAAACACAAAACATAAACCACTTTTTCCTTTTCTCTCCAGCGGCTCCGACAACTCTCCTTGACGCACTGTTGCACACGACTCGACACAGATTCATTTTTCATCTTCCTTTTTTTTAATTTTGAGCGAAGCAGTGATTGACGGTTCAATGGTGGTACTATGGTGTTGTAGTGGTTATGGTGTGTTGGTTTTGCGGTTGTGGTGATTGTATTGCTGTGTACAGTGAGTGAAGTGGTTGGGTACTGTGGGTGTGGTGGTAGGGCAGTGCTATCGGTGCGGTGGTGTATGTGCTCTAGGTATAGTGGTTGGGTGTTGTGGGTGTGGTGGTGTTGGTGTTGGGGCATGGTGGTGGCTCTGACAATGGTGTCGTGGTTACTGTGATGGTAATGTGGTTGTTGTAAGGTCTTGAATTTTTATTCTTAAATTGGTTGATGTAACCCATTTAAGAAACGAGTCATGGAAGCTTTGCCAATTTAAGATTCTGAAAGTCCAAGTCATAAGTTAATTAAAGTTCAACAATTTAAGAAATTAAATTTAAGTAAATTTGATTACAAAGATTTAATGAATAATTGGATTGCTACAATGGTCATCTACATTGTATCTCATATAGACAACCCATATTCGAATCATCATATAAATGTTTTTATAAAATATTTTTACAAAATTATATTTTAGTTAAAAATTCCTCATTTTTGCACACTAAGAACAATTATATCAAATTAATTGGATGAAATAATTATTTTATTATTAGACATTGATAAAGATAGGTTACAAAACATATGAATGTTTCATTTTTCTTTATTTTCATTATGTAAATATTGTTATAAAACTTTCTATATGAATTATTTTTTTATGACTTAAAAACTCTTTAAAATCTTAGTTAAAGACCCAATTTAACAAATTTAATGATAATATACCTCTCCTATTTTGTTTTTCATTAAAAATGAAGGTTATAAGAAGATGAATGTTACTTTTTCACTACACCTCTCCTCAAATCTGATACTCTTATTTTCTCTAAAAAATATATTTCATGTCAAGTTAAGTTTAAGGGAATAGAAAGGGTGTAAAGAAGAAAAGCTTTTTTCACATTTTGTTCTTTTATATTCAAGAAATTCAATGTAGGTAAAAGTGCAAGTGTCATTTCGTTTTTAAATTGTGATTTTACATTAAAAGTTTGAACATAATGGTACTTTCGGGTACGGTGCTTCGGTACCACTATAGTTTGAATGATCATTCCCCGACTCTACGTGTTATAATAATGCTAGAGAAATCAGATTTGGCTAGAAATTCATCTACGAGAGACAGTATGAATCTATGGTTCAAATTATTTAATTTGATAACGAAATCTATTGAAATTCGAACTCATGTGTTAATTCTCTTCCAACGGGTTGATTTGATTTGCTTGGAAGCGTGAATGATGGTAGATGGAGATGTAACATGACATGGAGAAGCCGATGATTTAATGTTTTTAATTCAATAATGAAATGTTTACGTTTTCTTTTAAATATATTTCTATGAATATCGTATGTGGAAATATTCTATGAATATTTCTTTATGAATAAGTTATATTTAAAAGTAGATGTGTGTTCTATAAATTAACTTACGAAACACCGTTTACGAGAAAAAAAAGTGTTAGTGATTTAACGTTGTTGTTTCTTTAAAATTTCAGCTTTTGCCTCGAATTTAAAAATTCATAACTTAATCGTTACTTTAAATTTTTAGACAAAACCAGTGACGTTTGATAGTCTCATAAATTAGCAACTGAATAACTTGAAATCATGTCAATTTTAAATTGATAGAATTTTATATGTCACTTAAAGTAAACTACATTAGATAGTGTTGTTGTTTTCAGCTTCTACCATTGGTTTCGAAAATTCATAATTTTATACGTTATTTTAAGTGAACTGCACTCGTTTACCTTCCAATCGAGTTGTTGCGAGATTTTGAAAAATATTTGAACATTTCATATGTTGCCGATGGAAGCCGATTTTTGGATATATCGTAATAAAAGAAGTTCTCTACCTTCTTCTAAAATCTTGTGAAGTTTTGAGATTGATAACTATGTAAACGAATTTAGTTTAATATTTGTCATTTGACAAAGAAAAGAAAAGAAAAACAGCAATATTCTTTTTTTCATTTCTTGCCTTTAACATTCATGTCAACAAATAGATATATACATGAAAATCACTCCAAAGACCTTTTTGAATTTGTCTCCTTTAAAAATTAAATTGTGTTGTTAAAAAAAGATAAATATAAATACATAATACTTAAAAAATTCTTAAATTAAATCTTTATGATTTCCGCGAAAAGTATAGTTAATTATTAAATTTATAGCTAAAGTACAGTCAAACTAGTGACATTTCGGTCCATATGGGTCGAAGTGTTACAGTTGTTGTGGTATGTCGTGTATGGTGGTGTTGTGGTTGACGTGGCAATGATGGTGGTAGTGCTTGATGGCAAATTTGGGACTTTTTTTTGTTGGGGTTGGGGTTGGGGTTGGGGTTATGAAGTGGTAGACTGCTGCTGGTGGTAGTGGTGGTGATGTTTGATTGTGGTATTTGAGATGATGATTTTGCTGTCTGGACATGGTGGCGGCGGCTAGGGTGATGATGGTTTCGAGGTAGCGACTGGTGACAATGGTAAGGTGGTGGTCACAAGTGATATGATTGTTTGTGACTAATAAATTGATTAAAGTGTGACCAATAAATAATATGTAATCAATGAAATAGATAAATTGTCATCAATAAATAATGTGTGACCTAAAAATTTGTTAATTTGTGACCAATAATTTGATAATTTGTGGTCAATTAATTTGATATTTTTCTGCATAAAATAAATTGTGATTTATAAAATTTTAAATTTGTGGCAAAGGAATAATACATGACGTATTAATTTGATAAATTTGTGACCATGAAATAATTTGCGACCCATAAAATTTTTAATTGTGTCGATAAATTATTTGCAACCAATTAATTCAATAATTTGCAGCTAAATTGTATAGAATTGTGATATTATATTTAATTTATAAAATATATTTTTAATTAATTTTTAAGAAATAAAATTTAATAAATATATGATTTTTGAAGTTTTAAACCTTTTATCTTAATTTTTAAATGAGTTATAAATAAACTATTACTTAAGAAATTTTCCTATTTCTTGTTTCACTAGAGGTTCTAATTGATTTTCTCTCTTATAATCTTCATAGTTCTTGCTCATATTCTTCCAATCAATCAAATTGTGGAATGGGCTTAATGTGGGACTTGCAATTGGGCACAAGCTAATATTGGGCTAACGGGAAGTCCAATAAATTTGATGATAAGTTTTGGATTAGCAAGTCACACCATTCCCTAGTTTTTCAATAACTACAAGCTTGTCCTTGAAGTTTTCAAATTCATGCATATTAATCCCTGAATTTTTAGATCTTTGTAAGTTGTTGCTTAAAGATTTTACAATCTTATATATTAGTCCTTGAACTTTCTGAATACTCTCTAAAGTTTATTGTGACTGCGTCTATTGTTATTTCTAATGTCAAAGTTATGTCATAAGACTGTCATGTTAAGAGGGATATTGCTAGTGATCATGTTGTTAGCACTCCTTGTATGGAAGAAAATTCAGTTACTTTTCCATCAAGCATCTGTTTGATTTAGCTAAAAAGGATAATTAAGATTTAAATTAAATTCGACAATTAATTTTAACTACATATTTCATGGGACCAACAACTTTTATTGACTTTTTTATCATATATTTCATTAACTTCCATGAAAATTTACTAAAGTATATTTTTAACTCAAATGTAGGACCACAACTTTTTATTGACAAAAAACCTTCCCTTACAATTTTAACCTAATAATTATTAAAATCGTACATTACTAGCCCCTCTCTAGTCTGTACTATTTTGTTTTGAGGTTCGTTTCGTTTACAACAAACCATGTTAGGTTATACTTATTGATCCCGCGTCTACAACAAACCATGTTAGGTCGAACATGTTAGGTTATACTAAAATCGTACATTACTAGCCCATATCTAGTTTGTACTATTTTGTTTTGAGGTTTGTTTCGTTTACAACAAGCCATATTTGGTTATACTTATTCATCCCTCGTCTATAAATTTTATTGAGATTGTGATGAAAACGAGTTTCTTCAAGTCTACATAAACCACATTTTAGACCAAATAATAACTGTTTTGTAGAACTGAGAAGAGAATTCTTTAGTCTTGTGCATTTTCAACTTGCTTAAATTTGATAAATTACATCTTCAATAAGAAACGTACGGAAAAATAAGTTGTCAGCGTCAGCTCCTTGGATGCCTGATTTTTAAGTTAGTCTGAGCCAGAGATTTGATAAGAGTTTGGCAATCAGTTTGATGGTTATTTCAGGTGCCTCTTTAGCCATAAGTTGTGTTATGGCCCTCAATAATTAATTGCTGTGGAAATTTTGTATAGATTATTTATTGCTCTTCATGAAATTAGGGTCTGACGTGCATTTCTTTTTCTTCTTCTCGGACAAAAAATCGCAGCAACAAGATTTACGTACCAAACTAAAATAAGTTTAGAGGATAGAAAATTGACAACAAACTCTATCGAAGGATAAGTATATTATCTAGAGCTTGCTTGGAAGAGATTTTTCTAAGTGAATTTTTTTTATTTTTTTGAAAAAAAAAATTGTTTGGAAAGGAGGAAAAAATTATGAGTCTCGCGCAAACTTGATTGAATATGATTTTCAGAAAAATTAATTTAAAAAAATTGCACAAACTAACTCTTAATAGTTGATCAACGAATCTGGACCTTGAAAAGTCGTCGATCCATAATGACCACTAGTTCAAATCATTGACATTATTGATCTATGGTTCTTGTAGTTGATCTCTAACATCAAATATTTGCAACATGACACTTGATTGTCGATCTTTTAGCCCAAGCACTAATAACTGACCACTAGGCACTAGTTGTCGTTTCCGAGCAACATGTAATTGGATGCAATGACCACCGACGACCAACAGCATATGATTGATGGCTCGCAAGTTGTCATTAATAATAATTGAATATCAACGTCAGATTGCTTTTTAATATAAGATAAATAACAAACACACAAATTAGACTTCACCCTTTGGCTCGTAAGCATTACGAGTCAAGCCGAGTTGGCCAAGAGCCATTTAAAAAATTAATAATAATTAAAACAAGTTGCCCTACGAGATGGCTCGTGACCTTGTGATTTTACGTGCCCAAATCACCCACAAACTGTGTCAAATCCATGAGTAACTTCTCTAATTTGTCATCACTAAACATACTGTCACACATGTTGACAAAATTTTGAAACATAAAAACATTTTTTCCTTGTGGTCTCAACTGTCGACCATATTAGTCAACAGAAACATGGGTATTCACATTAATGTTGCTATTTCTCTTCAATATTGAAAAAATGTTTTTAGTCAGCCATTTCGTGTAACACTATTTATTAAATTCTCTTATTTAGTCGGTAGGTTGCTGTCAAACATCGAGTATCTTAGAATAATGTAATTCTTGACAAGAAAAAAGCGAATTTGATTCGCTCCTTTCAACACTGCTAGAATTTTTTTCCACAGTGGATTGAACCAAATTAAAGACTTTAATTTATCTTTGTTATGTACGTTCGTATATTATATAAATCATGCCCAATTATGTGTTACCACCATTCTTTTTACACTCAATTGTAATGGAAATTTGTCGACTTTTTCTTTACATACGCTTAATATTGTTGATTAACTTGACTTAATAGACATTTCTTTGCATAATTCAAAAAACAATTTTAGATGGAAGGACTAAATTACTAGTTTCCCTATTCGAGTGCATTCCAAGACCTTGATGTGACAAATCGTGACCCAAAAAACAAGTGCAACGATTCAAATCATTTTGTCAATTTTGCACGCTTATTATCCCATGGAGGCTCTCTCTCCTACCTAGTAAGACTGAGTCTTGAAAATTCAATAAAGTTAAATATAGATCGCTTTAAAAGTCGTTACTAATAATCGTTCAAAATGGACTCCTCATAAATGTCCAAAATAGATATTTAAAAAGATCTTATAATTGATACCTCAAAACTCCCAAGCATGCCCTCAGAATCGTTAAGGTATTTTTATAAAATTGATTGTTAATAATAATTCATTCGAAAACGATTAGAAAATTAAAAGAGAGTGTCGTAAAATAATGATCATTTTTGGAATTGTTAACACTCAATTCTCAATCAATATATAGAAGCCTTTCAATTTATGCTATAATAAAAAAATAATGTGAAACTTGAAACCTATCAAGCCGATGTGGTAACAATTTCACGAAGCTGATAAGAAATGACCTCAGAAACATGTATAGACTCAAGAGGGGCACATAATATATGATTTTAGAATTATTTAGGTTAATTTGAATGTAGGATTGTTTGAGAATTAAGGCCCGTTTGGTATCCATTTTTTTTTCAAAATACATTTTTCTCTCTCTTCTTTTCAATCACACATTCTTTATTAAAATAATATTATACGTAAATAAAAAAAATTTCCTTATTTTTCAGTCACACATTTTCCATCAATTTACTATTCAAAAATATATTTTTTACATAAAAATGTCTCTCAAAAACCCTCTAAAAGTAATAGTCCTACATTAATTAATTTTCCTATAAATCTGTCCTTGGAAGTTTTGAAATTTTGCTAAGGGGGTTCTGCTATAGGTACAGTATATTGTTCACAATTTTTTCACATACACACATGTAAGTGGGCGAAATCCACGATTAAAATAATCATGGACCCCACATGTGAGGGAGTGTGAAAAATGTTGTAAAAATAAATGCTGTACACAGCTTTTTTCTTTGCTAGGAAGATGATGATGTCAAATGAACGTCAGCTTGATATCATTTTTCCTTTCCTACGAAGAGGATGATGTCAGATGAACGTTAGCTTGATATCATTCAATACAAACTCATTTTTGTCCTTGACAGCCGCCAGGTGTTATAAACATATACGCAGATATCAAATATTTTGTTTTTTTACTTTTCAGACAGCAATTGGATCAATGTGGCATTTTCAGGCTTTACATTAGCGCCTGTTTGGCGTTCAACCTTTATAATGAAAAATTCTAGCTCCAAGGCACTTATCTAAGTAGTAAAAGAGGAGGGTGGAGAAATTCAGTTTTATTTGAAGCTGCTGCGTCAAGGGTTCGAATCCTGAAATATGGATTTGGCTCTTGGGTAAGTGCAAGTGTACAAACAGCCTTCGACCCTGTACCCTTGAAGGCATAACCTGCGATTTACCTCCCTCACGATGCTCCAGGGCAGGGGTGGTGGGGGACCCTTAAGGTTAGGGTTTAACCTTTTTTTAAAAAAAAAATTCTAAGGTTATACAGTCAAGGGCCCCACTGTAGCAGTCATTTTTGACTGCCTTCTTACCGTTCAATTAAAAGTTTTGATGAAAAGATCACAGTGTCCCTTAAAACTTGCAACCATGCTACTTGTAAAATGTTATTTTCACAATAATTGATGATAATCTTTGTTGGTATTATCACATTCATCTATTTTTTAAATTGTCAAAAACTATTTTTTAAATCATTAGTCCAGATTTCGTCACCTCCAATATTGTCAAGTAACATTGTACAAATAACTTAATTCTAAAACTTGCATGCGATTTTCTTAGTCCCCTGTTTCGCTTTCTCTTTTTGAAATAAAAATGAATGGAATAGTGTTTTTTTTTAAATAAGTGATTGAAAAATAAAGAAAGAGATTTTCAGTTTTCTTGTAATATTATTTTATAGAAAATTGTGTACTTAAAAATAGGATATAAAAAATAAAATAAAATTTAATGAGAGCCAAACGGAGATTTAATTAGTACATTTTTCGCATTTTAAAATAGAAAAGATGGCTACCAATTTTTTTTTTATCAATTATTGCGGCTGGACTTGCCGCAACATACTGTTACAACTTTCGAATTTTTCACTATAATTTGATGAGAATGGCGTCCAAACAGGCGCTTAATGTAATCATAGAATTCGGGAGGCAATAGTGGGGCCACATCGGCCCTACTCTTCTGACAATTTTCACGAGTCGGAATTGAAATGAAAATGTTTTCATCTATCATTCTATTTACTATTTATGTAATTTTTATTTTTTGTAAATTTAATTACGATTTAAATTTACAAATATAAATAATTAAAATAATACTCGAGATGGATTAGGGGTTTGTACATGTTCCCCGTCGCCATCCTGGTTCCCCAGGGGAATCCTCATTCCAGACGCAATGCACGACTAACTTAAAATCCCTACATAAAATTTTCATAAATTTGTCTCTAGCAGTGAACGTAGATATAGAAATTTAATTGTAAATAAATGTATTTTTAATAAAACCAATTAGAAATAAAATACAAACTCCGATGGAGTTTATCATAGAAGTACAACTCAACCAAATTTAATTAGTGTGAAGACTTGATGTTAAAAGATTAAAATGCATTAATTCTATATCTCGCGTACCGTCCATATCTTTCATTTCTCGGAGCTCTTTTTATTTTCACTATTGCCTAAAGTATATCAAAATGTTCATGTCGAAAATATTATATCTCATGTCAATCTCACAATATAGAAAGAGAAAATTAATCTAATAAGCATCGTTGCGTAACTTATGCTAGATATTATCATTTTCAAAAATCAAATTTAATTTTTGGATTTAGCATTAACTTATTTATCAACTAATTGATGTATTATGTCACTACTATCTTATAATCAAATGCATCATCCATGTATCAAAAACTCCTACCTTGCTTGATTTGAAAGATAGAAAAATTTCTTGTTTCACCGCGTAATTTACAAGTTCCATATTTCTCATGTATTTCTTCATGAATGTGATTTTCAATTCATCATTACTAGACTAGAAATCATTCTAAGGTATCATTACTCGACAAAAATTGCCATATTCGTCCACTGTCCCTCACCCTACCTCACCTCGTGCCCCGTTGGTTCCAATGTGGTGCTTCGGGTGCCGTTGGCAGTCTGTGCTGCTTCCGATGCCGTTGGCAGTCTGTGTTGTTGCGGGTGCAGTAGGCAGGTAGCCTATGTTAGCACCACGGCACGACCAAGTTGCAGCACTTGGGGACAGTAGGCTGCCGACTTCGGTACCATAAGGTGTCGTATCACTCTAAGAAGACAATACATCATTTCAACTATTACAAAGGACTAACCTGTAATAATAAATGCTACTTATCATCACTTGATTCATTAAAATAATAATAATCCATTCTTATCCTTTATACTTGTCACCTCCCTTTCGAATCTTCTCAACTCATATTTACCTCAGAGACTCTGATTTTTTCGGCCAAAAGAATGTCACATCAAACCCAAAAAATTGGCCAATGCATCCTGTCCAAATTATGTCAATACTTAAATAATTATGCTAAGAAATTAAAATATGTGGCACATAATTGTATACTAGTCATTCATTGCATTAATGAACTTTTCATTTACATTTCATTCATGTACATTGAATGCATTTCTATTCAGTCTTGTCTTTCTCGGGCTACGATACTGTACCGAAGACATGTTTAGAGTATACTAATTTAGGACTTTCTAAGTTATTACAGCCTTCTTCGTTCGAGAATGGAGGATAAAACAAAGAAAAGCTCCAAGAAAACAGAAAAATCCCCAGATAATGAAAGTGGTTTGATAGCACTTGTGGCCAATGCAATTTTCTTGTCCTGTAAGCTTCTCTCTATTGTAAAGTAGGGCTGCAAAGTCACCAAAAAGGAAAGAGCCTATTGGTATGTTGGAAACCAAAATGTTGTGATTTACTCCAAAATTTTTGGTGCCAAATAGTTGGGCAGTTGTGGAGACAGAAATTGTAGTAATTGCTCCAGTACAAATGCCTATAATGGCTGTACTAATGTAGAGCCACATGTGCTGCTTGTTAATAAGTAAAAACAGAGCTCCACACATTGGTATTGTCATGCATGCCATGGCTGCTGGTCTAGATATCATATATTTGCTTCTGCAAATTAGTTGACGAAAAAAATACATTTAGTGACGGTTCAATAAAAAAACTGTCGTAGAATTGACTATTCATGTCATGCTTGTGTTGGAGATAATTGAATATAAAGCAAGCAAAAGAAAGTACTTGTAGTTTGAGGCTTAACTGTAACAACTCTTTGGGAGAATATCTGCCTATTTTAGGCCTTATAGTTTATATCATGTCCTTCACAATTCGAACCCAAGGCCTAAGAGATTTAAGTTGGATCTGATACTAATCTTGAAGGACGCGATAGGAGTTCATGGAGAATAATGGCTTGGGCAAAGAGGCTCGAATCGTTACGCTAAGCAAGCCTATTGAACATGCATTTTTTTATTTTCTTTTGAAGACTCGTAAATTTAAAAAATCACATAACTTAAATAAACAAAGTAGATGGATGAAGAATTACTCACTTTGAGAAAAAGTAATCGTGAAACGCTGGAATGAGACGGCCAAAGAAGCTGAATGCTGAAGACAAGGAGACGAGAGAGGTCGCCGCCAAACACCCCCGGGACTCGGCAATCTGTCCCAGGTTATTTAGATAAACTAAACCAACAGTTGCACCAAACAAATAAGCAAAAAAATATAACCAAAATTCCACTTTCCTTATCATCAACTTCACTCCAATTTCTTCTATACTTTCTTCACAAAAATTGCTTAAATTACTCTCTCCTTCTTCCAATTTCTCCCCATTTTCCGTTGATGTAGCAGAAGCACCTTCGTCATGTACTCTTATCAGACATTTTTGCTGCAGGGTTTCTCTAATCTTTTCAAACAAAGGAACGACAAGAGGCAGGATTAAGAATACGCCGACGCCAACAAGAATTGTTAAAGGATGTAAGAATCTTAAAGTGGAAGACCTTAAACTGGTGATCACAGCATAGATTCCTGTAAATACTGTTACTGCAAACATAAAAATAAACCCTCCTGCTAATTTCCTTGATTTTCCAACATTTAGATCTCTAGCCAGTGGAGCTGCTAGAATACAGACACCTAAGGGTAAAACAGAATTCAAAAGAAGAAACAGTTTGGCTCTTTCTGAAGGTGAATTTGGAGCTACAACATCCACTATATCTGTATAAATCTTTGCACTAAAACCTATATAACTACTGGATAAACCTGTAGCAATCTGTCTATCAAGGGGAAAATTCTTTATCGAAACTATGTAACAAACTGTGTTGATCCAACAAATGCTGTTCCCTGCTAAAACAGTTAGCAGAAAAACTTGCCAGTAAGAAAGAGATGAGATTTGATTTGCGAGGAAAAGATACTGTATTCCATAACCAATTAGGCCGAGAGTTGCACCAATTAGGAGCACTGACCAAAGAGGCAAATGGGCAGCGGCTGTGCCGGAAATCCACCCAAGCACTTTCCCAGCATCGGAGGCTGCAGCCAGATTATTGAGCTGAGGCTGTGATATGGAGAGAAAGCGCTTCAGCTCGGACGAATAAGCAGGAAAATTTGAGTTTGTTCCATTTATAGATTGCAACCATATGGCACCTACCAGGCTCAGCCATTGAAGAGCCATTGATGAGCAATGAAATGAAAAAGTATTTCTAAAGAAAATTGAGAGATTGTTCTTTTCTTAGATCCCAACTTTACAGGACTTGTATATAAGGTTAATGCATGCTATGGACTTATATATAAGGTTAATGCATGCACATAGCTGTAGACTTGTGTATTGAAAATTAGTAACTATGTTTTCTTCTGTCGCTATATTAAGCTCCGTTTGGCTTACATTAATTTTTATTCCATTACATTTTATTTTTTTCTTTCCTATTTTCAACTACACAATCTTCCATAAAATAATATTACACGTAAATCTAAAAATTTTCCTTCTTTTTCAACCACTCATTTTTTTTTAAAACACTATTCCACCTATTAATTTTATCACAAAATGGGGCCATAAAGGGGGCTAATTCATTATGATGAAAAAAAAATAATAATTATAAGAGAAAACTGGACACTCTATCTTTCTAACCTTGTTCCTTTTTTGACGGTAATCCAAAATCCTAATTAGACTCCACAACTTAACAGTATGAACACACAAGGTGAACGAACAAATAAATTGTGGTGGTTAGCAAGTAATGTGGAATTGTTATGGCCACCACCCTTAACCATTAATGGCTATTCTCTGTAGAGAATGAAACAGACATCGTTGTTCCCATTGTAAATAATGAAGGTGTCGTTGGGAAGTCTACCATCCACACAAAAGAGACTGTTTTGTTGTGTGTTGCTCTCTCTATAAGACTAGCCATGTAAAAGATTGATTTCTTGGAGTGACATGATTTTAAGGAAATAAATTGCTTGATTGAAAATTGTAATTAGTATCTAATTAATTAGCATTGTCAGTTCTTCTCTAACCTTGTTCCTTTTTTTATGGTAATTTAAAATCCTAATTAGATTCCACAACTTAACAGTATGAACACACAAGGTGAAAGGACAAATGAATTGTGGTGTTTAGCGAGTAATGTGGAATTGTTATGGCCACCACCCTTAACCATTGATGGCTATTCTCTGTACAGAATGAAACAGACAACGTTGTTTCCCAATGTAAATAATGAAGGTGTTGTTGGGAAGTCTACCATCCACACAAAACCAGGGGCGGATCCAGACCGTTCGAATTGTGGGGTCAAAAATTTTTTTTTCGAACAACGTATCATGAACAAAAAGGAAAAATTGATTGTTTGCTGTTCATGTTCGGTATTTGCACTTTGGGAAGAAATCGATGGATTATATGATATATTTATGGACTAAATAATGGATATGGACCATGTGATATGGATATAGATTTAGGATTTGGACTTTTTGGAGTAGAAAATTAAGTTTTCAGAAAAAAAAATTCCAGAAAACTGTGGGGTCATTTGACCCCACATGACCTCATGTGGGTTCGCCCCTGCACAAAACAAACTGTTTTGTTGTGTGTTGCTCTCTCCGTTGGGAAGTCTACCATCCACACAAAACAGACTATTTTGTTGTGTGTTGCTCTCTCTGTTTGACTAGCCATGTAAAAGATTGATTTCTCGGAGTGACGTGAGTTTAAGGAAATAAATTTTCAAACCAAAAATAAATTGGTTGATTGAAAATTGTAATTAGTATCTAATTAATTATTAATTGATGTCAATTACTGATTTTTATGTTTAGGATTTTGATTTTACATTCAATGATAATTTGGGAAAGTTTAAAAAGTTGTTAAAAATTTGACATCAAAGTCAACAATTAATTTTAATCATATGTTACAGAACCTACAAATTTTATCAACTTTTCAATCCGACAAAATAACAAGTTTTAGAAAAATTAGTCTTAAGAAAATCGTGTGGAACGCTGTTTTGAAGTTGTATTAGCCTCATTTTATGGAGGTATTAGTGGCTCAATAAGATTCTGAGATAAAGTTCTATAAAAAACTGCATTGAATTGCATTACACAAATAATTTTTTACTATATGCTTGATCAAGAGAAGTCGAACATAAAATATCATGTGAAAATACGTGAATGGGACTCATATGTCTATTGTATATAATTGTCTCAAAGTGAGTGGACGATGATACCAAGCCCCTTTTATGTAATATTGTATTGCAACTATAACATTATGATTTAGGGTGTGTTTGTCACTCATTATTTGGGAAGAATGTATTATGGAATAGTGATTGATGTTGAAATGTGTGATTAAAAAAGAAAGAAAAGTTTTTGATTTAAGTGTAATATTATTTTCATGAAAAATGTGTGGTTAAAAATGAGTACTGTAAAAAAAATAATGGAAAGAATGGAAGAAAATGGATGACAAACAGGGGTTACATTAGCATCATAATTATAGTATACTAATGACTATGATATAGAATAAATATAGTGATAGTATAATTATGAATAATAATAGTGCATTATATCTACATACTATTTATAGTCTTAGAATTAATCCTTAAATTAAATCTTAAGTAAATGAAATAATAGAAGAGAAAATTTGTTTAACATTTTCGTCTTTAATTATGAAAGATTGACTCTTTATGGAAATTGGAATTTGAAAAGAATCTACGGCCATGTTTGATACGCTTATATTTTCCATAGAAAATGGAAAATAAATTTTATTTTTCATCTTTTATGTGTTTGATTGCACAAATTTGGCATGGAATTCCTTTTCCATCTTTTGTTACCACATAATCAAATGGTGGAATTTCAATTCTCACCATAATGGTGGGTATTGAAATTCCAACTTTTGACGCATTTATTTATTTATTTAGGCTCCGTTTGATTGTAAAGATTGAATTGAATTGCCTAGAAAATGAATTTCAGGGAATTGAATTGCCTAGAATTGTTTTTCTGGGAATTGTAAATTATTGTGTTTGACTAATATAATTTTTCACGTGAAAAATGTTGAAATAAAAGTGTTTTTTAATGTTCGTTTGATTTTGTTTTACATGAAAATTGTCAATTAAAGGAAAATATTTTTTTACAATAATTCTTAGAATTGGTTTCCATTATCAACAAAAAAAAAGACGAAAAAAAATAATAATCGTTACAGTAGGGTGGAAGGAATTTGAATTCTCACCGTGAGAATTCAAATTCCACTAAAACAAGAAAAATTTCAAATTTCATGAAATCCAAGAAATGCAATTCCATGGAAAATATAAGGTATCAAACACCAAAAGTTGGAATTTCCAATTCCAATTCCATCTTCTTCTTTTTTCCATTTCCATGCTATCAAGCACTCACTTATTATTTTGCAATTGAAACAAATTTTAAGAATTATTGTAATAAATTTCATATATTTAATTGACAATTTTCATGTAAAATAAAATCAAACAAACACTAAAAGATAGATAATTTTCTTGATTTTTTTTTGACAATAGAAACAAATTTCATCCACAATACTAGTAAATTTAATCCATTTAATTGACAATTTTCATGTAAAACAAAGTCAAACGAATATCAAAAAATACTTTTATTTCAACATTTTCCATGTGAAAAATTATACCAATCAAACACAATAATTTACAATTCCCAGGAAAACAATTTTTAGGTAATTCAATTCCCTGAAATTCATTTTCTTTCCACTCAAATTTCATCTTTGCAATTAAATGGACCCTACATATAATTAATTGTTGGCATGCTCAATATCTTCCTAGTACAATGAGATGGTGCAACAAAGTAAACACAAACTTCACGCTCTAAATTAGTTTTTCTTTTTTTTTTTCCAACCCAAATTAGACTGAATTTTTGAGAAAATAATTTTTTCACTTTATTCCACATAATGTTTTTATCTTGTTTCCATCTTTATGGTATTTCTAGATTTTGATATGCACTTCTATAAATATTAGACTATTTTCCCAACTTTTGTATTATTGAAATATAGAATAATTTTGTAGGCACAATTATTGTATTTGTTTTTTTCCATATTAGTCAATTGAATAAAGTACTTCATTTCCCAACCAATTAATTATTTGCTTTTATCTTATTATTGGTTTACAATCATATACTTCATATCGTAACATATATTACCTCGATCCATTTTATTTCCCAACAAGTGATATCAGAGCAATTGGTTGTGATTTGTTCGAGGTTTTTGTTATTAATGGTAGCGATGGAGTATGAAATTTTGATATTGGATCGTAATACAAGATTCACATTGTGACAAGTGAATATGCAGATTGTACTCTCACAGATGAATTTGGATAATGAATTGTTGAGAGTCGACAAAATGTCCACAATTTGGATAGTGGATGAGAAACAACGAAAGGATCGAAAAACACTTTCCCAGGTCCATCTTCATCTCTCTAACAATGTTCTTCTGGACATTTTAAATAAGAAAACGGTAGCTGCATTGTGGTTAAAGTTGGAGTAATTGTACATGACTAAAAGTCTGACAAGCAAATTACATTTGAAGTAGAGGTTGTATTCTCATCGCATGATAGAAAGTGTATTTTTGGAAGATCATCTGATTGTGTTTAAAGAAATCATTGCTGATTTAGAGACTTTAGAGGTAAAGTATCATGAAAAAGATTTGGCTCTAATCCTTTGTGTTGGCTGCCTGCTTTGTTTAAAGACACGATCTTGTAAAGTCATGATACTCTCATCATTGAAAATGCGTATGAAGCCTTATTTTCAAAAGAAAAGATTATGCATCTAGTTGAATCTAAGACCACGGATGGAGAAGGCCTTGTTATTCATGGTGATCGAAGAAGGGATAAGTTAAGGTCAAAGTGCGTCCCAGTCGATGCATCTTGTGTGTTCCATATGTGTCCCAGTCGGGATTTGGTTGAAACGTATGAAATAGTGATGCAAGACGATGTTATCATGAGTAACAACAAACCTTTTCTGGTGGTATTGGTAGATTCATGATCGTTTGATTACCCGCAAGTGAACATGATCGTAAACAAGTAATATAGTAATGTGTAGAGTGTCGAACTCACGAGAACTATATGTTTGATCTTGTTAAAATTAATAATACCCTTAATCGAATAGCAAAATCAAGTTGTGACTAAACAATATTAAATCTAGCAACTAAATTGAAAGTAAAGTAAAAATTTGTCAAATTCGCGAGAAGTATTGCTAAGATGTGGAATCCCCCTTACTAATCCATTTTTAGTTCGACAATTTAAATTGACAATTTGAAATCATGGTTGTTAGTCAATGTTCCTATTTTAATTGAAAACCTCTCTCAATAGTTATCAAATATATTCTCCTCATGCAACCTTCCTATTCCTCGATGAAAGATGCGAACATAATAAATGCATTAAACGAGTTAGAACATCTTATAACAATCATACGAAGCATAAAGATATATCTCTATCCTCTATCGAACCTCACAATATTTATTATTTTGTGCTAATGGTCCTATTGTCTACTCGATAACAACAAAATTCACAAACAATTCAACTAGTGGCCAATTAATTGAAAAAACATGAAAACGATAATAAACATCCAAACAGTTAAACAAATTAACGTCAATTAAATTATTCAAATTAAAAATTCATAATAAGGGCTCATCACATCCTAGCAAATATGAAAAATTAGCCTAACATATTGAAATTACAAGAAATTATATATATGTGGAAAGATATAACCCAGATTTTTGATAAATTGTGAAGATGAAGATAAATATTGAAATCTTGAATCTCTTCAATTGTTTCTTGATAAATCTCCACTTGCACTCTCTCTTCTTTGTCCAATACCAAGTTTGAATCTTTATTGATTGAATTCTTGCAAGTCATCTTCAATTCTCTCACAAAATAATGATTTCTCCTCCTTTGATGATGATAATTAATGAATATTGGCGTATATTATGTATAAGAGACGCGTATGAGAGCCTCATTCATGTATTCTCCTGTTGGGTATCTATAGTGGTCGAAAATTAGTGAAAAATCACGCCTAAATTGGTTTTCAAAAGATTTCCAATCAAATAAGGAAAGTTACACTCACGCACGAATTTTTTGTCCCCACACAGCTGTTAGTATTTTGATCATAACTTTGTTTCCCGATATCCGATTGAGTTGATTCAAAATGAATTGGAAAGATAATTAAAAGGGATATAATTTTCCTAGAGATATATATTTTCCAATTCGGACGTTTACTGTGCCTAAAATTAGTCTCAATCCTTGACAAAAAATCTGGAAGATATATCATGTAATTGGAAGTCGATTTATTGTAATATTTTGATTATATTCCATTCCTTTTTTACTTCTAATTGCATCTAATTGACTCCAATCAATCTTTAAAATATCTTTTATGGTCCAATTCAATCATTGGATATTTGCAATTTGGTCATCAACTTTGTACTTCGTCGTTTTTTGCTTCTTTCTTTTAATTTAACTTACAATCATCGAGTTTTATCTAATAAATTAAATATAAAATAAATTAGGCTATAATTGATTTAACGAACTATTAAATGTCTATATTTTTAGGTCTGCATAAGTGTATAAAATACACTTATCAATTCAGATGAAAGCTGACGGATGGATCATGTGGAATATTTTATCATGTTTGACATATTTCAAACTGAAAAAGAATCTCGTTTCGTTAGCACTCTTGATTTAAAATGATACATATTTTCTGGAGGAGTTGGAGTATTGAGGGTTCAGAAGGGTGTTCATGTTGTATAGAAAGGGCAAAAAAGGTCCCCAGTTATATATTTTACAAGGCAGGGCAGAATTTGAGAAGAAGAGTCAGCACAGAGTTAATATCGTGGTAGAGATTTAGTTTGGTACTATACCATTGGGATTTGATTTGGTGTCCATATTGAATAATACTACTCGATCAAGTTTGGAGGATATGAATAATTCCATTTGACCGCCATTACCTGTCTTATTCAATTACTAAGGGCAGAACCATTAGATGCTAATTCAGTTGCACATGCTTTTATGTTTTAAAGGTGTTGAGACTAGCTAAGACTCTTCTATGAAAATATTGGGAATTGATTTTACTACACGGTATGTTTCAACATTATTTGGTAATTTCTAATTCTCTGTGAATTTTAAAAAATCCGAGGTTTGTGTTCATGTATCTGTGTTAGATGCCGTGGAAGAAGAGGAATATTCTTGTGTTGAAGAAAGTTTGGTTCTTGTTGAAGAGTTCAGATTTTTCATTGCAATCGGATTTTTTTTTTCAGGTGAAGAAATTTTGAAGCTTCGTTCATTGTATCGAAATTTATGTTAAAGTGGAGATTGAGTGTTAGGTGGTCTTAGTTCTTTTCAACCCCAAAAGCTAGCTCATGAGGTAAGGTTTTCTCTCACCCTTGTAAACTGACCATCAACCCCTTCTACAACCAATGTGGGATAACCTTAACAATCTCCCCTTCGCACATCGGGCCTTGGGTGGGAGCAAACTCATATCTCTCACGAACTGTTGGGTTGAGACTTGTTGATGTCTTGGGCTCTAATACCAGTATTGATTGATTTTGGATATTCTCACCCCTAAAAATTAGCTCAAAGGGCAAGACTTTCCCTCATATTTATAAATTGACCACTAATCCATTCCACCAGTCCCTTCCACAACAGATGTGGAATAACCTCAACAATCTCCTCCTCACATATTAGGCCCTATATGGGAGCAACCTCGTATCTCAAGTGGACTGTTGGGTGGTCTTAAGCCTTCTTAACTACAAAAGCTAGCTTAAGATGTAAAACTTTTTCTCATACTTATAAACTGACAACCAACCCTTCCAAAATTGATGTGGGATAACCTCAACAGTCACAAACTTAGACTAGTACACTGTATTGTGATATTAAAATGGTTGTATGTCATTAAAGGATTGTGTTCATTTACCTTGCTAGTGTGAAAGGAAAACGTCCAGTAACTTTAGCGATGACGTAAAGGGACAATATTAAAAAAATTTGTTGGAATTTCGTAGGAGTTTTCTATGCCTCCTCTTTTGAGTAGATCAGAAGCTGGAGTTCCAATATTTGTTGATGTTGTTGGTCCGCAAAGGAAGTTTGAATTACCGTTCTTGCTTAATTCTTCTGTTTATAGTTGAGGTCTAAAGACAACGTGGGTATTATCTTTCCATTTGTCAGTGTTAGCCACAAGAGAACTTCATTTTAATCGAGTAAAGGTACTAGAGAAGTAAAGTAAATATCTCATGCTTGATAACATCTTCAATTGAAATGATATACTGGGAATTACTATAGAAATATAACTGCAATAGCTTGAATGGAGTCTATTATTACATGTTTACAAAACATTTCAGTTTTAAGCAGCAAAAATAGTACAAGCATTATATAAATAAAATCAAGTTCGTCCCAAATTTATAGATTAATTCGTCAGTTCATACCAGCAATGTGTCATTTACTCAATCGTCAAGTAGCCTATAGAGGCTCAAACATTGCCGTCACTACACCGTATTGTTCATTCATGTCTAGATCACTGGTTAGCAATCTATTAATAAACTCCTATTGAAAAGAAAGGGAAAAAAAAAAAAAAACTTTGCATAGATAGGAGGAGCACCTAGGAGTATTGAAGTGGTATCATAGGGAGCAGCAGCCAATAGAAACTGGGTAACCTTCTCTCCCTTTTTCTTGGAGGCTCATAGTATGGAATGGATTTATTTCATATGATAGTTTCATATATATATAAAACTTCATTATGTTTTTGCATTTTTTATACAGATGGTGAATTCTTTCAGTGAATTGTACTGATGTCTTTTGTTGAAGACATGAAAAAATTGTAAGATTGTTTTTGGTGTTAGTTTTTCAATTGCATGGAATTATTTTCTTTAATAATTGATCGTGTAATTATCACAGTCTTTTCTTTTAGAATTATTGTAATTCTATTTCTTCTACTTTGTAATAGTAAGCAAGTTTCTATTATTTGGGAAAACAATATTTGCTCCCGTTGGCTCCTATTAAATAAATGTCACTTTTTCTCTATCCTATTTTCAACAACACAATTTTATATAAAATAATATTACACGTAAATAAAAAAAATTTCCTTCTTTTTCAACCCCCATTTTCAAAAAAATATTATTCCATTCATTTTAATTTGAAAAAATGGGGGCCAAAACGGGTGCTTTATATAGTGATTTTTAGGAGAATGTACAGTTAAAAAGTAGAAAAAAATTTTTGGATTTATGCATAAAATATTTTATTTTTTGAATGTGAGATTGAAAATGAGTATATATAAAAAGAAATTTTCAAATAATGATTGTCAAGAATGGGCTTATTATATACAATTTGTATTATTTTGACAAAGTATCAAAGCAAATATGATTTTGGATAATTTTGCTGTTGTTCCCCTTTTTTGGTATCACCTCTAACGTCTATATCCATTTTGCGACCTCTATCTCATTCTAAAATTAGGATTTTACTAGAAATTGAGCATCTAAACTTAGGGTTTCAATTTACATAACCTAGAACCCAAATCAAGAAACAATAGAACGCACATCAAATTGCAAACCTTAGACCATTTTTCTGTAAAAAGAGGAAATATTTCCGTCATAAAACTCATCCAGATTTCAATGAAAACATAATCGGGGAGGCGATTTGACTGTTTGTTGGCCAACTAGTTTTTAGAATGTTTGTTACAAATAGTTTTTCGGTGGCTTATTGCTTGTCTGAAGAAAGAGCAGAAAATACAGTCATTGCTTCTCCTTTTTTTTTTTTTTTTTTTTTTTTTTTTCTAGTTAATACCCTAAATATGATGCATGACTCAGCCCCCATGAGTTGCTACATTTCTTGGCTCTCTTGGTGCAGACATATTTTTTTGATCATCTTCCTGCCTTCGCATATAATTTTTATTTCACCTGAGGTTCTAATTGATTGATTTTTTTTTCCTTTTAATCTTTTTGGTTCTTGCTTGTATTCTTCCAATCAATTGATTTCTTCTGAAGTTGATGGCCAATATTGGACTTATCTTGAATTTCTAGATTGGAGCAAGTTAGTCCCTTATCTTGAATTTCTAGATTGGAGCAAGTTAGTCCCTTCTAGTACCATCTAAAGTTTTCTGTGATCGGTTCTATTGTTATTTCTAATGTCAAAGTTATGCTACGGATTCGAAGCACAAGACAATCATATTGAGGGAGAGATTGTTGGTGATTATGTTGTTGGCACTCTTGTATGGAAGAAAATTCAATTACTTTCAAGCCTATGTTTGGTTTAGTTAAAAAAGACAACAAAGATTTATACCAAATTCAACAATTAATTTTAATTACATATTTTATGGGGTCCACAATTTTTCAACCACATATTTCATTTTAAATTTTTTTAATTACATATTTCTATTAAAATTTATTAAAAATATGATTTTTAGCTAAACTAATGTAAGGCCAATGCTTTTTATTGCCCATAAAAAAAAAAAAAAAAAAAAAAACCTTTACTTTCAATCTTAACCTAATAATTACTAAAATCGTCCATTATGTGCCCCTCTTAAGTATATACTATTTTGTTCAGAGGTTGTTTTGTGTACAACAAACCATTTTAGGTTATATTTGTTCATCCTAATGACAAGATGCCACATGACATTCAAGTTTTCTATCTTCAAGTCATATCATAATTGTTATAAACCGCGTCATTCCTACTTGGAATATGGATAGGACGAAGCCTTAGTCAAATAGGGGGTTCAATTTCATCTTCACTAGCATTTTCCACAAAAGCCTACCAACAAATAATCCGATTCGAGCGATAGTCCAAATGGGGGAGGCGAGAAGACTATCAAGCCGTATGTACAGTTTTTCTATGCATACAACAAAGTTCTTGGCCACAATGATTTATTGCTGTGGAGAATTGGTACAGAATATTTATTACTCTTTGTGATCTGATTGTAACTTTCTTTTTCTTCTTTCCGGATAAAAAATTACATCAAAAAGACTCACGTACCAACTAAAATTAGTTTCTAGGACAGGAAATGACAACAAACTCTACTAGGGGATAAGTATAATATTTAGAGCTTCTTTGGAAGAGATTTTTCTAAGTAAAAAATAAATTGTATTTAAAAAGTAGTGAAAAATAATGAGTCCGATGAAAATTTGATTGAATAGGATTTTCAGAAAAAATGATTTTATAAAAAATAATAAAAAAAATAATAAAAAATTGCCCAAACAAACTCTTAATAGTTGACCATCAATTTTGAACTTTGAAAGTCGTCCATCTATATATGACCACTAGTTCAAGTCATTGACATCGTTGATCCAGAGTTCTTGTGTATTGCAAATAGTTGATCTCTAGCGTCAACTATTTGCGACATGACACTTGATTGTCGATCTTTTAGCCTAAACTCTAATAACTTACCACTAGGCAATAGCTGTCGTTGCCAATCAACATGTCGTTGGTTCAATGACCACTGACCACCAACAACATATGATTGCTCGCTCGCAAAGTTGTCATTGATAACAATTGATTGCCAATGTTGGATCATTTTTCGATATAGGTAGCAAATACATATCTATTCAATTCGCATTTTAAAATTTCCTCTTTATCATGCAAATTCTCTAACATACCTAGGGTGGCAATGAGTGAGCTTAGCTCGTGTCCACAAACTAAACTCAATCCTTTGGCTCATAAGCATCACAAGAAAAGTCCAGCGGTACAAGAGCTAGTTTTTTTAAGAAAGTAATTAAAACGAACTACCCCACCGTTGGCTCATGACCTCGTGATTTTACAAGATCGGGTCACCTCCAAACCGAGTCGAGCTTGTGAGCAACTTGACTTGTTTGTTACCCCTAAATATAACGCCTGTCATGTTAAAAATATTTTGAGACATAAAACATTTTTTACTTTCGATTTCAATTATCGACTATATTGGTCAATAGAAACTTGGGTATTCTCATTAATGTTGATATTTTTCTTCAATTATGAAAATGTTTTTAGTCAACCATTTCGTGTAACACCATTTACTAAATTCTCGTATTTAGTAGGCAGGCTGCTGCCAAACATTTAAGTACATTAGAATAACTAGTCATTGTCACTTGCGTTGCACGAATTTTGCATTTATTGTATTTTTATTAGTATCAAAATTGTAAATTTTTCAAAACTTGTTGAAGATTCGAAGAGTTTTATGAAGTCTGGTCATTTGGTTCATTGCATTATCGCAGGGTGCACATATGTTTCTTTTTCGATTTTTTCCTCATTTTTTAAAAAAATTTGTTTTGTTCACATTATAAATATTTTTTTTCGATTTAAAATTCTTTTTAATTATTTTCTCTTTATAATAAAACTTAATTTTTTTCAATTTTAATTAAATAATATTTATATATTCTTTATTTAATTTTTATAACTTTCTTTTGTTTAATTTGTTTTGTTTTTTATTTTTATTTTTGAATTTTTTTTAAGATTTCTTTTTTCTTCATTTTTTTCCATTTTCCTTTTTATCCCCTATTATCTGCATTTAAATTATAAAACAATATCATTTCCTACGTTGAATGGCAAAACAACGCCGTTTTATTCCATTAAAATGATAAATAATTGAATATATCTTATATATAATTATAGAAAAATATTAATTATTTAATTATTAATAAATAAATCTTGATTAATATATGTTATATTCATTCATTACCTTATTGTTTGAGATGAATTTTTTTTTCCCAAAAATGAAAAAAAATCAAGATAATGACGAAAATGAACATAAGAACAATAACATTCACTAATCGTTCTATTTTATAAAATGCATAGAGATTAAGGAAAAATAAATGTACAATAAATCATTAAACAATATTTCACACAGTACGAGAAAGTGACAAAATTAACACTTGATGAACAATATCATACTTGTAACCTTTTTATGCATATTGGCACATTCACAAACATCTAATGAACAAATTCCTTCCACAGTGATTGCACGTTCTTGAGCAAAATATTGATCTAAAAAATTAAATCAGAGGGACACTACAACAAAAAAACATATCAGCATGCTTTCAAAACTAAAGGTTAGAAGACACAATAAACACCATCAACAAAGTAAAATAAATATGATGAAAAATAATTTACAAATAGATATATGTATTATTAACTTTAAATTCTCTACAATCAAGCCCATAAGAAGTCGAATACATTTAACCTAATTGAAAGCAATACAGTTAAAGTGTAAAGGATAAAACGAGATAAATTTATTGATAAATACAAACCTCTTAACCTGAAACTTCGTACACGTCAATCAGGTTGCATTTCATACATAAAATTTTTCAATTGAACATTCTCTGCTTATATACACATCTGCTTTCTTTTTGATTCAGTATGCCTATTCTTAAACCAGTTGCGAACATTTTTGTTTAGAAAAATGATTATGTGACAATAATCGGGAGACTATTTGTACAATTTCTGCATTGCTTGGACATTTATTCCCTCCATCAAATATGCGCTGAAGAATATCAAGCTGTGCAGATGTAGGCACCCAACATTGCCTTCCCATAATTAAATCATATCTAATTTTAGAGTTAGAGATAAGCTACATGTAAATCAAAGCAAGTAAAAAAGTTAACTCACATTTCAAAAAAACAAAAAAAAACAAAATTATATTCTGGGATAACTATTAACCTCAATTCTAGGCCTCATAAACTAACCCCTGGAAAATGTACGGGAACTCAACATAAACTAAAAAAAATTAGCAAGTTCACTCATGCACCAAGTCCTGAACAAATATGTTGTATTTTGACTCCTTATTGTCACAAGTCTTGAACAAAAATATGCCATAAACTATATAAGCTTTGGCATTTTGTCTGCAGTTTACGCATGGTCTAAGGGACATGTAAAACGATTGTATATGGGAATAAATCCCCTTCAAGTGGAAGATGATTAAATTCCCATGTAGGAAATTGTATTAGAGTTTAACAATTATTAACAAGTCATCTAGTTCCTTGAAACAGAGTATAAAAACATAGGTTTGAAATGCATGTTGGGAAAAAAATCTCCATCACAAGATTTTTTTTTTTTTGAAATTAAAATTCTCTTTATGATGAAATTAATTTTTTTCAATTTTAGTTAAATAATATTTATATATTCTTTATTTAATTTTTATAACTTTCTTTTGTTTTAATTTATTTTATTTTTATTATATTTTTTTGAAAATTGTTTTAAAATTTCTATTTTCATCATATTATAAATAATTTTTTTGTTCGATTTAAAATTCTTTTTAATTCTTTTCGTTTTATGATAAAACGTAATTTTTTTCGATTTTAATTAAATGATATTTTTTAATTTTAATTATTTCAATTTAATTAAAAAACTTACAATAAATATTTGGGAAAATTGCAATCGAGGTACCAAACCTTTCATTTATTAGTAGACTTTGCCCAAACTTTTAGTTTGTGCCACCGGAGATACCAAACCTTTAAAAAATGTATGGGGCTAGTCCAAAATGACGGATTCCGTCTGTTTGACCGTCAAAACCGTCAGTTGACCTCTTTAATGATAATTTCAAGAATTTTCCCCAAATAAGTGAAGGGCAACATGGTCATTACACACATTTCCCTCCTATTATATACTTCACTGTTTATTTCCCTCCATTTCTTTATCACTATATATTACCTACCTTCTCTCTCACAGGTAGTAAAAAAAATCAGCAAGAAGATGGAGGGGAATGTATGCAGATGTGGTTCCCCAGTGCAGATGAAAACCTCGTGGACGAACTTGAACCCGGGAAGAAGATTTCTCACTTGTCCTCGAAGCCAAGATGTGGGTGGATGCACCTTCTTTATGTGGTGTGACCCTCCGATGTGTGAGAGATCGAAGGAACTGATTCCTGGTCTATTACGAGTTAGGAGGGAAGTGGAAGCTAAAATCGACACCCTTCAAGCAACAAGACCAAATGTGTGGAAGATTTGGCTCTTCGGCTTTGTGTGTGGAGTGTTTGCAAAATGGGTTTGTTCCTAGGTATGTAGGGTCAGATTGTAGGATTTTAGTTTTTTTGTTCCAGAAATTTGAGCTTAGGGTTTCGAAATGGAGCTATGTGCTAGATGTTGTGAAATGCATATGTAAAAAGGAAAAAATTGTGTTGTACATTTTGACTTGAAATTTAACGATATTTTCCTTGCCTCTATGTCAAATGCGAAATTAAAAGAGCGGATTACACTTCAAACTTATCTGAAAAAGGTGCAGCATAGGTACCAAACCTTATAACGATTCGCAGAATCAGTACCAAACCTTTTCTAATTGTTTCAGATAGAGTACCAAACTTTTAAAAACATTGCAGTAAAGGTACCAAACGTTTGATAATACGTTCATAGGAAGTATCAAACATTCTCATATATTTCATAATCGCCTACACATCAGATCTTACGAATACAATTTCAGAAACCAACGATGAAAAGCAGAAACATAATGCAAGATATTCGACATCAACATTATCATCACATTGAACAATTTCATCAAAAATTCTAGTTACATCTACAAAATACACAGCATTGGAAGCATATATTTCCAGTTCAGTTTACAAAAAACCACAACATTTCCCCAAAAAGGTAACTATACAAGAGAAACCACATGATGTTCAAGATTGCGATCCTCTATGCTTGGACTTCTTTGTCTGTGACTTGGAGGTTTGCGTTGAATGTGCTTTTCTCTTCCCCTTTGTTGATTTGGTATATGTATCTTCTTGTGTGGTTGGTTGAGACTGTTGCTGTGAACTATCTTCACCAGGCAGTGCCTCCTTACAGCTTCTTCTGTTATGTCCAGACCCTCCACAGCGTTTACACGTCATCTTCATGCCAGTCCTTCCCATCTTCACGCCTGCAGGTGGCTCTGCCTGTGACCTCTTCCTCAATTTTTTGGGTCTGCCAGCCTATTTTCTCTTCTGAGGTTGAGTGAGAGGATGCTTTCCCAATTCCGGCCACAGTTCAGGCCCTGACATCGGGTGGATCACTGGGGAGTAACATTTCAGGCATGTCTCCTTGCTATACCATGGGTTGATGTACTCATATATGCCAATATCCCTTGAAAGCATGCCTGATATTGCATGGGGACATGGTATTCTAGTGAGCTGCCATTTTCTGCAAGCACATGCATGTTCTGTCAAGTCAATGCTCCACCTCAAACCGTCTCTGCTACTTATCTCAAATTTCTGGTTGCCTGCATAGTTTGCCTTCAAGTACCTTGCCTCAGACTTAGCCTTCTCAATGATTTTCACAATTCTTGGCCCGAATGCATGATCCCACCTCTCTGCCGCTTCCCTTTTTGCATTCATCCTTATCATTTGCTGATGCCGAATTTTCTCTAGCATGGAGATGATGGGCCTGTCTCTGGCAACAACAATGGAAGAGTTGAATGCCTCACACAAATTATTAAGAAGAATATCACATCTCGAATGCTCTTCAAAATGGGATCTAGTCCACTGGGAAGGAGGTTTTTCAAGGAACCAGTTGTAAGCCTCTTCACTCATGTCTTTTAACTCATTCATTGCACTCTTCCACTCCGGCACTGTTGTTGCCCTTGCTGCAGTCCAAAATAGGTTCTTAAGTACCAGACCTTTGTGTGTCAAGGTGAAATTGCTATAAAGATATCTAGCACAACACCTATGCTTCGCTCCTTCACAATATTGACTTATGGAATCCACCAAACCCTTTTGTTTGTCGGATATGAATGTCCAAGCTTGAGGGTTGTGCATCCCTATGTCATCAACCAACAATTCTATGAACCATTGCCAGTTTGTTTTGTTCTCTGCATCCACAACTGCCCATACTAACGGGAACATACAATTCTCACCATCAATGCCAATAGCTGCCAACAACTGTCCACCTTCTGCAGATTTTAGGAAGCATCCATCCAACCCAACAACTGGCCTGCACCCAGCCTTAAACCCTTCCTTACAGGCCCCTATGCAGATGTACAATCTCTTAAAAGTATGTCCCGAACATTCGATTTGGGCTGTACTGCCTGAATTTGTTCTCTTCAATTCCTCATCGTAATCCCATAAAATTTTGTATTGCTCAGCTACAATCCCGTTAATAACTTCTGCACATTTCGATCTTGTCCTGTAGAACTGATGCTTTGAAATCTCATACATGCAATCCACTTTCACAGTCTCCATAAAACTACTCATTGGAATGTTTGGATCAGACCTAAATTTTCTCACGTACTTCTTTGCCAGAAAACCTGAATTAACCCTTCTATTTTGCCACACCGTGGTACATGTATGCTCATCTACAAATATGTTAATTCTAAGACTCTTGTCGGGTTGTTGGTACGTATACAAAACCCAAGGACAATTATCTTGACACCGAACTCTCAACTGTGTCCTCATATTTTTCACGTATCTCAGTTGCCTGGAATTTTTGATTGAGTATTGAACTATTGCATTCCTTAGAATCTTGACGTTGTCGAATTTCATCCCTGGCAGAAATGAATTAAACCAGAATGCATTATCATCCAAATGAATTAAACCAGAAATGAATTACACAAAACAGTGGACATTACCTAGCTTGAACTGTGGATCTTTCATATCAGTTGCAGGGTTAAACCAGCACACATTCTTCCTTCTGGCAGATGATCCCTCAGCCTCGGTATCACTGGGTAAGCTTCTAAACTCACTGGAGTCTTCGTATTCTGTTCCAGATTCTTTCCCAGCAGCTGCCTCCCCTTCCTGCACATCCCTTACACCTTCCTGCTCACCACTTGCACCAATGTCAAAACCTTCACTCAACCTGAAATATATGTTTTCATCATTATCCTTCACAACAATATTTTCTTCCTGCTCGTACTCCGAGTCAGTGAATTCCTCTCCCAAAATACCCTCCTCATATTCATCATCCAGCTTAGGACCTTCAACAAACTCCACATCAGTTTCAGCAGCCTGCACCTCTGGTTTGGCATCATGCAACTCATGTTCAGCAGCTTGCTGCTGTGGTCCAGAAACATGCACATCAATTTCAGCAGGCTGTACCTCTGCTTCGGCATCATGTTCAGCAACATGTAGCTCATGCTGAGCCTGCTGCTGTGGTCCAGAAGCATGCACATCAATTTCAGCAGGCTGCACCTCTGCTTCGACATCATGTTCAGCAGCCTACGCCTCTTGTTCAGCAGCATGCAGCTCCTGCTGAGCCTGCTGCTGTGGTTCAGCGTCATGCAACTCATGTTCAAACCTCAACTGTGGTTCAACATCATGTGGTTTCTCTGTTTCAGCAGCATGCACTTCTGATTCATGTGAGTCTACGTCAGCCCCTATAAAATCAACCTCTGTATACTCATGCTCTGTTCCATGCACTGTATAAACTTCCTCTTCATCTGCTTCCATGTCATCCACTTCATCAACTACATACACGTCATCACCTTCTACTGATTCATCAAAAATCTCAATTGTATAGCATGGTTGCTACTCATTCAATGCTTCACCAAACTTTTGAACCTTCACCAACTCCTCACCAGTCTCACAATCAAACACTTGAACATCTTCTGTTCTGTTTCATCCCAAGGCAACTCCAAAACCTCAACTACAGGCAAGCAATACAGTTCAGCTGTCCTATTATCACCAAGCCACTTCACTAAATTCATGAAATCTGAGTCTTTAACCAACCAAAATGAACCTTCACTCATTCTTTTCTTCTCCATCTTGTACAGATATCTAATTCTATCAGAATATCCTAACATCTTCACGGCATTGTCCAAAAGAAATCTATTGAAGAAATCAGGGTCGATATAGTCTATATAACTTATTTTCCCATGCTCATACACAAAATTTCTCATCTTCTGCAATAAAATTCCACCATGATGAAGCCGTATGCTGAAGTACTTTGACTTTTCCCCTGAAAAAACACCGAAAAAAAGGAAGTTAAGCCCTAGCCCTTTTCAGTTCGAGCAGCGAACATGTGCAGAAAAGATAGTACACAAGCATTACGCTCTAATACACCAAATCACTTAAAATTTTTGAATTCCCAGTACGTGAACACAATCGAACAGGGGAACTTCATTATCATACAACTTCACACCGTAAACCGAAAACAGGGGAAGACACTTACCATACACGGGTTGAGGAAGAGAGCCTCGAATGTGGGCTGCAATGTTCACTGGATGTTCGTCTTCTTCGAAGTCCGTTTCGTCTTCTTCGTGGGTTTTCGCAGGTTTCATAGTGGATGGTGAGTGGAAGGAAGTTGCAGCTGACGTGTTTGATGTTGAGGAGGGATATGTGTGTAATGACCATGTTGCCCTTCACTTATTTGAGGAAAATTCTTGGAATTATCATTAAAGGGGTCAATTGACGGTTTTGGCGGTCAAATAGAAGGAAACCGTCATTTTGGACTGGCCCTACACATTTTTTAAATGTTTGGTATCTCCGGTGGCACAAACTAAAGGTTTGGGCAAAGTCTGCTAATAAACGAAATGTTTGATACCTCGGATGCAATTTTTCCTAAATTTTTTTTTGCCTGTAATTCTTTTTTTTTTTTTGGTTCCTTAATTGCAATTATTCTCATTACCCATTTTCTGATAGTGGGGAAATGGCATATTATTATTACTATTATTATTCTGATTTTGATTCTGATTCTAATTCTATAAGCTAAAACACGTAATATCTTGTTGAATGTTATGATAATTTCTTTCAAAAGTATAAAAAAAAAGTCATAGGGCTGTGAACCACTAGAGAACTGGCCTCATCCTCCACCTCCATCTGGAATTGGGCTTGCAGTGCATGCACCACCTCGACCTCCACTTGCTCTCGGCGTCAATCTTATTCGGGCATCAGGTAATGGGGCCATGGTGGCAGTGGAAATGACAGTCGCAGTTTTGGTTGTAATAATGGAGAGAAATGCGGCTAGCGTGGGTCTAATCTGGATAAAAATTTGTCTCTCCACTTCGTGTCACGGAGAGTGGCCATGACACACTCCTTGTCTCTCCGTGTCACGTAGAGACAACTCTTCGTGATGTCACAGAGAGGTTTTTTCTTTATTCCTTTTTTCTTTTGGGTTCTTGTCTCTTATTACAACAATTTTATTTTTTTATATATTTTTTTTACTTGTATATAAAAAAATAGACATGATTTCTTACAATAATATCTAATGATGGGAACGAAAAATAATAGCTATATAAAAAGATAGACATTAATTTGTTAAATCATTAAGTTTGTAACTATCATTTTACACAAACACGAATAAAAAAAAATTAAATAATTTAAAAAAAAAATAAAGTTATTGTAAAGTTTTTAAATTAAATTGAAATAATTGAAATAAAAAATAAATACTATTTATTTAAAATTAAAAATTACGTTTTTATCATAAAACAAAAAAGAATAAATTTTAAATCGAACAAAAAAATATTTATAATATGAAGAAAAAACAAATTTCAAAGAAATATAATAAAAATAAAATAAAAGAAAGAATATATAAAATATTATTTACTTAAAATTGAAAAAAATTAAGTTTTATCATGATGAGAAAAGAATTAAATTAAAAAAATTTATTTATAATATGAACAAAATAAATTAAAAAAAATTCTCATGGAGAGAAATCTCTCCATCCACACACACAGTGGGATGGATCCCACAAATATCTCCCTGTGGATGGAGAGATTCTTTTTAATTCTTTTCTTTGTACGATAAAGCATAATTTTTTTAATTTTAATGAAAAAATATTTATATATTATTTATTTAATTTTTGTAACTTTCTTTTATTTTGTTTTTATTATATTTTTTTGGAAAGTTGTTTTAAAATTTCTTTTTTCTTCATATTATTAATAATTTTTTGTTCGATTTAAAATTTTTTTAATTCTATTTTTATATGATAAAATCCAAATTTTTAAATTTTAATTAAATAATATTTATTTTTAATTTTAATTATTTCAATTTAATTAAAAAACTTCATAATAACTTTTTTTTGTTTCTTTTTATTTTTGCCCCTAATTTTTGTATTGTTTAATTTGTTAAATCATTTTGCTTCTTTTATTTATCAGTTAAATTGGATGATGCGAAGTAGTCAGTGTGTGAAAATGGAGAAATATTACAATTGAAGTAGAGAAATAATTGAAAACTAAAATTCTTTTCGTTTTATGATAAAATGTAATTTGTTCAACTTTAATTAAATAATATTTATTTTTATTTCAATTTAATATATGATAATTTTTTTTCTATTTTTGTCTGCAATTAATTTGTTAAATCATTTAGTTTGTAACTATAATTTTCCACCAACACGAATAAAAAATTAAATGATTTAACAAATTAAAGAAAAAAATTGCAGGCGAAAAAAAAGTTATTGTAAAGTTTTTTAATTGAATTGAAATAATTAAAATTTAAAATAAATATTATTTATTTAAAATTAAAAATTTACATTTTATCATAAAACGAAAAAAATAAAAAAGAATTTTAAAATTGAACAAAAAATTACTTATAATATGAAGAAAAAAAATTTTAAAACAATTTTTTAAAAAATATAATAAAAAAATATATGAAAGTTACAAAAATTAAATAAAGAATATATAAATGATTCTTTTCTTTTGAAAGAATATATAAATAATTCGATTTAAAAAAAATTCTTTTCAATTCTTTTCTTTTTACGATAAAACTTAATTTTTTTTAACTTTAATTAAATAATATTTATGTATTCTTTATTTAATTTTCGTAAATTTCTTTTTTTTTATTATTTTTTTTTTTTTACCATTGTTTTAAAATTTCTTTTTTTTTTCAATTTAAAATTTTTTTTTACTTTTTTTTAATGATAAAATGCAATTCTTTCAATTTTAATTAAATAATATTTATTTTTAATTTTAATCATTTCAATAAAATTAAAAAAACTTTACAATAATTTTTTTTTGTTTCTTTTTATTTTTGCCTGTAATTTTGTTATTGTTTAATTCGTTAAATCATTCAGTTTCTTTTTTTTTATTAGTTGGATTAGATGATGTGAAGTAGTGTGTGAAGATGGAGAAATATTACAATGAAAGTGATAGTTACAGTGGTAGTGGAATGTGAAAATAGAGAAATAATTAAAGACAAACGACGTCGTTTTTACTCCTACAATTAAAAAAATAAAAAGTTACAGTGCGACAAAGTGGAAGAATCCATTGTTGCCTCTACAATACCTCTGAGATTGCCCTTTTTATATAGTAGGGAAATGTAATATTAAGAAAAAATGGGACTTGTTTGGTCCATTTCAACTCGGCCAGCAATTTTTATTCACATTGGACAGAACGAAATTAGAGACTATGCCCTTCTTTGAGCCTCAATTTGGGGGGAAGAATGAATTTTTGAATACTATATTCATGAGAAATATGTGGTTAAAAAATAAGGAAAAAATTTGAATTTGCGTGTATTATTATTTTATTGAAAATTGTGGTTTAGATGATATCAAAACACTATTGAAAAATATATTTTTTTTCAAAAGAATGGGACTCAAACAATGGCTAATTTATCTTTGTCATTTATGTACGTATATTATATATGGTACAACGAAAGTGTGGTTGAGATGATGTCAAAACACTATTGAAAAATATATTTTTTTTCAAAAGAATGGGGCTCAAACAAGGGCTAATTTATCTTTGTCATTTATGTACGTATATTATATATGGTACAACGAAAGTGCTATGTACGTGGATAAATTGAACAAGCAAAACATGATTTCAAATAAAAAAAAGGAATAACAAAAATAAATTTAATATCTTCTCCGTCTTGAACCCATAACCCATCTCTCTCAAAACACAAGAAATTTTCAGCGGGAAAAATTAATAACTAAGAGGTTAAGTATCACTTATTTCAAAACTAAGAACAAATGTTTCAAATTTCAAAAATCAGATATTTATTATTTATGATTTAATTAATTAATTATATATTTTATTAATTAAATATAGAGGAAATTATCAAAATAGCCAACTTTTGGTGTTGTATTTACAAAAATGTCACTTTTTTTTGACATTACAAGAATGTCAAATTTAGACAATTTTAGACATATTTACCCTTAAAACCAAATTTAAATATCCTATAGGTCCTAATTAAATGAGATTAGACCAATCAAAGAAATTGTACAAAATTTTGAAAGAGTGTCTGACAAAATTGAATTATTGAAGAAAAAAAAGCAGAGCAAAAACCAAAATGCACGCACCAATCCCCCAATCGAAGAACCCTAAATCGCTCGTTCACTCTCTCATTTCTCTCAATGAAGTGAACGAATCTGAAGAAGAATTCCACTGAATATCAGAAAATTGCCAGCAATAGTTTAGCCATTGTATCTAAACTGCTCGGAATGAGGAAATTAAAACTGGCAGAGCAAAATCCACCCAAGGTCCCAAACTCCATTTGAAACCATTTGAAAAGTGCAAATAGTAAACCCTTAAATTTCCATATTTTCATTTCGAGCAGAAGTAGTAGCTCAACTGGAGGACCGGAGGCGGTGAAGTCTGTGGACTGTGCGTCGGTCTCAGTATTCAATCTCACACAGTTCAGGTCTTCTTGTTTATTAATTCAAAGCAATTTTGTGAGCCCTTTTTTGAATATATTCTGTATTGCTTGTGGGTTATTGTTTTTAAATTAGAAAGAAATGGTTGATGATGTGAAATTGTTGTTGTCTGTGAAAATATATTAAAAGATTATGTTTGTTAACTCTTTTGAATATATTATCCCATATTCGTCAGTTGTTGTAAAGATTATGTTTCCTTTTTTTTCAGAAAAATTATATTATTTTAGTTAATTCAACCGTAAGGCATCCAAGATCGGGATCGGGATTCACCAGACCTCGCAGAAACTATCTAAGCTTGCGACATGTAAGGCAGGAACTGACATCTTGGTTGATTTTTACCATGTGTTTTTGTGATTGGTTTTCTTCTTGTTCTTCTGTGCTGAAAATTAATGTAGTTTGATCAGATGCTTTGTTTTCCCCTTGAATGACCTGAGATAATGGTAAAATGAATTTAAGTTATCTTCGCATCAGACGACTTTGATGTTTTCCAATGAGGTCCCATATTACTTGATCCTTGCTATAAATATTTAATTGCTATAAGATGAATCTTATTCTATTTTCATTGAGCTCTTGGTCCTTGATACCTTCTTCCTCTTATTTTTTTTTTATTTTTTTAAATTTTTTTGGTGAAGTCCATTCTAGATAAGATAATGTTTTTTAGGCCTCTTAGCTTAACAAAATGGGGAGTTGGCTTTGCCCCATCGCCTAGTATATTGATTGGCTAAAATTTTACAAAGGAGTTGGACTTCAATGAACCTTGCCTTCTTGGAAATATAACAAAATTTAAGGAAAGAAACCTAGTCTATACATGAGTTATGTTTGCAGGTTAGAGAATAAAGGAACAAGAAACTAAGGCCACTAACATCCTTATGCTTGACAAACCACATTTATCTATTCTAAGCAATCCATTAATCTCAGCAGTTAACTCTTGTTATTGAAAGCTTGAACTTTTTATATTTGTATCCCCGTATTAGCTAAATGGTAGGCAAATGTATTGTCTTCTCGCCAAATATGGAAAAACTGAATGTTGAGCCTACTCTCCCAGTGGTGAATTTCTTCTAAATAGTATTGGACTTTCTGAAGTTCATCTATGCCTTCCTTTTTTATTTTTATTTATTTATTTTACATTAGAAAAGTGAATCAATCTCTGCACATAATTGGGCTGTATCCAAATTAATAGCATAGCTTAAGAAGAACATGAGCCATAGAAGTCATAACATGCTAGGAGAACCTTACCTACATGATTCTTATCACACCCCCACCTGCAGCTAGATTTGAGTTCCCTTTGAGGCATTCATTAGAGTTTAGTTTGACAACATCAACAGAAGGTTAATGGACTAAAATTAATTGAATTTGATGAGTCTCATGGTTGTCTGAGAGTAGTCCACTTGGTGCAGAGGGCATCCCGTGCTTTCTTTTGAGGACATGTTCAATTATTTCTTGATGCTTACTTTTAAATATAACTAGTGCAAATTCTGCCTCTTGCTTTGGTTTTATGCTATAAGTGTTAATGCAATTGTGCACAAATATACATGTTGTATGGGGCTGATTACATAAGTTGCATGGTAGCATGGGTCAAAATCTCAATACAAAAGATATCCCTACTTTGATGCCAATGCAGGAAACAACTTCTATAGAATTCATGTCTTGTCAAGATTTAAAAATTATGAATTGTAAAGATTTAAATATTTGAGTGTTTATTTGAAGAAGGAGCTTCCTAGTACGCTTTATCATGCTGCTAGTGATCAAATTCTGCCAGTTAAGACTTATAAGTCTAAGAAGGGTTGAAGGTGGAACTGAAAAGATGCATTGTTCTAAATGAGGACCATTTTTATTGTTTGTTAAAAGAAGGTCACGTCTTTTAAGATTGTTGAGATTTAGAACATAGTTATGAAAATCCTGAACATGCAAGGAGCTGGTAATGATGGAATATCATCATTTCCACTTGCTTTTCTTTTGCCCGTCATTAAACTCATTTAGGTAATTAAATGCAGTAGTATTGCATGAGAATACCAGATTGAATTGGATATACGCGAAACCGTAAGCATTTAGTGTATTTTCTCTTTATAACTGCTTAAGCATCAATTAGTTGGTTTATGATGTCAATTTCTAGTTTCTTGATTTCAGTATTCTTCATGTGTGAATATGAACTTTCTCTTCATACATATGTCGTGAACTTGATATCCTTGCTTCACATTTCAGCATTCAACATTGTGGTCTCTATCAAAACCATGAATTCTTTAGGTGTAACTTATAGGAATCAATATTCTGTGGGCTGATTTGGAAAAGGGATTTGACCATTACAAATCAGCTTTAATATTACTTTTGCTTATACTTGATATACACTTTCAGTTTATAATGCGTAATAATTAAAATATTTGGAGATTGGTATTCAAGAAATGTGGCATTTTCAATATATGCTCTTCTTCAATACGTTTTTTATGCGCAACATTTCTTTCTGTTGTTGTAGAACTAAACTTTGTGGAGTGTGAACAAAGAAAAGAGACATATCTGTCCATAGCTCTTTGCAACTGCTACAACTAGACGAGGTGAAAGCACTTTCTTCTCTCTTGTTATTGTGATGTACGAATATGTATTGAATTTATCTCGCACAAGATATTCACAAACCAACTTGCTGCTTTGCATATCTCTTAGATGGTGTTTTCAATGTAGTTATAAAGGGGAAACTAGTCTTGTTTGCTTGCCTTCTACTGTAACGGTCGTTTTTTACTTGGTTGCTTCATTGTGTTTACATTCGTACTTTGCATGGCTGGCTATGAAATGACTTTCTAGAATTAATATCCACGTTTTCACCTTCATTGTGATTTTTGGGATGACCGGATTTGGGCATGTTCTACATTTTGATATAGGGCACCATGCATATGTAACATCTAAGTTTTAAAGCGTTTTGTGAATTTTCGGGAGCCTGGTTTTCCACTGTTATGTAGCAAGTTTGTGGGTTGGGACACCATGAATACGTATGCCATATTTATGTTGAAAATTATCGTTCCCGACATTTGCCTCCTGTTATTCTCGACAGTTGGCTGAACCCCGACAGATGAACTGTCGTTCCCGACAGTTAGCTGCTGGCATTCTCGACAGATGACGTATGCCACTGTAAGGCAGAGTGCAGTCATCTGTCGATACAGGTTTCGGTGACAGTGTCTCGACACATGACGGTGGGCACAGACGACACTGCAAGTGCGTCAAGAAACAACATGTCTGTCAAACATTCAGATGTCATTACCGCATGTATTTTTACACATTACAAAATTTTTTTGCTAACATGTTATTTTGTTGAATATTGCAAGCACAATTCGCCATAATAAATGTTTACTGCAACTTTGGGTAGATGATATGTTCTTATAAGTTTCTCGTATTACTTGTTCCAATTGATGTGGTTGCATGCTCCGCAGAAGTACGCTTGTAATTTGTAATATTCAGCTGCTGTTAAATTATGGTCTAACCATTATCGTTTCATCTGCAGATATTATGGAATTTCAATTTCTGGTGCCCGAGAATGAACGGTTGCCGGCACGTATCTCGCAACGGAGCAACTTTAAGTACATAAAAACAGTGATGGATAACTTCAACGACCGACTTCGAGCTGACTTTTCGGAGATCCAGTTTTCTACTCAGCTGATCCAGGCATTGGTGTGCCGAGGGATCCGTTGCGATAAGTCCCATGAGTTGTAGTTCAATGTACAGGGCCACCTTACCCGGTTTGGACTGCAGGAGTATGTTATCGTCACTGGACTGCATGCTGGGTCGTTTTCGGAGGGCGATCGGTACACAAAGGCATTGGAGAAGAGGAGGCTGAAGGAAAAATATTTCAAATCGCTGGAAAAGATTTCATGTGCCCAGTTGGAGAAGGCCTTTCTCCGCGCGTCGACACCCGGGGCAGATAGATACAAGCTCGGGCTTGCTCTAATTGTGGAAGGAGTTATCACTGCTCCGGACAATAATGTCAGCATTGATGAGGATACGCTTGCCATCGTGGACGACCTGGAGCTGTTTTTTGCGTACCCCTGGGCCAAAGTGGGGTATAGGCATTTGTTGAAGGGATTCTAGGGTATTTGGGCACGTAAATGAGCGATGCGAAGACGAAGAACGAGAAGGACGTCAGTTACACAATTCACGAATTTTCAATCGTCATGCAGGTACGAACAACATTATGTTTATGTGTTTTGTTTGTCAGTATTAGACCATGCCTCCATAGTGTTTGGACGGATATTAATGCGACATTTGTTTTGTTATCGTCCGGACAGATTTGGGCATATGAGGCCATGCCTGAACTCGACGAAAGCTTTGGTGAGCGTGTGGGTGAACGCTCGCCCCGACTTTTGTGCTGGACCTCCACCAAACAACCACAGCAGCGTACATACGATGCGTTCTTCAGGGACATACAGGTCATGGACATTTTTCATTTGCCTTTCCATTATTTTATTTAATTGGGAATAGTATGCATTATATTTTAACTACATGTTCTCCCCTGTTTCTACAGCTGCACGTGCACGCCGCACTCGTCCCACGGAGGTCGAGCGTGATCTGCCATACATCGTTAGTTTGGCGCCGTTTCCCGATCATCCAGTGCAATTTTTGGACGACCTCGCTAGGAGGGTTGTCGGCCCACAGTTCCATGAGGCGGCACTAGCTAGTGGGGAAGATGACGGTAGCGATGCGGGTGACGGGCATGACGACGAGTCCGGTGCAGGGGCGAGGACGTTGACATATCCGCGAGTGATGGCCATCACACACCGGAGGGCAACGGGGACGATAGGTCTAAGCCTGATGACAGTGGAGAAAGCGATCGCGACCCCTCCAGCGAGACCGGTGGTAGTGACAGCGAGGACGAAGTGGATGCCTCGGGACGATAGTCGGGTGCATTACCCACTCCAGTGGTTGCCTCGTCCACATCTGGGGTTCAGGGTACGCGTGGTGGAGTGACTTTGATGAGGGAGGACGTGAAGGGCATGTTGTATGACCAGTGCATCCTCTTCGAGATGAGGTTGCGGACCGTGAAACTTGAAATCATGCAGCACGTCACCGAGGAGTTCGCCAGACTGAGGGACTTCATTTCTACCTTGGTGCCCCCGTCTAGTGGCACCTCCACTTCCGCTGCAGCTCCGGTAGTGAATGAGCCAAACCTTTGGGACGACCCCCACGAAGATATGAGTTTATGTTACTGTTACTTCCATTTACAACACGTGTGCAATTTTTCATATGCGTTTGCTTAGAAATGTATTTTTGAATTTGCCAAATTACTTTGATGTACATGGAGGCGACATGGACCTGTGCCCGGATGACGGTGGCCGTCCTTCCCCTATCGGGAACTTGGAGGTGAATGGTATGTCCGTTAGTTCTATGTAACACATTTTTGGTCTTCGATGTCATGTCATCTCGTGATATGCTAGTCTATTGAATATGAGTGTAATACTATTTTTTTTTTTGGTTTCCAAGTAGACGGGCAAGGCAGCGACGTACGGAGCCCGCATGACGACAACCGTGGTGACAAGGCTGAAATGCAGGAGGGGAACGGTGCATAAATTTTGTATTTTATGTCATCTCATCTCCTGATATCTTTCTTGTCCTATTTTATTTGCCTTTACTTACTGTCTTCAATTTAAGTCGTTCAATAATTACTTATTTGTTTTCGAGTAGCCGGGGAAGGCAGCGACAAACGGAGCACACTCGACAACGACCATGCAGACGAGGGTGAAATACATGCGGTGAACGGTACGTTCGTTATTTTTTTCAACTTCTGTCGTCTCATTTCATCATACGCATATATATTCAATTTCACTCGTTCATTCATTTGTTCTCTATCTTCCAACTAGATGGGGAAGGCGGAGACAAATAGAGCCCAGAGGACGACGACCGTACGGAGGAGGGTGACATGCAGGACATGAATGGTACGTGCGTAATTTTTTCCAACTTCTGTGATTTGGGTTCTATTACCAAACACTTCCCCCCCTATGCAAATGATAATTCATATCTTGTGTTTATTCATTTCACCCAATTTTCTTTGAACTAGACCCAGGAGAGACTGTCCCCACCCTCCCCAGCGACGACAACAAGGAAGGCCCATCGACTCATGACGTCACGGAGGTGGACGGTATGTGCTTTTTTTCCTTCAATAATCTTATTCCACGACTATGTGGTGTCGTTCACACAGAACAGTTTCACTAAAATGCTAAAATGTTTTATATGGGTGCTGACACAGAGTTGTCGGCACAAGTGACCATACCGGAGAAGGGAGGCAATGTGGGCAGCACAAATAGGCGGCGATCGACTCGTGTTCGACATCGTGCACCACCTACATGGACGCCATACACGAGGGGAAGGGCAAAGAGAGTAAAGAAATGAGTGAGTTCAAGTGGTTTGATAAGGTCTGATGTAGTAGTAGATACGTTGTTGGTAACAAAGACATGCTTTGAATTTGGTTTGGTTTAGGGACGGATACGTTTGCTCACCCATATGCTACACGTTAAATTGTCTTATGTACAGTACATAAATGTTTAGTGCAAGCATGTGATGGTATTGTCGGTACATTTTGTGTGTATGCGTTGACGACATAATGCATTTACAGTTCCTGAAATATGGTACACGTTAAACTGTCTTTTGTAGGGTACATATCGTTTTGCTATAATACATGTTTAGTGTAAGCATGGGATGGTACTGTCGGTAAATTTTGTGTGTATGCGTTGACGATATAATGCATGTATTGTTCATGAAATGTGAAAGGATACATCAACATCATAACTAAAATGAATATATCATCATTCTTGTACATCCCAGTCATATGACTTGTCAACACGAACTGACGATTTTTCCTGTTAGAGTCCTCACAAAAATCTGCATGCCTACCCGCAACCTCAGCACGAAGTGCAAAGTTGACTCCTGGTCTGGTGGGATTCCTTCCTTATCCTGAATTGTAGCTTCAACATTATCGCTGGTGTTGGAGCTTTCACCTTCACGGGTTATTGTCTTCCCAGTAAAGGTTTTGACAATAATCTGCCTGTCACCACCAAGCCTCAACATGAAGTGGAGTGTGGACTCCTTATGAATTTTATAGTCGCTCGAACTACGGCCATCCGAAGCTGTTAACCAGCGAACATGAGCCTCTGCGTTGGTCTGGTGCGATGCCTTCCTTGTCTTGTATGTTGGCTTCACCATTATATTTATGGTCTGTATTGTTTATGATATGTGAAAGGGTTCGTTTTTTGGCCATTAGATTGCCTGCACATTTTCTACTCCATGGGTGAGTACATTTTCTGGTTCTTACGTTGATTGGATGGATAGTTAATTACTTGCTCTGCTCTGTCATTTCACTTTAGTGGACACCTAATGCAGGTAGGCAGCTGATTAATTCGGAGGGCTGATTTTTCAGTTGAGCATGTGCTTTCATCGAGGTGTGATGACGAGTTTTTGTACAATGATGAAGAGGTATAGTTAATAGCACCAAATAACAGCCAAAGGGATCCAAACCTGGGCTCATGCCTGAAGGTGCAACTGTGGAAACGATTACATCGTATCACATATGATGTGTTTGAATTGAAATTGAGATACTGATGCAAGTTCTTCCCTTCTGAATCAGATAGATGGTTGATGATGTCAAGGGGGTTTATGAGATTACTTCAATTCCATATGAGGATATGGTTAAGTGGAACGCACATTGAGACATGACATTTGTTTGCACTCTAATTAATTTGATGTTCATGGTACTTGATGAAGTAGTAGTATTATGTAATTTCATTTCATTGGAGTTGAAGGTGTTATACCTGCACAAATGAGTCATGGTATGAAATGATTTTGTGTGTAATGGAGTGTGATCGAACGATCGAGGACAATGATTATTGTAAAATTCGCATTACCATAGAATGAAAAATTCGATGTTATCTTTGCTACGTTGGCCCCAACATTACAACCGATGTATGTTTATTTCGACATGCGTTTTAGTATAAATTCGCTTGTTCGTAGAAATTAAAGTTTATTTTAAAAATGGCTTGTAAAGTCATCCAATGTTCATCTTTATTGGCAGGGACATTAATTTTATCAATTTTTCATGCAATTCATATGATTTAGAATTTAAAAACGGTATTCAATTGTGACTAAGGAGTACAAAAATTTTGTTAAGTAATGTAAGTACAAATTCATTGCAGAAATGTTGCCATTGCAGGTATTGCACATAGGTACAATTTACTCATAATTCTCACCATTTATGGACTGCATTAAAGTACACTTACACTCTTAACCATCACACTAAACCATCACACCAATGGTCAATCAAGTGTTAAGTAGAAATGAAATGGTGGTTGGTTGGTAAATTGCTTTAAATGTCCTCATATACCTCCAGTATAAAGCAAGGCTTGCACTCTTCAAGTGGGAAATATAAAACTATTTCTGAGGCATCTTGTAGCAGGAACGTATCAAAGTATTTGAAGTCTGTTTCTTCGTACGAAAATAATGGCATCGTCCACGGGAAGCAATTCACCGCTGGCACTTCATGAGCCGATGCCGACACCCGGTTCAACCCCGCTATATCCTATCGTAATTTCTTCGGACGATGAGGAAGTGAGTTCGAATGGTGGTAGGAGAGCCATCATTGTCGTTCCCTTTTCGAACCTGGACGAAGTTGCAAGTGATGAAGGTGAGTCTCCGAGAAATGTGCTTGAATGGGTCGTCCCATTTATGGATGCAGACGAAGTTCAACGTTACGAGGATGAGGGGCAAGGTCGCGTTCCATCGCCCGAGGTAATTGTCATCAGCTCGGATGATGACGGTGGGGAAGAAGGTTCAAGTGTTAGCTCCAAGTGAAGAGTCCGGCTTTGTTGTGTGTGTGGGTTTCTACGTATGTATGTATAGTGGTTTTTGTAACGGATGGATTTTGTGAGGCTTAACCAATTTTGTAGCAAGTAGGAAACTCCCGTTGGCAAGTTATGTGTTTTTTGTATTTTATTAAGCGGAGCGTCACACAACTGTCGAGAATGGCAGGCACCATCAGTCGGGAACGACAGATGAACTGTCGGGGTTTACTGGCAAATTTTCTGTGTATGTAGTATGCATATTCATATAACATGTAGTTTGGGTGAACGAACACAACCTAATGTGTACATTGAACGTAGTTTGTGAACTTTGCGGACAGTGTTATGCGCTACAAATGGTGTGTTCGTAATATGCATTTCAAAGGAAACTTGTATAATGGTTGAACTTTTCATATTCCGTACATTCTATTTATAGTGTCAACAAAGGTAACAATGTTATGCACAACAAAATTGTATTTTGGTTCGAGACAGTTATGTAGTGCGTTGTGCCTATTTGCGTTCTGTTAATGTTAACATAACAAAGAGTAATGTTTATGCGTAAGAGAATGAAAACAGTAATACAATATTTACACTATCATATACAAACAACATCGGGGGAACGCTTCACTTACAACTTCAACCACTCACGTACAAAATACTGCTTACATTGGACGTGGTACAGTGTGGTTCGAACATGTGGTCCGGTTATGACCAAGTCTACCACAACGAGTGCATTTTCTGAGCCGTGTGGTGTACTCGTGTCTGGATTGCTTACGTCGTGTGGGTGGTCTACCTGGAGGATGACGTACACTAGGGGGCATAATAGGAGTACCTGTAATTTCGGGTGGAACATTTCAGTCCACTTCACGCTGAATAGGATATATAGCTTCTCCATAGGCACCCTTCCAGTACTCGGATGTGTAATACGGTGAGCAGAGATCGTACAATGACTTACCTCTCAGGCAAGCAGCACGGGTTATATAAACGCACGGCATACAATTCAGCTGGAACTCACGACAAGTGCACATCTTTTCGGAGAAGTCTACGATGTCTGTGTCGTTAGATATTCCAACTCGTGTTAAGTTATTTGTCAAGCCATGCGCTCGCAGCCTAGTACCTGCTTCGAACGTCGTCCGTAACTCATTTTCCATCATTGTTGACAGAACGATACTGTATGCGGTTGCACTTGCTCGACGTTCATAAAACCACTTATGCATAGTATGCCGAATGTGTTCCACTAAGCACATGATCGGTAACGAACGGGCATGTCTCAACATTGAGTTCAAAGATTCTGCGTTGTTGTTGGTCAAAATGTTGTACCATTGGCCAACAAATAGTGCACGTGACCAAAATGGGAAACCTGCTCGCTCCAAGTACCCGTACGCTCTTGCACTAGTCCTACGAAACTGTCCCATAAGTCTTTCAAACTCTTCAGTCCGGTAAGTTCTTGCGGCTCTTTTGAATAGAAATATTGAACTTGCATTGTTGTACCGCTGGATTAAATTCTTTTCCATATGCCAAACACAGCACTCGTGGTGAGCCCGAGGAAATAGGTAAGCAATGACATTTTCATTCCTATTTTTCCTGTCGGAAACAAACACCAATTCGTCCGAGTTACCTATAAGATCTTTCAAATTTGATAAAAACCACATCCACGATCTATTCGTTTCGGCATCAACAATCCCCCAAGCTAACGGATAAATCGTTTGTTGGCGTCTTGGGCAGTTGCCAGTAAAAGGTTACCTTTGTACGGACATTTCAAGTGATTGCCGTCAACACAAATAACGGGCCTCATGTAGTGCAAGTAACCCCGAATGCTTGCACCGAAAGCTAGGAAAAGGTAGTGAAACCTGTTACGAGAATCTACTTCGATATCCGTTACCGTCCCCCGGTTACTCTCTCCTAGGACGTGACAAGTACGAAGAAAGTTTTTGAAAGCTATCACCCGATGTACCATGTAGCAAATGTAAAGCAGCGACCTTTCCCCTACGTACTTGATGGTAACTAATTTTCACACTAAACTCACGTTCCATGTCACGAGCAATAGTGGTAGGATCATACGATCTGTACGTATTATCCAATTTCCCCATAATCTGCTCAGCAATTACGGAACTAGTGGCATGTCGATGTGCATTACGACGATAATCTATGGAACATGTGTGCACATTGTTGAATTTGCGGATCATGAAGATGGCGGACTGCTTCACACTCGAAGCACGTAACATCCACTTACAATTATCGTCGGCACATACAATGGTTAACAATTTTTGGCTTGACCTGCTAACCTGAAATTGAAATTTCTCTCGCAACGCAAGTAGACGAATTCTTGAGTACAACTCGTTCTTGGTAAAAAATATTTCCCTTTAGGTAAGATCCGGCGTATTCACAGTGGAAATCCAGTCGCATGTATCCGGACTTTTGGAATGTGATAATAGTTCTTCGTCAACGTCAGCAATATTACCAGTATTTGTACCATGTAAGGGATCGTCGAACATCTCATGTAATGGTGCAGTCCGAACATCAAAAATTGGATTATCCGCTGCATTATTGTTTGGGACACTTTGCTGATGATTGAGCTTGTCGTCCTGTACAGTGTGGTGATCTTCCGCTGCGGCGAACAATTGTTGGCTGTAATTTGTATCCCTCTCCATTTCAACACTTGGCAGGCCGATTTCCAAAGTCGTAACGCAGAGGGTAGTTTCTTTATGAACTGATATGTACCAATTTACGTCTTCATCTTCGACTATTTCGACCGGCGGTATATTCATGTTCGGAACTTTGAACTTCAATTCCAATTTTGTGCGCGGATCGAAAACACCAAGTTTCTCGTTCAACCGTAACAATAGCTCCGGTAGTATGATACTGCTCGGCACTAAAATGGAAGTGGTTTTCTCCCCAGTCCACTTCCATTTATCATTCATGTAAACAAACTTTCCCTCGTGTGACACGATGAATTTCAAATTATTGTTCATACCTGAAATGTTGGGAATGCAACGATAAGAATTATGCGCAATCAAAATGTCGACTATATAATAGCATGGAAGTGACACGTTCCAATATTTAAACCTATGCAATACTACAAGGTCAAATTAAGGGTGTCAAGAATTTTCAGCTGTCCAATTCGACAATTTACTTATCTATCCCGGCAGTTTATAAATGTCGGGTACGACAGTTCAAATGTCGATCCCGACAGTTTCGAAATGTCGAGTTCGACGGTTCAAGTGTCGGAACTGCCGAGAAGTTTCAAATGTATTTGGTAGCATTAATGCTTATAATCATTTCTCAACTACAACATCACGACCTATTTTCAGAAATAAATGACTGAATGCTTCATTAAATATGGAATACTTCGCATTTTCCAAAATATTTTTGGTATATTTTTCCTTCAAGAATATTAAAAAAACAAGATCATCATATTGTTTTTAACATTCTAAAAAAAGTAAACTATTAAATAGAAATATAAACAATTCGTAACAACTGACATTTCAAGATAGATGAAGAAAATGGATGAAACAATGTCTTTTTTAGGAAGAAGAAAATGAATAAAGAAGATAAATGAAATAAGGGTTTCTTTCACAATAAACTTGTTTTTTAATGTTAATTCGGGTTTTGAAGGATTTTATATTCATTTTTTATTAACTAAATTCGTATTTTACAATATAATATTTATATTTTCAATTATTATAATATACAAATTAAACAATCAAATCACAACATTAATTATTTTGAAAAACAATCATGAAGGAGCATTAAATGCTCAAAAGAAGTCAAATTAAGGGTAATTTAGACATTTTACAACAAGAAAGTGATATTTTTGTACAAATTGTGTGCACATCAAAGTTTTTTGTGCATTTTCAAAAAAAGTGACATTTTGGTAAATTCCCCTTAAATATATTGAGATCACATATCCATACAATTTGATCACAATTAATGATTTAGTTAGTCACATATTTTTCGATCACAAATCAGAATTTTGATGTCACAAATTATTTTACAGTCATAATTCAAAAACTTTATAGGCCACAATTTGTTCATCAAACAAATAAAAAAAATTTATAAATCACAATTTATTTATCGATAACAAATATTATATAATTTATGGTCACAACTATATATTAGTCACAATTACAACGTCGAAGTCACAAATCACAAATTTTATCACAACTTATTTGTTGGTCACATATTATTCTTTGGCCACAAAATTTATAAGTTACAACCTATTTTATGTCATAAAATATCAAATTATTAGTCACAACGTAACAAATTTTGAGATCCCACATTATTTATTGATCACAAATTATATATTTTATTGATCACATTTAATCAAAATATTTCGTGACCACCACCATGATCACCATGTCACCACTCTACATCCCACTCCAACACCAATGTCGCCATCACTACCACCATATCGTACTGCCACCTCCACCAAATAATTTGTGACTACGAGTATGCTTCCTTTTCGTGTCCTTCTTACTACTCGACACTACCAAATGTTCCATCGCCATCATCATAACCACCTATGCTAAGACTATCATTTACAGCCACCTTCGTCTTTATCATTATATCTACACTCCAACAAATATTAACCTTCCACTAATCGTCAGGAACAATCTTAGACCACCACCACCTTTTCACAACCCTCTTCTGGACCACCAGTGATTCAGCCCCTAGCACTATCGCCTCCACCATTGTACCACCAATAGCCACTACCTCTACCACACCATAAACACAAGCCCCATCGAAAAAAAATTCCCAAATTCGCCCGCAACCACTATAAACAATCACCACCACCAAAATAATCAACACGAGAAAATAAATAAGATAGAGCACCTGCCGCATAGCCTTACCTCAACATACCAATCTAAAGCACATCATGTCAAACAGAGAAAGCGAAGATGGTTCTATATGCAGAAAGAGAGAGACGACAGCGATGTGGTGATAATGCACAACGGAGAGAGAGATCGGAGATTGCAATCGATCTAAAAATGCATCACATCGAAAAAGGAAGTGGTTCTATGTGCAGAAGGGAGGAGAGAGAGAGAGAGAGACGACAATTACGTTGTGGTGGTGCACGACGAAGAAAGAGATAGGAGATCGACGATGGTCAGTAAAGAGAGAGATAGGAGATCAGCGGTGGTTCAGTAAATAGAGACAAGAGATGGCGATGAAATATAGAGAGAGAAATGAGAGGGAAGAATGTTTATAAATTTAGGGTTTGGGAGTGTGGTGGGATGGGATGAAGGGTATGCTAATTAATTTAATTTTATAATATTATTACTAATATTTAGAATGTTAATAATAGTCGATTTTCGAAATAAAAAATTGTAACTCTTAATTATGAAATGTGTTACGCCCCTATATGAACCACTTTGGAAAGTTTACCACCGCGTTATACGAGGTGTTCAACACCCATCCGAAGTGGTTCCGAAGTGACGCCACCACCAATGTTGTCAATTTGCTAACGCACTACAAGGCATAGACAATCTACTGAATCGACCGAAGAGTCCTCGTCCCTGAAGCCGAGGCGCAGTACATTTCGAGGTTTTCTGTCAGAGGATCCGCCGTCAATTTAAGAAAGAGATCTGTGTCAAAATCCTTTCTGCCTCCAAGGTTTAATTGATTTGACGTCTCCATGAGCCTAGTTGATATGACGTATCAACTTTATGTCAACTCAACTTAAGAGAAGTAATTACCCGTCTATAGATGCAGCTGATTGATGCCTATGAGCAGACGCTTCACACCGTCAGATGCATACACGTATCTCACATCCAACAGTTCTCCTCACTTATAAATACCCAAGGTTTGGCAAGAGACAAAGGGAGATGAAACTCTTACAACTTAGCTCTTCATAACAAGTAAATATATATTCTTCTCCCCACCCTTTTGCACAAACTTGGTACTGTTCCGATCACCTGGGGCTAACTTTACCTTCGGAGTAGCCGCCGCCGCCACCCACGCTGGTCCCGACGGTGTGCATCTGACCGTGCGTTGATTGTGCGCAGGGAGGAATACGTAGAGTAGCTATCAGTTGGCCATGTGGAGGGTCCAATTTGCAAGGTCAAGAAAATGAGATTTTGAAAACATTTATGTAATTTCCACAATCCAAAATCACCCAAATCCTCACCAAGAACCCTAAATCTCAGCGACCCAAATTACGATTCGAGCTGAACGAACCCAATATAATCTCCAGTGGCACGGCATCGTCCAATTCGAAGTCCTTATACCCAAAGAACACTGTAATCTAGTATTCAGCTTCCTTCATTATCCCATAAATTTAGTCATGATACCTGTTGAGAACTAGACGGTTCATGTGAGCCCATAATCTTCTACATCTATTTTATTGGGTAGTTATTATCCCCATTATGAACAACGTATTTTAGGAAGCATAAAAAAGTGGGTTCTCCCTGCACTTTGAAATTTTCGGTGTTCATTTTTCCCCCTTCATACAGGTAGATTGCATATCTATAAAGCTCTTAGCAACCTCACCAGCAATTCATGATCATTAATAAAATATATCCTTTAAAGTTTTGCCACCACTGCTGTCTCATTTTTTTCTTGTGGGTTTTGAGAGAGAGATGGGTGACAGTTTCTGGGTGGCGGAGAGGTTAAATTGATTTTTGTTCGTAGAACTTATGTTGATTTGGCATCCAACAGCTGAATCATAACGCCACGTATGCAGATTCCGTCCAATTTATGGACCTTGAGGCAATTGATGAGTGGGATTACAAATTGTAAAGTTTAGTGGTGAATGAGATGATTTTTAAATTCACTAATCCTGTAGAAACATTTTGCAAATTTTAGCGACCATTTGGGTTATTATCACAATTATTTCCATGCATAATTCAAGAGACAATTTTAGACAAATGGACTAAATTACGAGTGTCCATACTTGAGTACGTACCAAGACCTTGATTTGGCAAATGGAGACCAAAAAACCAAGTGCAACGATTCAAATCATTTTGTCAATTTTATACGCTTATTATCCTGTGGAGGTTCTCCTAACTAGCGACATTGAGACTTGACAACTCATTAACGTTAAATATATTAACGTTAAATATGAACCATTTTAAAAGTCGTTACTAAAAATCATTTAAAATTGGACTCCTCATAAACATCGAAAATCGGTATTTTAGAAAACTTCATAACTGGTACCTCGAAACACCCAGGTAGACCCTTAGAATTGTTATGTACTATTTGATAATAATTGCTCAATCTTAAATATTATAAAATTAGGAGAATAAGTCGTAAATCATGAGTTTGATTATCTATGGAATCGTAGAACACTCAATTCTCAAAGTATAGAAGTCTTCAATTTACACTATGATAAAAAATAATGTCACCCTTGAAACCTATCAAGCCGAGGTGGTAAAAATTTCACGAAGCTGATAAGAGATGACAGACCTTGAAATAATAGTATGACTTATGAGGGGAATAGAACATATGATTTTAGTAATTATTAGGTTAGTTGAAAGGAAGGTTGTTTGGCATTTAAAGTGTTGGTCCTACATTAATTAATTTCTTTATAAATCTGTCCTTGGACGTTTGAAAGTTTGCTAGTAGGATAAAGCAGTGAGAGGTAGAAAAACTTTACAAAATTTGTACAGAAGCTGATGTGGAAGCGTGTGATTGGGCATTCTGTTCCGATCTTTCAATGATGCTGTGCCATGTATTTTCTGTGAAAATTTTCTGTTGTAACATGATTGTTGCTAGGGAGATGATAATGCCACATCAACGTTAGCTTGATGTCATTTAACACAAACTCATTTTTGTCCTTGACAGCTGCTAGCTGTTCTAATGTTGAAGATATCAAATATTTTGTTTTTAGACAGCAATTGGATCAATGTTGCATTCTCACTTTTCAGTCTTTTCTTTAGCATAATAATCAATTAATCTAGTTCTACCCATAATAATAGACTTCGGGAGGGCAATAGTGGGGCCACATTAGCCCTACTCTTCTGAAAATTGTCAAGAGTTGGAATTGAAATTAAAGTATTTTCATTTATCATTCTATTTACTATTTATTTAATTTTTATTTTCTATATATTCAATTGGAATTCAAATTTTAAAATATAAGATAAATAAAATAATAGTCGAGATGGATTAGAGATTTGTACATGTTCTCCGTCCCCATCCTGGTTCTCCAAGGAAATCCTCACTTTAGACGCAATGCACGACTAAATTGATATCCCTATATAAAATTCTCATAAATTTCTCTAGCAACACGCGTAGACATGGCATATTAATTGTAAAGAAATATATCTTTAATCAAATAAATCAAAAATAAAAAAAATAAAAATTTGATGAGGCTTATCGTAAAAGTGCAACTCAACCATATTTAATCGATTCGAGAACTTGATCTTAAAGATTAAAAAGTACAATAAGGCTACTCAGCCAGGTCTAAAAATAGGGTGAAAAACAGGCATTTAAATTTGTTGAGTTGGCACTTAAAATACAATAAAAAAACAATATTAAACAAAAAGGGCAAAAGCAAGCTAAAACCAAACGGAGATACAAAACCAGCTCTGCAAGGAAAAAGTCAATTCGGCCGCTTCTCTCTCTAGAACCCCCATTTCCAAACCCTCCCTCCAGCTGCTGCGGACAATCAGTTGTAATATTAAGCAAGATTTTAGTGCTAGTGGGGCATTCTTACTTGGTTTGCTGCACTTATTGCTAATGCTGGGTATCTTCTGGTTTAGAAAAAACTATTGTTAAGGTTGGTTTTATTTTATTTCTCTGAACGAAGTGCATCAACTGGATAAGCAAATCAGGATTAATTTTCGAAAATAAATTGTACTAAATCACAACTTAAGCACAACATACACTACCTAATTACAGCAAACAAACGAAGGCATCATATGAACGAACAAAGCCTCGGTGGAAGCCAAAACTGATGAAGTGTAACTCGATCATTTTACCAATTCAAGACAATACACAAATTGCGAATACCTAATGAATAAATAATCACAAGTAATTTACATGATGAATTATACAAAATCACAACTAAAACACTACCTAAGCACAGCATACCCAACAATAACCAAGCCTCTCGATACCCAATTCAGTTTGGTTACTCATTGTCAACACTCGAGATAATTTTCAATCATTTGGCAAAAGAATAGCCTATGCAAATGACGCTTTCCCATTGTTAGGAGCTCCTGTAATGTTGAGGATGGTCGTAACCATGTTGTAGATCTGCACATTCTCGAAAGATGGGACATTTCTCCCCCGAGAAAATTCAGGTCCATGAGCAATAAAAATGGTCCTCATGGAGAAAATTGCATTGTCATATCCATGTGATCCTCCACATTCTTGCCTTTTAGATGTCTTCTGTTCTACCTTAAGCCTATAATTGGTGGAATTCAATCACTATTTGAATAATGCATTCTACTACGAAGCTCCTCCTTCTGAAAAACTCTCAAACTCTCATTTATGTACTCTTTCTAACTTCAAACCCTTATTTATCTCAGCCACGATATCCTTCGGTTGAGAATCGGATGGTGGACAAATCGCAAGCACTAGACTGTATGATTGCACCCACTCCTTCGGAATCTCAATCCATTGAGCCAAATCATCCAGGAAGATTAGCTTTTTATCTCACGTACCTACCATCCTGAGAAGATGTTGACTGAGTCACTTGGTCAGATTGTTTGACGACGACCCAAGATTGTGGAAGGAAGAACAGGGAAAAAAGGGTCTATTTTTGGGCTTTCAAATGTGGGAGATACACGAGTAGTGGTATACTCGTCGACAAAGGGTGCTTCGGTCGGTGAAGGCGCAACGACAGGAAGGAGAGTTTGGAAATGCGGCCGAATTGATTTTTTTTTTCCTTGTAGCAGCCGATTTTGTATATCTATTTGGTTTTAGCCTGCTTTCGCCCTTTTTGTTTGATATTGTTTTTTTATTGTATTTGAAGTGCCACCTCAGCAAATTGAAATGCTTGTTTTCCACCCTGTTTTTAGACCTGGCTGAGTAGCCTCATTGAAAAAATTATTAGTTCTATATCTCGCATACCTTCTTCGTACTTTGTGTCATTATACTCCTTGTTCAGCATCATAAACCTTATGAGCTCTTTGTAATCTTCTATATTGTCCTCAAAGTACATCAATGAATGTCCTAAACCAATATTGAAAACATTGCATCCCACATCAATCTCGCAATATAGAAGAGAAAATTGATCTAATAAGCATTGTTGCTAAACTTATGCTAGATAACGTCATTTCAAAAAAATTAATTTAATTTTTGGTACTCAACATTAGTTTATTCATAAATCACTTGATGTATCACGTCAGTGTTACTTAGCACAAGATAACATGAATACTTGGTAAATCATCTAACACTATATGCGTATATCATCAAATGCATCGTTCATGCATCAAAAATCCCTACCTTGCTTGAATTGGAAGACAACAAACCTTCTTGCTTCACCATGTAATTTACAAATTCCATATTGCTCACGTATTTCATTCAGAATGTGATCTTCAATTAAATCATGACTAAATTAGAAATCGTGCCAAGATATCATTACTTGACAAAAATTGCCACATTCATCAACTGTACCTCACCCACCCTACCTCATTCCCAAGGTGGACCATTGGTGCCATTGCATCCCCATGTTGGTGCTTCAAGTGCCGTTGGCAGTCTATGCTACTTTGGGCACAATAGGCAGCATACATTAGCGCCATGGCACATCCATGTTGCTACACTTGGATACTGTAGGTGTCAACTTTGCTGCCATAAGGTGTCGTATCACTCAAAGAAGACAACACATCATTTCAACTGTTACAAAGAACCATGTAAAGCCCCAAAACTTATGTCCCGACAGTTACTTAAATAATTCCTTTAGCTATTATAAAAGTTCATTAACACATTGCAATACAAAAAATTTCAAGAACTTTGTGGAATAAAATATGCTACTTTATTGTCTCATAATATGTCAAATAAATTCAATCCACTAATGAAATCAATTTTGAAAACAAAATTCCAATTTGCAAAATAATTTTAAATTAAATACTAAATGTTGACCTCAGCTTTGAAATTCAATGAACTTCATATTCGTTCATGTTAGCTGAGTCATTAGGATGCAATCTTTGAAATTCAATGAATCTTCCATATAACCTGCTAATCCTAGGAAGTTACGGGTTTCTCTAACATTAGTTGGTCGATAAAAACTGGTGATTACTTAGACTTTACCTGGGTGAACTTCTATTCCTTAGGCTGTGATCACGTGGCCCAAAAATCCCACTCCATTGAGCCAAAATTCGTAATTTTTGAATTTGGTAAAGAGCTTCTCCTTCTTCAATATTTAGAGAATAATTCTTAAGTGTTTTGTATGCTAATGCTCACTTTTTGGAACATATTAGTATATCGTCAATGAAGACAATAACAAAGTGATTCAGATAGTTGTGAAAAACTCTATTCATGAAGATTGCTGGTGCACTAGTTAAACCAAATGACATAAGCAAGAACTCATCGTGCCTATGTCGAGTTCTAAATGCTGTCTTAGAAATGTCAGTTGCTTTAATTTTCAATTGATGATAGCCTGACCGTAAATCAATTTTCGAGAAGACCTTGACACATTGTAGCTAGTCAAATAAATCTTCAATTCTAGGGAGGTGATACTTATTTTTAATTGTAATAATGCTTAGCTCTCAAGTGATACTTATTTTTAATTGTAATACGGCTCTTAGCTCTCGATAATCGATGCACATTCTCATTGTTTCTTCTTTCTTCTTTATGAACAATATTAGGGCTCTCCATGGTAAGTTACTGGGTCTAATAAAACCCTTGTCTAGCAACTCCTACAATTGTACTTCCAATTCCTGAAGTTCTACCGATGCCATACAATAAGAAGCCTTAGCACCCAGTACGAGGTTAATAGTAAACTCAACCTCTTGGTCTAGAGGCATTCCTAAAAAATTTTCTAGAAACACATCTAAGAAATCTTTGTCTACTCGAACTTCGTTTATAGTTAGCTCATTTTGATTAATGCTGGTTAAAGATATTAAGACCCTTGAACTGATTTCTCTTTCAACAATTTTTCAGCCTGTACTACTGGTATAAGTCGAGATAGGAGCTTCATCCTTAAAAAAATAAACTTCTTCTTCACCAGGTCGTTGAAAAATTACATCCTTCTCAAAACAACGAACAACCAGTCCATTCAAGTATAACGTCAAAATCTTTCATGTTTAGGACCACCAAGTCTTTGTTTATAATATTCCCATCCATTTCTAAGTTTAGGTTTCTCGCTATAAAATTTGCATTAAGCATCTTCTCAAATGTTAGTAAAAAAACGAATATGTTATCAAGGGCTACACATTTTATATTTAACTTTGAAACGAATATCGAATAAACAAACAAAAATATAGCCCCTGAATCAATTAATATAAAAGCAGGCATATCAGAGATTGATATGCTACTTGTCACCACATTGCAGTCTTGCTTGACCACTTCCTAGGTTAAAGCAAAATCTCTAGCCTTGTCCACCTTTTGATCTTCAGCATTTTTAGGTTGTCCCTTAGTGCAAACTTTAACAATATTTCCTGGCTTGCCACATCTTTAATAGACACCTTTTTCTTGCCATTTATTCTTCGCGATGAGATTTTTAACATTTGGGACAGAGTGATCGTTGATTATTGTCAGTAATGTAGGCACCCATTTTTTGTCATTCTCTTCTCGTTGGGACCTTTTCCATTCCTCTTGATATTGCTATACCATTTGCCCTTGTCTAAGAAGCTTGTCTATTATTTACTACTTTCACCAATCTGGTCATCATCAAAGGCATACACTTGAGCCTTCTCCAGAACTCTGATAAGTACCCAATTGGAGTATTGTCGCTACTTTCCTAATATCAGTTCTCAGCACAAGCTCAAAACATCGAGCTTTTCTCTCCTCTATGTCCACCGGACGTGGGACAAATCTGGATAACTCCTTGAACTTTTATTAATAATCAGTGAGTGTCTTGTTTTCTTGTTACAGCACAGAAACTATGCTTCTTTCTAGTCTCTTAAAGTAGCTGTAAAGTACTTTTGAAGCACTATCTCTTCGAATTGTTTCCAAGTAAGATTACTCTATTACTCCTTAGTGGGGGATCTAGTAGTCATCTCCCACCAATGACCTACTCATTTCTCCATCATAAATACCGCACAATTCTTGTGCTTTAGTGCATTCCATAAACATGAAAATACGCTCAAGATGGCGAAGCCATTCTTTAGCAGCTAGTGGATCAATGTTATTTTCAAACACGAGCGGGTACATCTTGTGAAACTATTTTATAATCGGAGATGATCCAGGCCTATTTCACGATTGTTGCAACTCTCACATAGTAGCTAGTAATTCTCATGCTAAGTTAGTTGCCATCTAAACCTTAAATTGAAATCCCAAAAATAGCTAATCAAGAGGGGGTGAATTGAATTTTAAAACTTTTTCGAAGATTAATCCAAATTTAAGCAAGTTAAGAATAAATGAGTCAATCAAACAAAAATATACAAGTACGAAAGCAATAAGTAAAAGGAAAGAAAGTATGCAAATGATGTAATTGTGGAGATTCAATCCCAATCAATGATCTACATTTTTCGTTATCAAGTTTTCAGCCATAAGCAAGATTTTTTACTAAATCTGATTGACTTATGATGTAGTCAAAATCCTTACAATACTTTTGACGACTTACAAATAAAGAGCACCGATCCTTCTATAATATTTCCGAAACCTCAATATGACCCAAAAATTTAAAGAGAAATAATTTCACAATTTGAAACTTCTCTCTTAATAAATGATATAATCCAACTAAGCATAAAGAGAAAAATAAGCTAACACTTCAATAAATAACAATGAATGAAACTCAAGTGTTAGGTGAGAAAAACTTTGATTAGAAGAATGATTTTCAAAGGTTGATTCAATAAAAAGTTTTTTTAAAAGTAAATGAATTGATAAAAATAAACATGATCTACAATATAATTTAGCTCAAAAACTAACCAAAAAACTTATCTGAACATCCGTATTGTGAGCCGTGGTGTGTCAGAATTCAAAAAGGTCAAAAAAATGACCGTTGAATGAATCGAACGTCCATATGGCAAAGTCGGAAGTCCGATTGGGTAGAAACTTCCCTGAATTTTTCTTTCTTGATTGTTTTGAAAAATGTAAGCTTTTGAAGAAAGTTTTTATTTAGTTTTCAAAATGAATGATATTGTAAAAAGTTTAAATATCAAATTGAAATTCTTACCCCTTGAAAAATAATTTTTATGCAAGCGTTTTTATAAAGTAAATTTCTCGTGCATAAAAAATCATTCATTTGAGCTTTTATTGATTCATTACTAAAGATTAAATCATTTTACCTTTACACATGAATGCAAAACATCTAAATCTAATATCTTCGATGTTCGACTGTTGAAATTCTTGTCTTCGAGTTATTTAACGTGAATGCTCGGCTTCCATCTCGATTTTTATCGATAATCTATTGTGATTGTTTTAGTAGTAATCTTTTTATCTCCAATTGATCAACTATACAACAATAGCTATGAAGACTCGAATTCAATTGTTGGAGACAAAAACAATTTGTTTGTTATAATCAAAATATGAAATCAACCATAGGTCAATATAAATATAAGGATCGTATATTAGAGGCCATTCATGTAAGTTCAACTAACCAAATATAGCTAATAACAATAAATTACTTTAGTATAAATAGTGTTGTTTCTATTTAATATATTTTTACTGTTTCCAATAAAATTTGGCTAAATAGGTTTTGCATCGCTTTTGCAATATTGTTTTTCATCTTATTGATTTCAATTACGAGCAATTGAAAAGGCTTCCAAGTGAGGAGGGGAGCACAAGTGGACCACTTAAATCCCAAACCCACCTTAAACAGTTTAGGTCCTTTTAACAGTCTTTCATTCTTGTGAATACGCAAATCAAGGAAACTCAAACAAGGAATTTCCAATAATTTTCTCTCTCTCTCTCTCTCTCCCTCTCTCCTTTTATTTTTATTTTTTACTTTGTAGCTGCCATGTCAGTTATCAATTCTATAACTATACTAATCACACTTTTTCATGTTCAAATTGTTAAACATGAACAATGAATACATATAAAAGAGTCAGTGCAGAGTCATGAGCATCACCAATTTGCTAATTAGAAGACACTTTTCTGGAAAATCAATATTAAATTGGATATAGCAAATAATATATAAAATTTAAGAAGCATATTCCTAAGACAAATAATCAAATCTTAAATAAGTAAAAGATCATATTTTACAATATAGTTAGAAACAATTTGACAGAAAACTAAATCATTAATTCAACTCGTAAAGGCAGTTAACAAACATAAATGCATGATACCATAAATTATATTTATTATTATAGAAAGAGAGAAAAGGAGAAGACAGAATGAAAGTCAATAATTTTTTGTTTTTTATTAAGAAAAAAAGCACTATATGTAGTTAAGAATCAGAAATACAACGCTAATAATTTCTAGGATTGCTAAGGTAAAATTGTCATTCACTAATAAACTTACCATTTACAAAACCCCGCTTAATGAACATTACAATATATCTGCTTCATTGAAACCTTGTTTGATAAAAATTTATTGGGACAAAAAAATCAAACGAATAAAAAAGAATACAGTTATTTTGGAATGTTAAAAATAAATGATGCATCAATTTGTTAGGACTCCACTAAAGGAACATAAAAATGAAGAATTTTATTGGATCTATGAATGGAAAAAATAAGTATGGTAATAAATTTTTTTTGAAAAATTTAATTGAAACGAACTTTGTATGATTTTAAACTAAAAATTTAGTGCATAGAGAGAGAGTGAGAGAGGATAAATACTGGGAGGATAATTACTAGGCAGAAGCAAGTGTTTTCCCGTCAGGATCAAAAACTGCTGCGACGATAACAGTGAATGGTAATTGCCTGATAAATGTAGCAATGGCTGTGCTTCTACCTTGGAAGGTTTAGAATAAAAGATCTCAAGAAATTACTTGTATATTTAGCAAGGATGTGAAACATTAAGATATTACAAAATAGTGCAAAAGACATGACAGATACCATGAAAGGAGTTCTTGTCATGCACCTTTCGCTGCTTCATGTTTTGATCGAGAAGATTCAAGATGACATCTTTGAGTGTTTCCTCATAACCTTCTCAAAGATCGCTTTGTACTTGGAGATACCTTCCTCCGAGCTAATAGTTGTAATACATTACTACAAGTGGCATATAGCTAATCTAATAAAATGAGAATACCAGTGAAACATCTTAATCCATACAAAATATAGTAGAGAAGATGATAACATAGAACGAAGAAAACATTTATTGTCACATAAATCAAAAGATAAGTTCAAACTTTGAAAAACTTGTGCATATGAAATCAAAAAGGTTCACCGAACACCCCCTTTTCCTTCCAAAGAAAAAAAAAGTCCATAAGATCTCAAAAACTAAAAAAAAGAACAGCTTACCTAAGAATGTTCGTAATGCTACTGTTTCGTTTTACCATCGATATATTTCACTTTTTCTTGCAATTTGGTTTCGTTGTCAACAATTAGCCAAAAATATCGACCCAAAAACAAAACATTCAAAGACAAGTTAGAATTTCAGAAACTTGCGCATAAGAGTTGAGAAGTCACCAAAAATACTCTGTCTTCTTTGAAATATAAAAAACACATAACATCCTTACACCGAAACGAAAGAAAATCTTACCTAAGAAAACTCATAATAATACTTAATTTTGCGTTTCGTCGATTCAATTCTTTTGCAGATTTCACTTCTTCTTGCAATTTGGTTTCGTTGTCAACACCTAGCCAAAACTACCAACCCAAAAACAGAACATTCAAAGACAAGATAGAACTTTAGAGACTTGTGCATAAGAATCAAGAAGTCACCAAAAATCCTCCATCTTCTTCGAAATATATAAAAAAAATGCATAACATACTAACACCGAAAAAGAAGAAAATCTTACCAAAGAAAGCTGATAATAACACTTAATTTTGCATTTTGTGGTCGAATTTAGGAACTTCTTTGATTGCTAGAGGAAATTCTTTTGCAGATTTCCACACCTTCTTGCAGTTTAGTTCGATGGAGACAAGGATTTGTTGTCCTCTACGAATGATTTTGGATTTTCGATAGAGAGCTTATGGAGTTTTGTCGAGAAAGAGGATTGTCTTTGATTTTTGAGAGAGAAAGAGTTAGGGTTTGCACAAATGGGGGTACTTTTTAGCATGGCGAAGTCAAATGGCCACTTCCTCACTTTAATCCAAAAATTTTGTCAATTTTCACAATAACTTTTTCTAAATTAAAAGATAAAAATAACCTTTAAGTTATTTATATAATTACAATGGTATTGTTTTGTTTTAAAAGACAAATATATCCTTAAATTATAAATAAAAAATTAAATACTTTTCATCTCTTTTAACTATTTTATTTAATTTTTTTTAAAACACTTACTTCAATAAAAAAAAATTAATATTTAATTTAATTACTTCTTAAAATATTCACAAAACTTCAATAAAAAATTAATATTTAATTTAATTTCTTCTTAAAATATTCACAAAAATAAATAAAAATGAAATCGAAAAAAATTCTTCCGGGCAGTCGGGATCCGAATTCTTGAGATCCGTTACGGACCACATAGGTCCGTAACGGACCATGGTCCGGACCCTGATCGGCCGGCCCAGCCCGGACCTTTTTCTTTTTTTTTTAAGAGAGAGAACAAAATTTGAATCTTATAATTTTTTTAAAAAAAATTCTAATTTAATTCGTTTTCCATAATTTATTTTTCCATTTTTTCTTCTTTTAATTTTTTTTGCTCATTCATATATGTATTTTTTTCTTGAATTTATTTTATTTTTCATTAATTTAATTTAACTTATATATTATTTAATTTTTATTTACTCTTTTTAATGTGCGGGGAAATGATTTTATTTATTACATACTAATGCATGTAATTTTATTTGTTAGATTTTATAATATAATAAATGTTGATAATTTCTTATAAATGTTTTTAACGTGTATTATTTTTGCAGAATGGAGTACCACCTAGACAATATCATGAGAGCTCATTTTGGAAAAATTTACGTTGTATCGGTATTTGAAGGACTCGATGAGGAACATATAGTCGTACTCCGTCGATCATTCCTATGGACCTATGGTTCTTCTATCCGTTGAAAGACATGCAATTTTTCACCCAGATTATTAATTCCTTATTATTTTGGTTTCGAAAACCAGTAGATGTTGATCGACCTTTGAATACAACTGTGACTAAATAATTAATTAAATAAACAAAATAATCAATGAAATATTTAAAGAAGAAATTAAATAAAGTACTTATGATCCTGTTTGATTACAATCCTATAAACAAATTAGAAGATCGTGTACTCGATTCAGCCTGTATACTCCAACCAGACTCATGTCTCTATCTGATTACAATCTTGTGAACAAATTTTGTGTGTAATAGTGAGATCACCGTGAGTAACAATTATCTCGAAAATAATGTTTAGATGTAAAAGATTGATAGGGTTTCAGCTTACTGGGAATTAAAACTAGTACATTTTCTAACTATTTTATGAAAGTAAAAAGTAGTATTACTAGTTATGTAACTTTAACATTTCCACACAATCAATACGTTCTGTCTTTCGTTCTTTCCAAACCACAAATAAGTTCATTAATTATTTAGGCATACAAGCAATCATTTTTCTATCCAAACCATAACTCATAAATAAATAATAAGTTTAAAAACAACAAATAAAATAAAGAACAACGAAAACATTAATTTTATTAACAAGTTCATAAAACACGTCCTCACCCGATATCTAAACTAAACTAAAATTATTCCAAAATTATATGAAATGAAAAAAAAAACATATATTTTCAACAATCCAAATCATAAATCAACAAAATACGTCAACAAATCACGTCTAAAGTTTCAGAACCCTCGACATAAACTTTCATTTCCCTAACATTTGACACTTGTCTGCCCTTCTGAATGAATCGCCAGTCGCCTTTGCGTGTTAGTCAGCTAATTTTTACCTGAATTGCCTCTTTCTCTCTTTTCTTTCAGCAAGTCTCAGATTTTCATTCAAGTCATTTTTCCTTTATTCTTTCTTTTATTGGTTGTTTTTAAACTTAATATACACTTATAAGTTGTGGTTTGGATATAAAAATTAGTGCTTGTATACCTAAATGATTAATGAACTTGTTTGTAGTTTGAAAAAAACGAAAGACAGGGCCTGTTAAATTGTTAAAGTTACATAACTAGTACTACTACCTTCTACTTTCATAAAATATTTAGAGAATGAAATTCATTAGTTCCCAATAAGCTGAAACTCCATCAATCTTTTTACATCTAAAAATTATTTTCGAGATAGTTGCTATTCACCGTGGTTTCATTGTTACACACAGAATTTGTTCACAGGATCGTAATCAGATAGAGATAGGAGTCTGGTGGGAGTTCACAGGCTGGATCGAGTACACGATCTTCTAATTTGTTCATAGGATCGTAATCAAACAGGATCATAATTACTTTATTTAATTATATATTTTAAAGACTTACTGAAATAAAAAAATTAATACTTAATTTAATTTTTTGTTTAAATATTTTATTAATTAATTATTTTAATTGGTTATGTATATTGTTTAGGAAAGTCGCAGAAGTTTACAGTTTTGAAGAGTTTGATAAGTTCATAAGCGAAATAGAACATAAATCACACGGGTGCATGGGAATATCTAACAAATATGGAAGTCGAACATTAAGCATGACAACATTTTACAGGATATCGATACAACTGAAGCCAGACATAAATATAAGTTCTTGATTACATTGTGATTGTAGTACTTAACAATTTGTTGCCACCCGAAGTTTGACAGCGTACTCCCGGACATAGACATAAGTTTAGAAAATCATCTATCGAAAAGTTTCCCCGATCGAGTAGGTACTTAAATGAAAATTGACTCGACGGATTTATAATATCTATCTAAACGTATAGTTTTTATTTTCAAAGACCGCACAAATCGAACCTAACGGCTTTTAAATTTTGTAATTAAAGCTTTCATTTCCCTAAATCATAATTATTGAGATAAATCATACGTTATTTATTGAAATGAACTTTTATTTCCCTAAATCATAATTAGTTTAATTTATTCTTTTAAATATTTTATTAATTAAGAAGGATCTAGAGTTACCAATTCGAATAGATGATCTAGCGATGCTTTGGTTCTTCAATGCGGAGTCGCTCAATGTTTTATTTAAGAAGGATCTAGAGTTTCCAATTCTCGCAACGATTGAGAACATTCGTGACAAGTTTCAACAGTGATTTCATGATCGACGTGAGGAATCACAGAGTTGATTATTGTTTAATATTTGTTTACTTTATTTGATTACTTATTTTAATTGTTTATTTAACATTTGTGACTGATCGGGTGCAATAAATCATGGTTATTGCATGTACCATATATAGGTCAACATGAAGATTAAGTACTGAGATGGTGGCATCGTTGAATTGTTTAGAAAAGCTGTAGAAGCTTATAATTTTGAAGAGTTTGATAAGTTTATAGGTGAAAATTGACATAAGTTCGACCCGAAGTTCGACACGTACTCTTGGACATAGACATAAGTCTATAATATTATCGAGCGAAAATTTTCTCCAACCGCGTAGGTACTTATATATGCAATTAAGAGTAATTCGTTATTTATTATACAATTACATAAAAAGTAAAGTATTACAAACGTTTTTAAAAAAATGGTTACATTTTAAATTATCGTAATTGGTTGTGCATATAATTATTTATTTTAAACACTTGCTCAAATAAAAAACTAATATTTAATTTACTTTCTTCGTTAAATACTTCATTAATTAATAATCTTAATTGGATATTTTAATCATTAGCTTATATGATTTCTCGTTTAAATATTATTTCATATTTCATTACCTTATTTAATTATTAATTTAATCATTTACTTAAATAAAAATTAATATTTAATTTAGTTTCTCATTGAAATATATTTTTTAGTTACCCTAATTGGTTATGTACATTATTTATTTAAAATTTAATTACTTTATTTAAATAAAAATTTAATATTTCATTTGATTTCTCATTTAAATATTTTATTATTAATTATCTTAATTGGTTATGTATATTGTTTATTTAATTTAATTACATTATTTAATTATTTAATTAAATTACTTATTCAAATAAAAATAAAAATATTTAATTTTAATCCTCTTCTAAATATATCTTTAATTTTTTATGTATATTGTTTATTTAATATTTAATTGCTTTACGTAATTATTTATTTAATCGCTTGTTTAAATAAAAAATTAGTCTTTTATTTGATTTCTTATTTAGATATTTCATTAATTAATTATCGTAATTGGTTGTGTACATAATTATGTATTTTAAACACTTGCTCAAATAAAAAACTAATATTTAATTTACTTTCTTCGTTAAATATTTCATTAATTAATAATCTTAATTGGATATTTTAATCATTAGCTTATTTGATTTCTCGTTTAAATATTATTTCATATTTCATTACCTTATTTAGTTATTATTTTAATCATTTACTTAAATAAAAATTAATATTTAATTTAATTTCTCGTTGAAATATTTTTTTAGTTACCTTAATTGGTTATGTACATTATTTATTTAAAATTTAATTACTTTATTTAAATAAAAATTTAATATTTCATTTGATTTCTCATTTAAATATTTTATTATTAATTATCTTAATTGGTTATGTATATTGTTTATTTAATTATTTATTTAATTACTTATTCAAATAAAATAAAAATATTTAATTTTAATCCTCTTCTAAATATATCTTTAATTTTTTATGTATATTATTTATTTAATATTTAATTGCTTTATGTAATTATTTATTTAATCGCTTGTTTAAATAAAAAATTAGTCTTTTATTTGATTTCTTATTTAGATATTTCATTAATTAATTATCGTAATTGGTTGTGTACATAATTATGTATTTTAAACACTTGCTCAAATAAAAAACTAATATTTAATTTACTTTCTTCGTTAAATATTTCATTAATTAATAATCTTAATTGGATATTTTAATCATTAGCTTATTTGATTTCTCGTTTAAATATTATTTCATATTTCGTTACCTTATTTAGTTATTATTTTAATCATTTCCATAAATAAAAATTAATATTAAAATTAATTTCTCGTTGAAATATTTTTTTAGTTACCTTAATTGGTTATGTATACTTAATTACTTTATTTAATTATTTATTTAATCACTTCTTTAAATAAAAAAATTATATTTAATTTATTTTCTTATTTAAATAAAAAAGTATATTTAATTAATTAATTATTTACTTTATTTAGTCACAGTTGTATTCAAAGGTTTATCGACATGGTCTAGCTTTCGAAGCTAAAGTTATAAGGTATCAATTATCTAGCTGAAAAATTGCATGTCCTTCAACGGATAGAAGAACTATATGAATGATCGACGAAGTATGGCTATATGTTCCTTATCGAGTCCCTCCAATACCGATATAATGTAACTTTTTCCAAAATAAGCTCTCATGATATTGTTTAGGTGGTACTCCATTCTGAAAAAATAATACACGTTAAAAACATTTATAGAGAAATTATCAACATTTATCATATTTTAAAATTTAACAAATCAAATTACATGCATTAGTACGTAAGAAATAAAATCATTTCTTCGCACATTAAAAAGAGTAAATAAAAATTAAATAATACATAAATTGAATTAAATTATTGAAAAATAAATTAAATTCAAGAAAAAAATACTTACATGAATGAGCAAAAAAATTAAAAGAAAAAAATGAAAATGAAAAATAAATTATGGAAAATGAATTAAATTATAATTTTTTAAAAAAATTATAAGTTTCAAAATTTTGTTCATTTAAAAAAAAAAACTGGTGAGGGACGGGCCGGCTCGGCCCACCGGACCCGGACCGTCCGGACCAGATGGTCCCGTTACGAACTATACAATGGTCCAGATTTGGACGCTTCAGACCCGGTGCGACGAGAACTCACCGGTCGTTGAAAAACTCCATTTTTGGCGAGTTTCAATCCTTTTTTTCATTTTTCTGCGTCATTTTAATCTCAAATTCGATATTTTCTTCAATTTTAACTATAATTAAACTTCAAAATTTGTTTTTAACTCATAACATATTCAATAAACAAATTTTCAAATTTCAAACATTAACAGCAACAAAAAATATTTCAATGAAGAATAAGAATAAAGCTAAACCCATTGAGAAATGGTGATCTCCGACGATGGTCCGATCTGGGTTGTTCGGCGTCAGTAATGAGATTTTGCTTTTTCATTTTTTCTCTTCTTTTCCTTTTTTTCCCTTTATTTGAGGGTATTTTCGACCATTTGGATTGTGTTTGAATTTTCAGCATTTGTTTTTTT
>NC_036258.1:223285-253311 GCF_002742605.1 Olea europaea var. sylvestris | reverse complement strand
ATATATCATTTTAACTTCATTCACTAATATTTATTTTCATAAATTCCTTTAAACCTTTTTTTATATATTTTTAGAGTCTATGTTTAACTAAGATTCTAATAATAGTAAAATACTATCTTCATACAAATTGCAATACTTGGAGATTGATCGCAATTGTGTTCTTTGTGAACATATAGCAGAAACGATTCAGCACATTTTCTTTAAGTGTTCTTTCACTTCGTCCTTATGGGGGAAGATCAGATAGTGGCTTGGCATTAGAAAATCTATGTCCACATTGTTAGTGTGTTGAAGTGAATAAAGAAAGAGACTTGTGGGACATCATGGCTTAACAAGGCCAATAGGATTGCTCTCGCAAGTAGAAAGATCATTAGAGACCTTAGCCCATGCTTGGATTGTATTGTGAAATGAATCAAGACACGTGTATATAAAGTTATGTTATCTTTGCATCCGCATGTCTTGATTCATCTTGAGTCCTTAGTGCAGGATCATTGAATTCGTTGTACATTTGTTTCTTTTTGTTTGCCCGAGTATGCTTGGTGTAATTGTATGGAACATTTATTTGTGTTTACCCAGTATGCTCGATACTTGTACATGAAATTTTAAATTTATCAATGAAAAAGTACCATCTTCATCTAAAATCATAAACCCCCATCATTAAATATCCTCTTCAACAAGAGAAAAAAAAAAGAACACATTATTAGAGTTATAATTCTTTCATGATATAAAATATTGAATATTATTTTTTTATTTTTTTTAAGTATTGGTTTGACAAATAAAAATGCACTAGAAATTTCAAAATAAGTTTTCATACTTGTCCAAATATTCTTACATTACAAAAGAAAATAAACTTAAAATTATCAGCCAAAACACAAACAACAAAAATTATGAGCTTATAAGAAAAATAAAATAAAATAATAACATATGATTTGAGGAATGATTTGTTTTGTTTTTTGAGCAATATACTCTTGATAGAATCCTATTAATTCAAGAAAAGAGATTTGCTATCCTTATAACTAAACGTTAAAGTACTAACACGACAATATAGAAAATAAAAAGTAGAAATCAGATTAAATGTTGATAGTGATTGGATGGATATAATGACTTTTTAAATTTTTGAAATTGTATTAGGAATGCATTCACAGTGGGATGAATATATAAATGGAAATTCACATAAATATCACTAAAATGAAAAATGCACAAAAAATTCTCATTTGCACCAATTTCTTCCAAAAATATCACTTTTTGATGCAAAATGTCCATTTTACCCTTTGTGACACTTGATTTGAATACAATTAATAGTGTGATGTGATGATTTTTCTATATATTTTAAACATTTAAGATATGATTATTATATTGTGTAATATGAATTTTTGTTAATAAAAGAGATGAAAAGTTAAAAAAATACATAAATACGTATGAATGCAAACCCTACCTTCTTCTTCACTATCTTCATTCCATCATCAAAAAAGGAAAGTTATTGATCAATCTCAAATGTGAGCTACTAGAATTTATTTTTATTTTCATCTCATAGTTTACTGCTTTAAATATTTAATACAATATGGTCATATTTAATCGAACTTTTTGAATCTCTTATGCATTAATGTATTTTATTTTTTATGTATTTTTTTAGGAAAGAATACCTGCATCCTCTAGAAAATGTAAATGATTCGATATTTAATGAAGTATTGAGTTATTTCTTATTTATTTATAGGAAGATATTGTGATGTTGTAGTTGAGAATTGATTATCACTATTAATGTTTTCAATAGTTTTTTCACAAAGAACCAAATACACGATTTTCAGGCTTCTTCGAAATTTACGGCTATTCAACTGTTCAGTAGTGTCGTCGAAATCTTCGGGTTAGACATTTGAATTGTCGAACTCGACATTTACTAACTATCGAGATAGATAATTTAACTTCCGATTTCGACACTTGAAAACTGTTAAACCCTTTATTTTCCTTTCTTCTATTATATGGATCTAAATATTCGAAAACTCAAATTTGATGGTATTAAATGTCGACATATAGAATGTTCAAAATTCTCACTTTTACAATCCTAATATTTTAGGTATGAGTTATCACTTGAGATTCATTGTGTCGCATAGAGAAAAATTTGTTCAACCCCCAATGAAATACAATTTATTAAACAATCGCTCGATTTCATTGTTGACATTGTATGTTTAATGTTCCCCTATCGCATTGTACATTATCAAGTTATATTATCGTTTTGTTGTCGTTATCGTTTGCGGCCATTATTGCTCCTTATGTTGTCATTTATTGAACTTTACTAATATTGAAAATAATTCAACCACACCATTCAGAAACTGCTACCACAATCTACTAAAAAATCTATTTTTAATCTCCACCAAACACCTTGTTTGTAAGTTGTAAATAGTGAATTCAATTAATGCATAAATGATAAACATCACTAATATTAAATCGTACTATTGGAGGAGGACAATTATAAAATTGGATTGAATTACTTACTACAATATTAGAAGTGGAGTGATTTCTGTACTTTAAAAAAAATCAGCAATTTATCATTTTCATTATCCTTATTCATTTTTATCATGCTTATAACCTATTGTTTTGCTGGAGCGTACATATCTTGCATAAAATGTATTTTCAACATACAGTGTTCTCCAATACATTCTCAACTTACATTACTATCACAGCTTGACAGTTCATCTGCCATTTTCGACAGATTGTTTCTATCATTCTCGACACTTGTTCCGAAGTAGACAAAAAAAAAACTACATGCAAGAGACATAAATGACATGTTTATGTTGAAGTTTTGGTAAAGACATTACCAAATTTATCCCTAAAAAGATAGACTATACATAACTTATTACACAACTATATTTTATTACTGCCCACATCGTTCGTTGTCGACATTTAAAACTTGTCCCTCGCTTTCGTCATCAGAATATGAATCTTAAATCATGACTACCATTTGATTATAAAGTTTCATTTTATAGTTATCGGTAATCAATGATCATGAGTACTTTTTTATATTAAATGTAGCACTTGTCGGAAGAACATATCATTTACTATTAGGGAACATTGAAATGTGTACAATGTAAATAGACGACAGAGAAAATAATGAATGATAAAATAATAAATTCCCATATCACAAAGATAACAATATTCACCCTACATCCAGTAACACACAACATATGAGGTTGATCAAATTCAAAGTGTCTCAAATGATAATGCACCAAAAACATTAATTTTCGATATTAGAGATACACCATTATATGAGAATTTGGATAACCCATTATTCCATGTTGACACTTGATAAATAAATAATTAATTAAGCAAAGTTAGATGTAGGCATTAGTTTGTAGAAATATTAATATGGGCATAGTAGTTTATTAGACAATATATTTCATTATTTGTCGACAGTTCAACTATCGATCACGACAAATTGTATGAATAATTTTCGACAGTTCATCACAAATGAGTAAAGTACACTGAAAATTTCAACGTAACAAATATTCGGATACACACCGTTATATATGTGTGCATGTGTGTTATCATGTGAATCCTGATAGAAATTAGAGATCATAAATATAGTTGACGCATAAGCATAAATAGTTACAAAATTAACAAATTCAATTGATACCATTGAATTTCACTTAGAAGCACACGATGTTTAAGTGACGATAACAACAAACTAAAATATTTGTGCGCATCACTAATAAAAACTGTAAAACATTTTAAAGTAAAAAGCTACACAAAATACTATCACAATACGTTTTCATTATGAATAAACACATTCAAAAGCAGCATCATGTCATTAACTACAAACAACAGTTATGTTAGGATTTCACACTTACCTCGGGCTGTAATCCAATCACCATTCTCGATTTTGGCTAATTCTGTTGGAGAAGATGAAACCATTCTTCCCAAAATACCCCTCTTCGACTATACTCCTCTGCCTTACACCGGTCTTGTCCCTCCGCCGATGAAATCATCAAGAAATGAAAAGCTTTCCTTAGCCCCTCCATCTTCCATTTTTACGATGACCCAGTAAAATTTTCTTTATTGGGCTTGAATTGTTTTATTTTTATTTGATGGTGTGGTGGTAAAAAATGTGTTATTGTTTTTTTGCAGTTATATTTGATTGATGGGAAAATGCAGTATTTGTTTGATGAAAAGGTAGGAGATATTTGGACGCTTTTGGAGGAATAGCCACTGTGTGTTGTGGGCACTGCCATACTGTAGTAGTGGATGCAATTGTTAACTAAACAAAACGCCTTTAGCATTCAGCCATTTTGTACCTAAGTCATGCTATTGTGGATTTTCCTGATGCTCTTGCATCAAATCTCTCCGGGGATCTCAAGGTTCATTCATTTATTAAATTGTTTCTTGATAACCTTTTTGTAGCATCAGATGTATTTGTAATTTATCTTAATTGATTGGGTTGGGTTTATTTTGTTAGGTTTTTTTCTTTACAAATTCTAGGACGAAGGCTAATGAGCTAGCTTTGTTGATGGCACGGTTGTACACAGGTTGTCACGATGTTATTTCAATTAGGAACATATATCATGGCAATGCAGCAAGGACAATGGAAGCCACGGCCCAAAGTAGCTACAAATTTAATGTCGTTCATATCTCTCCTACATAGGAATCTGTTTCAGTGTTGTTATAAGTCGGAGACTTTATGGTGCCTATACTGAAGGAGTGTTCAGGTTGTACTATGTGCACTTAGTACAGATCATCCACATGATATGGTTACAACATAAATGATATAACAACTTTATAATAATCAATAAGTTTTGACAAACTAGTTGTGGATTTCTTGTCTTTATGACAATGTATGTTCTTATGCGAATTGGACTACTGAGAGTTGCATATTGCGGCTTCTGGACGAAAAAAAAAGCCCTAACACAGGAATTATTATTTAGAAAGTTGGATGATAATCATAATTTAGAAAAATTATTATTTTCAGAAACCAAGATTTGGCTTCTTACTTTCTTCTTATGAAAGACTTTTTGAGTGTTGTAATTGGAAATTGTTTCTATTTGTATTTGATTCCATTTTTATCCTCTGTTAACGATAGACTGGAGTTCACTGTGCTCAAAACCTTGACCAGTATAGAGGCATCTTTGGTTCAGATGGATTGAAGCATTCTTTCAAAAATGCATTTTGCATAGTATTATGATGGTAGAATTTGTGGTTAAAAATTAAGAAAAACTTTTGGATTTAAGTGTAATATTATTTTATTGAAATATGTTTGGTTGAAATGGGTTCAAATCATCACCATTGAAAAATGTATTTTGATGGATTTATGGGGCTCAAACAAGGGCAAATTATGAGCAGTATTCTTGACAGAGAGTGGGTGGAATTATGGAGTTGGCCTAGGATATTTGCTAGCTGTCTATAGCACCATTAGAAAGGCTGGAGGACTTCGTATAGCTGATGAGGTCCAATCAGGTTTTGCTCGCATTGGAAGCCATTTTTGGGGGTTTGAGCCCCATGGGATTATGTCTGATATTGATACGATGGCAAAGGTAGTTTCCTCTTGCTTGTCTATTGTTTGCCGGATTTTCTTTGAGATCTTTTGATGTGAACTTTTAGATCATTGTCCAAAACCCCTGCACAGATGTCGTTCCAGTAAAATTCTATATGATGCCGTGAACGTGATATTGTTTTTTTGGAAAATAAGTTCGGTCATAGGACTGTTATTTGTTTTCCCTATAAAATTTTGTAGAAATGAACCATGCTTTGTGTTGCACATAATATATCTTCTTCTGCTATGGTCTTTAAGGCATCAGAAATGGAATTCCCCTTGGCGCTGTGGTTACCCTCCAGAGATTGCAAAGGTCTTGACTCGCCGCAGTTATTTCAATACCTTTGGTGGTAATCCTGTATATGCTTCTGTTGGGCATGCTGTTTTTAAAGTAATAGAAAAAGAAAACCTTCAGCATAATGCATTCGTTGTGGGATTGCTCCTGAAGCAATGTCTAAATTCCCTGAAGGAGAAATACGAGAGTAAGTCTTCTTTCCTAATGTTGTAAATGCTTATGGAATTTTTTGCAGTTCGTATTACTCCAAGGGGTATCCTGGACACTGGATGCAAAGGAACTAGTTAATCGTAGTTACTATGGTTTCAATTTTATGTTATGTACTTGGAAGACAACAAGAGCTGAAATGTGTTAATCTTTTATTTAATTTTCCTCAGATAATTAGTTCTTGATTATTTGTATGGTTTGTGCAGTTATTGGAGATGTGAGGAGAAGAGGTCTGATGCTCGGGGTGGAACTTGTAACAGATCGTCAGCTAAAAATTCCTGCTAAGGCTGAGACTCTGCATGTTATGGACCAGATGAAAGGTGCCATTATTGTGTCTATTCGAATCACAGTGTTCCTCATTCATCAATTTCTTCTGCAATTTGACAGATAAACTTGCTCTTGTTTTCAGAAATGTGAGTACTGATAGAAAATGGGGCTTTTTCTGGAATGTATTCAGGATCAGTCCTCTCCTATACTTCACCAAGGACGATGCTGGTTAGTTTTCAATGCCTTCAGATTCTTCCAATTATGTTCCTTGTTTTGATAATTGATGACATCGCTCTATTAACCTTCCTATAGATGGACTACAAGATGTCAAAGATGTGTAAAAAAAAAAAAAAAAAAGACAGTGAAGTAAAAGAAGATGGGTACCAATGACCAGCATGTATAGGAAATTGTAAAGGTTTGTCATTGGAATTAAGTTTTGCCATTGGGCTACGGTATGAGACATCACGTCGTTGTCTCTCCATTGTTATCCTATTCACCGTGAATTTACTTTAATTAATATAAGCCTTTTTTTTGTTAGTAATGGATTGTGTTTTTTCAATAATGTAAGCATCACACGTGTGCATTTTCCTTATTTTGGTGGAAAACCAATTCTCACCGTTTTTGGTGAGAATTGGTTTTCCACCTTTTTTTTTTTTTTTTTGGTGGCAATGGGAACAAATTTTAAGAATAATTGTAAAAGAGGATATCCCTTAAATTGATAATTTTCATGTAAAACAAAGCTAAACGAACATCAAAATATAGATAATTTTGGGATTTTTTTTGTTCTTTTTTTTTTTTGCAATGGAAAAAAATTATAGGAACAATTGTAGAAGTGAATATCCCTTAAATTGACAATTTTCATGAAAAACAAAGTCAAATTACCATCAAAAGACACTTTTATTTTAACATTTTTCAAATGAAAAATTATACTAATCAAATATCATTAATTGGGAATTCCCACCAAAACAAATTCTAAACAATTCAATTCCCTTCAATTCGTTTTCTTTCCACCCAAATTCCATCTTTACAATTAAACGGGCCCATAATTCAACATGTCAATGGACATTTTGCAATCTATCCCTGTCTTGGTACCATCATTGTGAGAAGAACACTTTCACCCTATCATTACTCAATATCAATTATAGGATACCATGGGCCTTTCTTGTGCATTCAACTTGGGTAATTCATTTGTATTTGATTTTTATTTTTGCTCTGTGTTTCATTTATGATGTAAAAGTTGCAATAATCTTGATTGTGGATTTTTACTTTGTTTAGTGAGAGTGATGTAGAATATAAATGCCTAAAGAATTTTGCCCAAAAAAAAAAAAGTACATATTTTATCGACATTTTCTCCTTTTCCTCTCTCTCTTCCCGATCAAATTGGTGTCGCCATTGATCTCAATACGAATTTTTTTGTTTCTTTTAGTCAGTGTCTATAGAAAGATGCATATTGCTGCTGTAATCTCTATTATCGAAGCAAAAGAAAGGGCAACTATTATCAAATCAGCAATGTCACATCCGATTCAATCAAAAAGGTTATAGCACCATGCCTTTCTATACAATAGAAAAGGATCTTATGATCCAACCGATCTTGCAAATCTCAAATCTTTCTATGAAGAGCAGGTCTTATATATCTCATAAATCGGACATTCATTTAAAGTGCATTTCCCATTTTTTTGCACAGCTGGATTATGGAAATCCATGACAAGTGACCAGAATGGCTTGTAATAACTGTTAGATGTTGGTTAGAAAATTTCCTTGGTAATTTGTGTGGGATAATTTCCATTGTTTTCCCTATCATCATGAATGAGTTCCGTGGATATTTTAGAGAATTCTTCACTGAAATTGTGGAATATCTGGTGTCTAGCCTTGTGTGAATTTCGGTGATAAAGCACTCTGAATTTTGAAGCTGGGACTTCAAGAGTTAGATTAGACCAAAGAATTTATGCAGAACATACAATTACACACACAAAAACTTTAATGGTCCTTAGATTTTGTAATTTGTAGTTTATGTTGTATGTCAAGCATTGATTAACAAAATGTTATATGTTGCTAGACTTGGCCCATGTTTGGCTAACTTTATCACATACATACATACTATTTACTTATTCATCATTTATTTCTGTCTATTTATAATTTAAACTATTTATAAACACTTCCTAAACATGCTTAAGTGGCTATGAAGTTATGACTCAATAAGGATGATGATAAGAATGTTAGACACAATATTTTCTCATCTTAATTATTGTATTCGTGTGATTATTTGATACAAAAATGTACTCATTATACTTATACTTTGATTTGTGTTGCATTTTGGTAGAAAATGTGAAATTTAGAAGAAAATAACGAAAAAGGATCAAAATGGAAGAAAATGAAAGTTCAGGGACCAAATTGCAAATAATCTAGAGATAAGACGGGCGATGGAATGATGATTTGAGAATGCTAGGAGTCCATTGGGTGCAATTAGAAATGAAAATAACTTAAATATTACCATAATATTTTCACAAATCAAATTCCGACCGTATAAAGATTTTCCAAATTTTCATCCAGAGCTTGAAGTCCATGTTTGACCTAGTAAACGTCAGAATTTGGAAAAAGTCATTTCTACCAAAATTGTAGCCTTTTGTGTTAGCTTTCCAGTGCATTTTAAATTGACTTAATTGGATATCGAGAGAGAAAGTTATGGTCAAAATACTGAAAATAATCGTACAGAATATTCTAATCGAAAATTTAGTTTCCTTATTCGATTCAACCTCTTTTAGAAGCAACTTAGCACACGATTTTAAGCCCTAGACTGGAGAATATGATTATTCTTCATCTCCTATCACTTTTCTTTGATTTTTGGCTCAAGAAATCTATAGAGAACTAAACTTATTGGTGAAGCCACGAAGGAACTTGGTTAGATTTGAGAATTTTCATGTCTTTTCTTGCTTAAATGTGTTTTTTCATTTTTAAACAATTTTAAATTTAGATTTCTTATTCTTATGAACATGTTTTGAGGTTGGTTTAATTTGTATTAAATTTTCATGGATTTAATCACGTTTTTTCATCGAATAATTGAAGTACTTATTGAATTTCAATCTTAAATCTCTTATTGGTGTGATTTTTTTATCATTATATGCTTGATGTATATATATCACTCTTGGATCTGATTTCAATGGATTATTGTGAAATTTTTTTATGAAAGAAATCTAGGTTTGGGGAATTATTGTGGAATTGAATAAGTTTGAAGGTTAATTTTTCCAATTAAAGTGTTGAGATGAAAACATTTAATTCAGTATTTTGATGCAAAAATTGACATTGATTGAACCAATCTAATTGAGGGAATTCCGACGATTCACTATTTCATATGTTAATATTAAACTTTTACTTCAATTTATTCCAATTGACAAATTATTTTCACACAAATCGCGACAAAAATTCTAAACTTTTGATCCTTTAATAATTTTCCATCTTCCTGTAGATACGACATTTTAAAGCTGTACTACAATTACCGCGTTAATCTTTGGGCGTAGTCAGATGACATAAATATTGTCTAATCCATGTCTATAACAGTAAATGTCTCAAAATAGATTACTAGGTTGACTTAACTTCTAATCAAAATCGCGTGTTTATCCTAATACTTTTAGACGTCCTATTGGACTCTCTACTAACTTGGTTAAACTGGAAACATCATCCTTACCACATGACCAATTTGAAAACCAAATCAATTCATTATGCCACTTACAATAGTGCAATAAGAATCTTGAAGCTAAATTTTGAAGTCCAATTAGAGATTGTGACTACACGAAGATGCTCGGCTTTCATCTACCATTATGATTATGATCCATGAATGGGAAATAGTATAGAAGTTCACTTTAGACTTGTCTAAGCTTTGCTTAAATACATTCAAAGCATTTCGTTATTTTTCTTAACAAAAACATTAATAAAGTCGACTTTCAATGGCCATACACAAAGTTAGCTTTGTATCAAAATCATATATGAATTCATAATTTTGTGTTCTATTCATACATGGATTAACTTTCGTCAGTCAAAACTAATTGAATATTGTACATTGCAAATAGAATGTTTATGTGATAGACACTTGACAAGTTAATTGAATAAATTGTACATAAATTTTACTTCATGTTTCATAAGTTACATGAGTTATACCCCTATATCAAAACAAAACAATATATGAAATCAACTTTAAATCAAAGTTAAAAAAGTTGGCATGTATCCTACAAAAATAATATTATTCAACACCAACCTAATTGATCGCACTTAATAGGTTCAATATGAATAGTATTATTCATATAATGCCATCTAAACTAAAAAAAATCCACATGTACATAATTATTGCACATAATGGTGTCCATAATATAATGTAGCAATCATCCGATTGTTGATGTGCAAGTGTGAGATTTGAATTAAAGGTTGGATCTAGTGCCACGTGTAATTATGGACACCATTATATAGACAATTATATATATGTATCACTTTCCTACTAAACTAATAGGAAATTGTGTACACATCGTATTACACCCCTTTCAGGTGAAGGGGGTCCACACATAATAAAATATTTATGGGTCATCTTCTATGTGAGAGGAGTGTAATGCATTGTGTATATCTTCTGCTGTGAGATGTACATATAGCATTTTCCAAACTAATATTTGACCCCAATAAAGTTAACTAGTATTACTCGTTTTTAAATCAGTTAACTCACGAATTTCATTGTGTTCATGATGTGTACATATATCATTTTCCAAACTAATATTTGACCCAATAAAGTTAACTAGTATTACTCATTTTTAAATCAGTTGACTCACGAATTTCATTGCGTTTCCTTAGCCCGTTTGTTCCACATTTTTTCAACAAAAATGCATTTTAAACATCACATCATGAGTCCTACCTTAAAGTGTTGAAGTCAAAAATTATAGACTGATTTGATGAAAAAAATGTATTATTTTCTCAAATAATGTGCACCAAACGGGGCATAATCATAATTGTCGTCGTATACTTTTATAGTTACAGTCTTACAGACGAAGTCAATACACGTGCCGCCACCAAATAACACGCTTTCTTCCATTTCGGGCCCCAATACTTTGTCGGAATTTATCATCCCCTCTCTCCTTCATCTTCATTCCTCTACATCTTTATTCATGTTTTCCCATAATTTTTTACATATTAACCATTGTTAACTGAATTATTTTATGGAAGAAAACTCCATAGCCTCCGATCAGAATCAATTCCAGGCCAATTTCCAAATCCCATTCGATTATTTTGCATCCAAGAAACACAAGGCAATTGAGAGCGGTTGTGTTCTAGGTTTCACTGATTCATTCGGTAATTTTGTGTACGGAGTCCAGCATTTATCCCACAAATCAAAAGATCATCCACACTGCATAAAGCTTTTTCTCGATGCATCTGGCGATACCCTCTTCTCCATACACCGAGTAAATGTCAGTTATCTGTCCTTGATCAATTTTGGGTTTCATGAATGCCAAGGAAATGTAATTGCTAGAATTAAGTAAAGATAATCGATTCATCGAGTAGGGAAATAATGACTGATTTTTACTGTGGATCTTGTAGTGTAAAAAATTCTTGTTAAAATTTTTAACCTGGTCCTGACATGATTAGTAATTATGGTGTACGTATGTATAAAGGTCTAACCCAAAAGAAAGGGGATAATTCGAAGCATGTGTTATGAAGGGGCCTGGGGGCCGTTTGTCTGAGCTTCTGCTTTTGCTTCTACTACTTGTTCAAGCATGTACAAGAGCACATTCGTAGTTCAAGTAGCAGCATTAGGCCTTTTAAAGCACTACCAAACAGTCCCTAAATGAGATAATTTATACTAATCAAGAGCATTTGTAGCTTGTTTAATGGTGTTCGTGTGTGAAAATGATCCCTTTACTCTCTAGATTTCTGAAAATATTGTGCATTTTCTTTCATTGAGTCTTGTAGAAGGGTTCATGGCAATGTTTTAGGGGAAAAGAGAGCAGAGACGAGGAGTTGATATTCAAAGTAGAGAGGACAGTAGATGAATTTACAAGAACTGAGTTTGAAATATCACTTAGTGGTGAAAATAATGAAGTCTCAAAGACTGAGCTCAAGATGAAAGGTTCCCCTTTCAAGAGATCCTGCACCATTTACAAAGGGGATTCCATAGTTGCCGAGGTACTATTTGCAAATCTTAACTCTTTCAAACTATACTTAGTCGTGAGAACAATCAATTATCAGCAAATGTTTGGGATTTTGGTTTATTTAAAAACTGTGTTTCCATTTTGATGCAGACTAGCCTAATGCATAAGCTGGGGATCAAGAAAATGTTTGTTCCAAGGAGCAGATTTCGAGTCACTATATTTCCTGGATGTACCGATCACAGTTTAGCTCTAGCTCTTCTTGTAATATTTTTTGATGGGAGAAAACTTTGGATGTGAATGAGTAACACATATTTGTATCCTATTCCACGCTTTTCATTTATAACAAATAACAATCCATTTTAATTGATTTGCTTCATTCGTTTATATGATTATGCTTTAAAAGTTTACCGTTCATATCCTCATAGGGTTTGAGATGTTTGATCCGATGTTTCAGCATATATGGTACCCCATTTAAGTCCCATTTTTTGAGAATAAAATTTTTAAAAAATGATTATTATTATTATTTTTTAAGAACATGTGGTTCAAAAGTGGGAAAAAAAATTTGAATTTACTGGCAAAATTATTTTATTAGAAAAATGTGTAATTAAAGATAAGTTTGAAAAAAAAATGATTTTTGAAATATGAAACTCAAATAGGGACATTGTGTGGAGGTTAACTAAATCCTCTCGATCTTTGCTCTCAATCAAAATCGATCCATCAACTTAACCTTGTTGATCATTAATATTACTTAAAAATTTTAATTGTCACTAAAACTACTATCGTGCTTGCAAAAACATTGCGAGGATAATTATATTATCACCTCAATTTTTATTTCATACATTGCATTTTAATTTCAATTAAGTCCTCGATCTTTGATCGTTGTAACAATTATTTAAAAAAAAAAAATTTCAATCGAATTCTTATTTTTAGCCTTCTATCAATTAATACTTTTCATCTTTGATGATGATTTGTATCAAAATATTTTGTTTTCATGCTTTGAAGTGAAGGAATTTTTTTTATTTATATTTTAAAATATGATGAAAAATAAATTATTTTATGCTATTTAATGGACTTTTGGACATAAAATTATTATCAAATAAAAAATATGTTAACTAATAAAAATTTTAAGGATGAGAATGGTATGAAAAATTGTTAGGGATATAAGTGAAAATAAGTAAAAAAAATAAGATTTTTAGTGTAATTAAAATATGGTGCAAGAAATAAAAATTGTAATGTGAATATTCTAACTAGTAAATAAGTTCTTGAAAAAATAAATAAATATGAAACACGAAAATCTTGAAAAGGTCAGCTCTACAAGCAAGGGCAAGAGTTAAATGTTTGAGTGGCCACTAAACTTTTCACCATGTCACAACTTACTCACCGAACTTTATGAAGTGTCCCATTGGCCACTGAATTTTGATCCGTCCTACTCTATCACTCATCGGATAGAATCCGCTAGTAAACTTATACAATGAAATTTTACTACCAATTAAGCTACTTATACAATAAAATGCTCAAAAAATGACTAACTGTATATTACACCTTGATCATTTGCAACTAATAGTTGTTCAGATACACCTGGGGATAATGGAGTTGAGAAACAATCCAATCCTTCATACGTGTACTAGATGGCTTTATGAAGCATGAAAGAGATGAGCTATTAATCGTTGCAACATATGGTTTGCACATCCAAAATTCTCTTATCTTATAAATCAGAGATGATTCCACAACAAATCTTTAATGAGTTGCTTCGTTACCTTGCATGCAATATAGAATGATACTTAGATTTCAATCTTCTTACGATCTCTTTTATAAGAAGAAATTATGAGAGTTATCCCGCGCCTCTTAGCTGGTCAATTCTATTGCTACCAATCGAGGGACAATAAGAGAAACCTGAAGAGTCTATTCGAGGATATGACATACTTTAAGAAACTTCTCCTTCAATAAAATAAAGATAACTATAAGTTAGTATACTTGAGTGAATTAATATTATCATATATTCACTTCAGCAACAACACATTACAGTTTAATGCAAACCAAGCATAAATAAGCAAGGAATTTGCCACTTTAATGTTTAAAAAACTAATGTTTGTTGTAGAAAACAATCTCGGGGCTCAATATGGATCGACCCTATTCATTAAAAATCTCAAATAAAGACATTCTAACCCGATAGATGAACAATTCACACACACTCACTCACATATCTTAATTAACAACTATCAATCTTAAAAATAGATAAAAACAACATCTTGAATTAATTAATTAGGGCTTTCAATGCTTAAGAAAAGAATTCCCTAGATATGCTATGACAATTAGAGCACGCAACCCAACAATTGACCATACAGTAAAACCAAAGCAAATCCCCCTTCAACAAAAATCACAGGGTAAAACCAAAGCAAGTAGCCTAGCCAAATACACATTGACCTACAGGTCACCTACCTCATCCAATGTTGTCGGAGAAGAAGACAATTGAAATTTTAGGTTTTTTGGCCCCAACGTTGTTGAAATGAATAAATGATTCAATTGAAATCAGCGTTCTGATGGTTGAAATTTTAGGGCGACATAGATTGATTCGCTTAAGGGTTTGGTGATCGATTTTGGGAGAATTTGATTTCTATGCACAGAGTTGAATTAGTTTTCTATTTTGTTTGAGGAAGAGGCATGTTTCTTTTGGTTGACTTGGATCTGAGTCAAAAATTGACAGGATATTTGGAGACATTTAACTTGCCACATCATCTTTTCATCCACCACGTAAGCAAGTCTACCGACAAATTTCATCCAATGAGTAATGGAGTTGGACGAATTAAAATTTGGTGGTCAATGGGATGCTTCATAAAGTACAGTGAGTAAAACGTGAAATGATGAAAAGTTTAGTGGCCACTCAAACATTTAACTGACAAGGGCAATCTCGTAAGATAATTATAAGTACCATCGCATTGAGTCATTGGTCATCCTCGCTCAGCCGCTGAACTCGTGCCGGAAATCGCAGCGGCCGACAGTACAAAATCAAAGGTCAAAACATACACAAAATCATCTGGTTAAAAATCAATCGTGATAAATTCATTAATTCAAAGCAGAAGAAGAATGGGGAGACCAAAGGGAGAAGCTGCAAGAAGCAAGTCTCGCCCCTCTAGCAGCAGGTTCTTTTCTTCAAATTCTTTTTTTTTTCCTGGACTTTTTGAAATTTAAATCAATAAAGATGAAAATTTTGAATAATTTTTTGGCAGTTTGGCTGCTTCGCTAGTGCCTTCAGGTGCTACCGCCGTAGGTTTCGGTGGCTATGTTGGAAGCTCAAGAGTCGACTCTTCTCTCGCATCAACACCAGAAGCCTCCTCTTTTATGGTAAATTTTATTTCTATTTTGCTGGAAAAAAGAAACTATTGCGAGTAATTTATTTCCTATCTCCGTAATCATGATTTATTCAATATCAATATTTTCATCCACATGGTGGCAAAGAACGATCTTGATGGTGAAATGGCACAACACTTGAAGCGACTTTCTCGCAAGGACCCTACTACCAAGGTAATGCTTTGTACAATATGCCATGTGATCGATTTTTCCGTATTGAATTATTACACCTTTTTGCTATGTGTGGCTGGTCGAATGCTTAATGAATTGTAATGCTTAGACACTTTGGGTGAAAACTTACTTATATCCATAGTTTTTTTTCCCTTTTCCTTTTGTTTTTTGTATCACTCTACTCGACAAACATCAAAAAGCTTCCATGAAAGCTTTTACTTGTTTAAGTACATCTAAGAACTTTAGGATGTAGGATAGAATTATTCTAGGGTGTAAACCTCTAATTTGAGTTGCAAAATGGTTGGACTGAGGATACTACTATTTTTATATGTTGTCTAGCTTGCTCACTCTTGTTTCATTGACAGCTCAAAGCTTTGACATCGCTATCTCAACATCTCAAACAGAAAACTGCAAAGGAAATAGTACCAATAATTCCTCAGTGGGTAAGCTTATCTTCATGCCTTCACTTGTTAATTGATAAAATGAACTAAACTACGTAAATGTAATGGAATCTTCTTTGAGATTGTTAATTCAAGAAGTATTTAGTAGTGTGCCTAGGCAATGGATGAGTGACTTTTTTTTTAATCTTGGTTTACATTTTTACACTGCTTATTTTCCTTGCCTCTGCAAGGCCTTCGAATACAGGAAGCTGCTTCTGGACTACAATAGAGAAGTTCGACGAGCAACTCACGACACCATGACTAATCTTGTCGATGCCGTGGGGTTCGTGCTTATTTCATTTTAAACCTTCTATCCCTGTGATGTATATGTACAATTATTTATGTTAAAATCATATAGTCTTTAGACTCTTCAGGATGTGCCAGGAGCATGAGTTGGTAAAGTTACAACCAGTCTTTTATTTTTATTTTATTATTATTTTTTTGAGTACCAGTTCCCCAGAATGTCAAGAAGTGTCATATATGCAAATGAGTAGGTTTGATTCTTTTCTGTAGCTCCTGCTTCCACTTCATGGTTCATGAGCAGAATAATTCTTTTTTAATTACAAATCTGAACTCTGAAGCTTATATAGGCTCATCATTTCTAAAATTAATAATTTTATTGCCTCACTTTTGTGGTCATGTTGACTTATTCTTTTCCAATTGAAATTTCGTTTAACTCTACTTGTAGATAACATCTTTTACATAATGCTAAAATTCAAACAATTAGCAATTCCTGTAACCTATAACTTCCTGGAATTAAAAACTTAAATAAATGAATGTAGAAAAATTTCCCGAAATATCATATGGTTGAAATAAAGTTGGTCACCCATTTGTTTTAAAATAGAGGTAGTATTTTTTTAACAAAAAGATATCATCACATTTTGCTGCTTCATTTTCTCTCATGTAAATTTTGATCAACCTGATGCTAAAATTTTTATTAGGAAGTTGGTATAGGTTACATTTTCATCTAACTGAACCAAATTTAGTCTTTGTCAACTTAATTTGATGAGTATGTTACACAAACACTCACCTGTATATTGATAAATATGTAAATGCGAAGCACTTCTTTTTACACTATTTTGAATTGCAAATATTTATAGTACATATGGTTATTTTCTTACATATTTGTTATTCTTTTCTTATTGTAGGAGAGATTTGGCTCCACATCTAAAGCCTTTGATAGGACCATGGTGGTTTTCTCAGTTCGATTCAGTTTATGAAGTTTCTCAAACTGCAAAGAGATCATTTCAGGTTTGCTTTTATTTCTTTGGATAATGATAGCATTTGCACTATGGTTTCTGTATTCTTTGTTATTTCCTTTGCGATACATTAATAAGATCTTTCTCATAAGAAAAGGAATAGCTTTTGATTTGTGCTGCACCTTGTTATAAATACTTGGATGGTGAACTTCCATACAGATAACATTCCATAAAGAAATGAAAATGATGGTCCAGTCATATTTCTATCTTCTTTGTTCTATGTAAACCCTACAGCTCATTATTGAAAAACATGATAGCCTTGCCAACAGAATGAAACTGAGAACTCAGATTTTCCCTTGAAATAACTGGGGAAGATGCAGCGAAAGATCGAATAATCTCATGTAATAGGATGAAATAACTACTTGAGTAGGAGATGAGTATACCATCACTTAAAATCTTTGAATCTGACATATTAAAATTAAATAAAATCTAATAGCTTCTTTACCTCTTCTTGAATTTCCTAGTGTCATTAAATAGAGAATTATAAAAAACTTGTATGTAACTATTGCAAGCACATGTGCCTGGAATATACCACCCTCCAAAGATGTTTAGAATCAGATTTAGTTCCCTGCTGAAATGAATGAATGATGGAGATCATCCATTGAGGTGATTTATGGTGACTGGGTTTGCAGGGAATACCTTTCTGGCAATGATCTATTAATAGTGTTGGGAGGACTGAGTCACTGAGGAGAGATTTGTTCTATCATCTTCACTTTTGAGTTGGAAGCTGATAACTTGTTATTCTTTTACCTTTATTTCGGCTTAGACAGCAGTATTGCATGGTGTCTCAATATCACGGTTTATTGCATGTGTTATATGTTATGACCTTTGTTTTTCCTTTCAATTAATGTTATTGATATTAATTGTATCATTTTTCATTTTTCAGTATGTTATCAAAAACTTTATACGTTTCATTTGTACCATAAATAGGCATTTAAAATTATGAAGTTTTAATCTAACTTTATATCTTAATGCTATGGCACAGACGGCGTTTCCAGCTCAGGAGAAAAGGCTAGATGCCTTAATGTTATACGCAGCTGAGATATTTTTGTATATAGAAGAAAATTTAAAGCTTACCCCGCAAAGTTTGTCAGATAAAACAATAGCATCTGATGAATTGGAAGAGATGCATCAACAGGTGATTGTTGAGGGTGTAATTATCCAATTATTATATTGTTTGAATTATTCTTTTGTTGTGTATTATATGCCAGACTTTTATACAAGATGGATAAACAGGAACAAGTGACCAGAATTTTTGCATGATCATTGAATTTCTCTAATGGATATGGCTGTGAAAATTTAGTGAAGCAATCAATGTTATGGTTTCATACATGCCCTTTCTTTTCACCCTTTGAAATGTTTTATGCTTGATAATGTATTAATTTTCTTGTTTTATGATTCCAAAAATCCCTACCCTCAAATTAAAATCCGTATGTTTAAACACGTTTTCTTCAGATCTGTTGTCTTATAATTTCCTTAATTCCCTATGAGGTTATCTTATCCTCTTCCTGTGTTATAGTGCTTTTATATAATTTCTAATTGGTTTCAGGTAGTTTCCTCATCATTACTGGCATTGGCAACACTGCTTGATGTTCTTGTATCTGGGCAATTTGAAAGGTCTGATTTGGACAACATGATAGGTGAATCAAAGCATGCTGTGAAAGCCAGGGCTATGAATGTGGCTGTTTCTAGTGCAGAGAAGTTGTTCTCCGCTCATAAATATTTTCTAGACTTTCTAAAGTCTCAAAGCCCAGCAATCCGTTCAGCTACATATTCAGTGCTGAGGAGTTATATAAAAAACATACCTGATGTTGTAAATAAAGGTGATATGAAAAGTCTAGCTGTGACTATACTTGGTGCTTTCCAGGAAAGGAATCCAGCATGCCATTCATCAATGTGGCAAACAGTGCTTATCTTTAGTAGAACATATCCAGACAGTTGGACTACCTTGAATGTTCAAAAAATTATTCTAAGTCGGTTATGGGATTTTCTGAAGAATGGATGTTTTGGATCTCAGCAAGTGTCTTACCCAGCTCTAGTTTTATTTTTAGACACAATTCCTCCAAAAGCAGTTGTAGGAGAGAAATTTATCCTGCAATTTTTCCAGAATTTGTGGGCAGGGAGAAAGTTGTCTTACTTTTCTAACGGGGATCAACTGGCATTTTTCGTGGGCTTGGAAGAATGTTTCCTTTGGACTTTAAGAAATGCTTCTAGGTATGAGTTCCTTGAGTTAGATGGCAATTTGAGTACTTTACACAGACTGACACACACACACACACAAAAGCATACATACATTTATTGTGGTTACTGTTTTTGCTTAAATCTTATTTTAGTTTTGGTTATTATAATGGCTACTTTTGCTCCTCTTTGGTATCAGATATTGTGATGGAGTAGAAGCCATTTACAGCTTCCAGCGTACTCTTGTTGATACGGTAGTAATAGGTCTTCTGTGGCATGAGTACCTTCTGGCAGCCAGCTCTAAATATCAGGACACATCCTTCTCTGAAACTACTATCTCTTCATCCAAGTGTAGTACGGAACCTGTTGATAAGGAGTCAAGGGAAACATTTAATGTCAAATATCCAGCAGATTATGAGGAAAATCTTGGGAAATGCATCATCAGAATCCTTTCAGGGATCCATTGCCTGAAACATGATCTGCTTTTGGTTTTCTGTTCAACATTTCAAGGGAATTGTCTGGATCTATTTCGGCAAACAGAGCGCTCTTCTCAAAATGTAGAATGGGCTGTCAAATTTTTAATTTTACTGGACGAACATGCTGTACAGAAGGGTGAATCATGGCCCTTGGTTAATTTATTGGGGCCCACGTTGAAAGAGTCTTTCCCAGTCATTGAAACATCTGTAAGTTAAGAATGCAACTTTGAAGCTCTTACGATGGTTAGTAAAAATGATTTAGGCGTTAACATTTGGCTTACTCTAACATATACTTTGCACAATAGCTAGGAGTTTCAACGTGAGGTTATTTGGTTATGTTAATAATGTTAAGAGTTCTAGTTTTCCTGTTCAAGTATTGGGATCCTTCATTAAATGGATCCCTAGGATTGCTTGAGAACATCTGAGTCTAACATTTGTTCAAAAACTGAATTATCATCATGATCCACATCTACAATAAAATGCTATTGGGGTTATAACTATTTATCGGGTGTTTATTCTGTTTTTATTTATGGAATGATGTAAAGAGTGCAGATGAGCTACAGAAATTTTTCTGTTTTGGTTGTCGAGGTTTATGATTGTAAGTAAATATCTTTTATGTGCGTTGGCTCAAACTTTTTAATGATTTTTTTACTAATCAATTCCATTGTTACTTGTCTACTCACAATATGAGATTGTGCAGGCACAGGGATTTCCATGAGTTGATATTGCCTACTTAATTTAAAGGACCATGTGAATGTGAAAAGATCTTCTATAGTATATGACTTTTGGTTGACACTTTAGTTTTTTTTTACGATTATCTAGTTTGTGTTCATCTGGTTCATGGACTTTTTATGCGTTAAGAATCCATTTGGATTGTTACATGTCCTGTGTCGTAGTTTACTATCAAATTCAAGATTTTTTAGTTAAACTATAGCACAGGGCAAAAGAACATTCATGATAAACCATGCAATTCATATCAGTTTGCTTTCTGTTTTTAAATTTGCTACGACATAGAATTAGTTTATGTAGAAACATGGCTTTCTTGAAGAAAGAATTCATACTTAAAAGAGTAAACTGAAGACTTGTGGCTTTCATATGCATGAGAATGATCTAACTGGATGCTTAATTCTTAATTCCAAGTCTGCACTTGATGTGGTCTGTCCATTTGAAGTGCCATCGACCCTTGAGCGTGGTATTTTTTTCCTTTCAGAAAATGACTTATTCTGCTATCATTGTTGCTCGAATGCATAATTTCTTTTAAATTTGAAATGACCCTCTTGGCGGGCATAGCAAATCTCTCTGTGAATAAACTGAGTAGATTTACCAGTAAATGTCATCAATAGTGGTCCATTTCAGTGTGGAATTAAACTAGATCTTCCTTTCCTACAAATCAAAGAAGTAAAATAGTATGAATTCCTTAGTGCTATGTTAATTTTGTTCTACTAATCTTAATTTGCTGTCTGATATTGCTTTTGTGTCATCTCAAGTTAGTTTTGCTACTGGAATTAATTCATACATAAATTAAAAAAAATATTAGACTGATTAAAATTTTCTCTAGTTTTTTCGTCCAAAATTTATATTGTTTTGTCATGATTAGCTGTACCATATATCTGAAACAAGGAGCCCTTCTTATTATTGCCTGTATCTTGAGCAGTTGTCAATGATATCCACAATGGTTTACTATTCTTTTGCTGTTATCCACAATGTTTTGCTAGCCTTTTGCTGTTTCATTTAAATAATGTGATAGAGCTGTGCAGTTGTGAAACTATTTGTTGCTTTCATCTCAAAAAAGAAAAAAATAAAGAGGGATCTCTTTTTCTCCTCCACTTAGTGTATCATTAAGTCATTTTCTTCGGTCTTATGTCACGGATGTTATAGTTTGCTATCATTACATCCTTTCATAATTATTTTTGTTCCGTTTACACCAGGACTCACCAGATTCAGTGAGACTTATCGTGGTTGCTGTTTCGGTATTTGGGCCTCAGAAGATTATTCAAGGTCTTATATCTGCTGATTTGGGGACTCGAGAATTTTTTCAATATTTCAACGAGAGGATTATTCCCTCGTGCTTGAGAGAAGTTGGTCCTAATGCATCTCGGTTAGACCTCTTGCTGGCATTACTTGATGAAGAGTGCTTCTCAGAGCAGTGGAATGCCATCATTATGTATTTAATAAATTCAGAACAAGTGGGTGTTACTCCTGGAACTGTGGACAACAACAAAATATCTATCTTGGCTATGTTGATAGAGAAGGTTAGGGAGAGAACTAGAAAGCATGCTCATCTGGAAGGATCCTGCTCATACGAATGGCATCATGAGCTTCTAGATTCAGCTGCTCTCTCTATCATCCATTCTTTTCCTCCATTTAGGAAGTCTGATGCTCACTTTTTATGGTACGTAAATAGTGATATCTTGAAATATTTGCAGGTCATTTATAACTATTCAATGCATACTGCATCTCATTTCTCTAAAATGGGATTTGCTCTATTTAATCCCTTTGTATGTTCTATTGCTTTATATCTGTTGGCGTTTTAGTAAGTCAATCTTTCTGATTATCATGCATGGTTTGGAGAATTATCCCTGCGACCTTCACTTCTTGGCATGGTCTCTGACCTGTCAATATCTGTAGAATTATCATGCCATTTTGGAATCGCACAGTAATTTAAAAAGGTTTCCCTTTAGATTGGAACACGATAAGGTCCATCTTGAAGTCTCTAATCATTAGTCAATTTTAAAACTTGAACATATGAAGACTTTGGAGAAGGTTATGTTACACAAGCTCCATATTAAAGCTCAACTCAAGCACCTTAGTTTCGTTTTAAAATAGTGTCTTTACCCTTTCAGTATTCTGTGGCTTCAATTTCGTTCTGTTTGATTTATTTTTTTGATATAAATTGACCGATTCTTCATTTTTCTTCTTTGGACTGGTAACTTGCTTCCCATAGAACAGAAATATGAATCCACGGATCAATTTGTTGTTAATTTTTGGTGGTAAACTATCCAAATGCTTTATTCAATGGAGATTATCCAAGTGATCTGTGCATCTCTCTCATTCATCTCTAAATTAAATACTCTATCCTGTAATTGAGCATTTCATTCTTCTAGTAGTGTGCATATATTTTCTTGTGTGTATGGGTAAAACTCTTATCTTCTTTCTTCGTTTCATCTTATGTGGCAGTGCTGTTCTTGGTGGTGGAGTAGAAGATGATAAAGTTTCCTTCTTATCAAGAAACACATCGGTTCTTATATATGAAGAAATATTTAGAATTCTGATGACTTTCATGCTGGATTCTAGTTTCATCTGGGTAAAGAATATATGTTCTTTATTAAGTAAGAGGGGAAATTATTCTTGCCGGGGATTTGAATCTTCTACTAATGTGCTTGAGATGGCTCATTTTGCCCTGGATATTCTAAATGGTAGTTTCTTTTGTCTGAAGACTATGAATGATGAAACCGAGTTAGTTTCAGGTATATTAGCTGCAATATTTATCATTGACTGGGAATTTAACGTGTTAAGTGTTACCAAGGATGAGAACCAGATGGGAGAAATTGAGGCCAGATTGACATTCTGTCAGGCTATCCATATTTTTCGTAGCAAGATATATAATCAGTTCTTTGAAAGTCTCAGCATAAATAATCGAAACAGCCTGGGAACTGTTTTGGTTGAGTCAATAAAATGCATTATATTTATGGAAACTAAATTAGATTATGAGAGAATCATATCTTTATGCTGCCAATGGATGGGTGACATTTTTGAATATTTCTGTAAAGACCAATTCGAGGAACAGCAGTTGTTGGAGCAATTACTGACAAAGAATGATTGGTGGCCTTTGTGGATCATGCCAGATAATCGTTTAGGATCCAGCTTCAAAGCTGAAAATGGTCCTCTCTATGTGAGTTTTACTAGTGTTATTGTTATTTTTTCTAGCATTTTGTTTTGATTTATTTATTTTTCGAGTGAGAAAGGGCTAAGAGACGTTTCTTAGCCTCTGTTTGTCTACCATTATTTCAAAGTTCTTTATTTTTGAACTCATTTTCAACCACACATTTTCATAATAAAATATTTTACACGTAAACCCAAAATTTCTTCTTAATTTTGAACCACACATTCTCCAAAAATTCACTATTCCAAAAATCATTTTCCTATTTTAATGGTAGACAAACAAAGGGCTTAATTTGATTCCACTCAATCAACACATTGCAGTGGTCTTTTTTTGTCTGTCTGTACTTGCTTTGGCAAATCCTTTATATGTTGCAGAACTTCTCTTTTCCTATGTCATTATGTTTTCGAGCTTTATTTTGGGATAACTGATTATATGCCATCCTCATCTATGTCAAAAAATGAAGCTTCCACTGAAAACTGAAATCCTTGAGTCCTTGTGGGTGATGTCTTGAGATATGCCCTTAATTGGCTGACTGATGATCTGACACGAACAGTCTTGGGGCATGAGAATCACATTCTTCTTTACCTTGAGTTCATGCTGTGTACCCTATCCGATCTTTTATTTAGCAACGTGATCTCTCTTAATCAAATCAAAATCAACCATAATATTGCTGATATATCTTATTTAGCCCTTGTTTGATCCCCATTATTTGGTAAAAATACATTTTTCAACAGTGTTTTGACATCATTTCCACCACACATTTTCAATAAAATAATATTACATACAAATCTAAAACTTTTTTCTTATTTTTTAACTACACATTTCACATCAATTCACTATTCAAAAATTCATTCTATTCCCCAAAATGGGGCTCAAACAAGGGCTTAGTATATTCACGGTGAAGTCTTCAACCAGAACTTGCTGTCTCAGTTTCTTCATAACACAACTTCAAGTAAATTAAGCACTCCCGAACATGTAATAAAGCTGTTTATCGGTACTTGTATATATTATATAACATGGGTACAACTGACAGAAGCTAAGTTTTACCTATACAATTTATTTGCAGGCATCCAAAAACACCTTGTTTGTTGCTTTACTTGACAAACTAATATCCAGAATTGGATTTGCACGAGTTATTGCTGCTGCTACCTCTCCATCTTTAACTGGGGAGCCTATTAGAGACCTACCAACAAATAATCTGTATTCTTCTCGAGCCTGGCTTGCTGCTGAAATTTTATGTACATGGAAATGGCTTGGTGGTAGTGCTTTGCACTCTTTTCTGCCTTCTCTAAGTGAATATGTGAAGCATTCTTCTGAAAACTGCCTTCTGGATTCCATCGTCAGCATTCTGCTTGATGGTGCTCTTGTCCAGGGAGCTGGTACTGGGTTAAGTCCCTTATGGCCTGCTTCATACGATGAGGTACAGGGCATTGAGGAACCCTTTTTGAGAGCTCTTGTATCATTATTGTTGACTTTTTTTCAAGATGATATATGGGGGAAGGGCAAAGCTGTATCGCTCTTTAATGCACTTCTAGATAAGCTCTACATTGGTGATACAACGAACTTGAATTGCTTGAGGATTCTTTCTTCTGTTATGAGCATACTTATAAGACCCTTAAGCATCAGATTGGTAGACTCCAGTGTGAGTGACGAGTGTGATTATTACAGCCAAAGCAAATTTCACGAATCAGTAGTAGACTGGCTTGAGAGAACTGTATCTTTCCCTCCATTGAATACATGGCAAACTGGAGAAGGTAAATGCAAGCTACAATTAGTTTTCATTCATGTACTGGGCACTTATAATTAAATTATCCTCATAAATATATGATTATATAGTAGTAGTCATAAAGGGAAATGAATTGTAGTTTTCCACGGCTTTATATCTCGAAGCTAAGGCATATATCTATTTTTTGGGTATCTAATGGCAAAAATCTCATAATGTGCCACCATGGTGTTGATGCAGTTCATTCTTGTTATCCGACATTCTGGCTTTGCTATATTAACAATTTGACTTTTTCTACCAGATATGGAGGATTTCTTTCAGTTGGTTATATCTTGCTTCCCAATTAAAGCAACTGAACAATTGCAGGGGTTAAAACAAGAGAGATATATCAGTCCTGTGGAGAAAGAACTTCTTTACAAGTTATTTGAGAAGCAGAGACAGCATGCTGGTGCATCAGCTGTAGTAAACAAGCTGCCATTGGTTCAGAGGTTGTTGTCACAGTTAGTGGTTGTTTCAGTTGCTTATTGCTGGGAGGAATTCAATGAAGATGATTGGAATTTTGTTCTAACTCGGTCAAGATTTTGGATTGAGTCAACTGTTGTTATGATGGAGGAAGTTGCTGAAAATGTGAATGATGCTGTGTCAAACTGTTCTAGTTCCAATGATATGACAGATACTCTAAAGAAGCTCAAGATTGCTGTTTCAACCATAGACCCTTTTCCCATAAAACTCGCAACAAATGCACTTCTTGCCTTCTCTCTGTTTTGTGGCCTCATGGGACTCCAAAAGAAAGAGTATCCTGAAAATTCAAACCCTTTGAGGATTGAGAGGTGGGAGGTCATCAAGGATCGAATTCTAGAAGGTATTCTTCGTTTATTTTTCAGTACCGGCGTTGCTGAGGCCATTGCAAATTCGTATTGCCAAGAGGCTTCGTCTGTTGTTGCGTCATCTCGCCTGGATCATCCTCACTTTTGGGAGTTAGTAGCTTCAAGAGCCATCGAGTCTAGTTCACATGCAAGAGACAAAGCTTTGAAATCGATAGAGATTTGGGGTCTAAGTAAAGGGCCAATAAGCTCTTTGTATGCTTTACTCTTTTCTTGCAAACCACTTCCTCCTGTGCAGTTTGCGGCGTTTGTTATTATTTCAACCGAACCTGTGATGCACTCAGCTTTTAAATGTGATGCTGCTAGTTTGGTGAAGGGTGATACGTCTAACAACGAGGGTCCTCACAATCCTGATATTTCTTCTGAAGGAAATGTTCGTTTGAGGGAAGAAATTTCTCACATGCTTGAAAAGTTTCCAGAGGAGGTCTTTGAAATGGATTTAGTGGCAAATGAGCGGGTAAGTAATATGTAACCGTGAGCATTAACTTTCCGCCCTTTGCTCCTTTGTGATGTCTTAATGTTTTGGTTACTCTAGGAGTAGGTAACATTGCATAAGAGAGATGTTGATTGCTTAGTTAAATTATATGTAACATTACCTCATAGGCTGTGTTGCCTCTGTTAAACTTACAGGTGAACATATTTCTTGCTTGGTCTTTGTTTCTGTCACATCTAGGATCCTTGCCATCAACTTCGTCTGAAAGAGAAAGAATGGTTCAGTATGTGCAAGACTCTATCAATTCAGTAATACTGGATTGTCTTCTCCAACACATTCAATTGGAATTGTACGTGGTGCCAGGCTCAAGAAGGAAAGATGTAGAACTTCCAGCAACAGTATCCGAAGCAGCCACAGCTGCAACACGTGCCATCAGGGACAGATCAGTATTGTTTTGCATAGAGTCACTTTGGCCTGTTGGAATAGAGAAAATGGCCTCACTTGCTGGTGGAATATTTGGTTTGATGCTTCATATTCTTCCTGCCTATGTTCGTGGATGGTTTAGTGACATACGAAATCGTTCTACTTCATCTTCTGTTGAATCTTTCACGAAAGCATGGTGTAGCCCAACACTTGTTACAAATGAATTATCTCAGGTGTGTGTGACATGATTCCTGTTTGCTGTTGATTACAGTTTAATTCCAGTTGACTTGTTTTTTGACTCCGTAAAAAAATCTGTATGTCATGGAAACAGCCTCCCTGCTTGCAAGGGTAAGCTTCATGAATATAATCCCCATCATCTCATAGTGTCTTGAGCATTCTGCATTGGGTATCCTCTCTCTAGAAATAGCTAGATTCCAAGCCTTCTAGAGATATTGTGAACCTTAAATATCATGTAAGATACGAGATGTTTGTTTCAATGCTTCAATGTCCGTTAAGTTTATATTGCAATAAGGATACTTGATGTGATCACAGCATAAAACTGAAGCTTATTTTTCTCTATGCAGATCAAGAAAGCCAGTTTTGCTGATGAAAATTTCTCAATTAGTGTGAGAAAATCAGCTAATGAGGTTGTGGCCACCTATTCGAAGGATGAAACGGGAATAGATCTAGTAATTCGTCTTCCTCCATCTTACCCTCTGAGACCTGTAGATGTAGATTGTACCAGGAGCCTTGGAATTAGCGAGTTGAAGCAGAGAAAGTGGTTGATGTCAATGAAGTCGTTTGTTTGTAATCAGGTATAACTGACAAACTCTTGCTGCTCGGGTGCTACTTTATGCACAGTGTTTGCCCACTGTAAGACTAATGCAATTCAAGAATTTATGATCAATTGGTTATGTTTTACTCTTGTTGTATGTGGGCATCACAGATCAACTTTGATATTTGTTGATTTATCTGGTTCTTGTCCTCCATCCCTGATTGATCATCTGAGATTCCCATTCCCCCACCCACCATACGGTCTATATCAAATTTTCTATTGTACCCCTCATTAAATTAAAGTGAATTGAGGTTTTACGACATAGATGTGAAGTCCATAGACCCCCATTAAGTGGGTTAGTTCTTGAAAAATGATATAAAATCATTTTGAAGTAAACGATGGTGTTGTATTGTCGAACCACCATATAATAGGGGGTTAAAAAGCCAAAATAAGTGATTTTCAGCCCTTAAAAAGAAATAGATTCTTGATCTAAAGCTTAAGCTATTAGAGAAGGCTATTGTATATCATTTAAAGTCTTTAACATGTACCCTCATGTATGGTGGGCTCATTTTTTCCGTCAAAGCTTGAAACATGCACAATTTCAATAAATGGGTGGTAGTCAGAATTAATTCAGGACCTTTGCATGCCATAGTAACGTATATGACTTCAATTTTCATCTTAAAAGGTCGACTTGGTTACGAGTAGTTTAATCTCTTATATGTTTGGGTAGTGTTTCATATCTAATCAATGTGGGATTTACACCTGACATGCCAGCTCAAGATAGTTGCTCATTGGATAACACCAATCCTGGAATCTGATTGCTTGTTTGAGCTTTAAAGGGATTGAATTATTTCTTTGAACTTCTTTTTTTTTTTTTGTTCTAATACCATTTTGAACAACTTTATCTAAATGCTTAATCTTTTTAGAGTGGACCACTTGTATATCATTTAAAAATAGTATTCAATTTGTATTAATCTGCGGGAAAATTGCAAGTGCAAGATCTTTTTGGTGGTGGAGTATGTGTTGAACATGTCTGATTTCGTTTTTTTTATTCACACCCATGAAAATTTTGAACTGACTGCAAACATTGATTAGAATGAACTTCATGGTCCTCCAATATGCCAAGAAATATTCAGCATTGTTTCCATGTTTTTTACTTTGAACATTTCTGTTTTGAAATCTGGAGGTTGATGATGTGTGTGAATGGTACAGAATGGAGCCTTAGCTGAAGCAATACGGATATGGAAGAGCAATTTTGACAAGGAATTTGAAGGTGTTGAAGAGTGCCCTATCTGTTATAGTGTCATCCACACTGCCAACCATAGCTTGCCTCGCCTTGCTTGCAAGACCTGCAAGCATAAATTCCATTCTGCCTGCCTCTACAAGTGGTTTTCAACTTCTCACAAATCAACCTGTCCCCTGTGCCAATCTCCCTTTTGATCCCAGAAAATGAAGTCATCACATTTATTCACTGCGCTGCAGTTTTTAAGTGTAATCTCAGGTGCTTTATATTTATTGACTGCGGACTCAATTTGAAGAATGCAAAGGGCACTAATTTCAAGCATCCAAACTTTAAAGTGCTTAAAACCGCAGCCCCCCCCCCCCCCCCCCACCCCCCCCCACCTCC
>NC_036258.1:94320-218428 GCF_002742605.1 Olea europaea var. sylvestris | reverse complement strand
TTTTTTTTTTTTAGTATCTTTTGTAATCTTTAAAAATTTTATTTCGTGTCAATTATGTTTTTCTTATGGGTTTCCTATAAATAGGACCTTTATTTTCTTGTAAAGAACAATTTTTATCATATATTCAATTGAGAGGCAAATTGCTTTCATCTTGTTTTTCATTGAACTAATTTACCGAACTTATCAAGATTTTAATTCTTGTAGGTCCAAAAAAACCGAGTGAGATTCTCAAGTCTTGTGGTCAAGAGGTCAACTTATTGTCAGCGATTTGTTGGTTGCTTGGTTCAATATTTTTTTGAATCAAACTCAAAACTTTGATTTATTAGCTTTTATGGATTGTGATTCAATCTCATGTGGATTTCGTAGCTTCAATAGGGTAGCTGCTATGTGTAATCATTGAATGCACCACAGGCTAGTGAGGTCAAATTGATGCCTAGGATAAGATGCTTCGGTTAAGGAGATGAAGTCACGTGGCTCCTCATTGAATGGATATCATTTCATGTGTAACACTATAAATACCCCTCCCATGTATTATTTGAAGGCTAATGCAACTCTTAATACTTAAAGTTACTTATTGTCTTCTCTTTAGTTAGTTATACGCTTGCTTAGCTTGAATTTGGTGTACTTTGATATCTTGGAATTGTTTGTTCGTTGTTAATTATTGTACAATTGTTCTCGAAATATGTTATTGGAGTCTGAACATATTTGTCTCGTGTCGTAAAGCTTTTTCCAATCTAAATTCGAAGTATTGTCGACTAGCAACCAGTCCATATGTGTTACGTGTACACGAGGGTGCCCGATATCCGTTGTCCATGTTACCCTTACAAAAAACGAGGTCAACAGATTGGTGCCATTTATAGAAAACCACACTACAAACACGAGCATCCTTGTGGAAAAAACTTGCTATTAAGAAGTTTGGCATCTACCTTGAAAATGATTTGTTCTTGCAAAAGAACAAGAGGAAGCCCAAAAGTTGAAAAAAAAATTGAATATTTTGAGTTAACATAAAATAAGTTCTGACCATGACGTTCCTCCCAGGAGAGTGAGGGGAAACACAAATGAAGACCCTTCAGCAGTTGCCACAGCAGCTCAACCCCGACCCCACAACCATCACAGGCATAGTGGGATGCGAGTGGCTACTCAACTTACCATAGAGATAGCCACCATGGCAACCAATATGAGAAATATCACCGACCAGAACTTGGCCGTGCAAGAATTACTGATGCAAATATAGGGCCAAGGGAGTCATCCAATCCCTTCATATGCACCTCAAGGACAACATCTATAGGAGGACGAGGTGCAGAGCCAAATGGCCTCATCTTCAAGACACGCTAGGAAAATTAGTCCCATAGAAAGAGAAGTAGGAGTTGATGTTTCTTCAAACTATGCCTCCGACCAACCTTGAGGCCCCATTTGACATGGAAGACAATTTCCCACCAGAATATGAACCAAAAAGTAGGCCTAAAAGGTCCAGCATTGTATCTGATAGAATTGCCCCGCGAAACCAAGGCATAGACAACCTCAACAACCTCCAGTGCCTTGGAATATGTCCCCCATGTTGGTCAGCCTAGGAACAGACATCAAAGGAGTGATGAGACTGTCGAGAATCAAGCGGGTCCATACAATCCACCCCTACGGTATCAAGCTAATGATGACGATGACTCAAATAAACTCCAGCGATCTTGTGACCTTGATGATGATGATGAAAATTTACCTTTTTCACTAGAATTGAGAAACGATCCAGTGCCAAGCCACTATGTGATGTCGAAAATACCAAAGTATGACGGGAGAGACGACCCGACTCAATATTTGAATAGCTATAAAACTCACATGAGCCTGAAAAGTGCCATCCCGATTGTGAAATACAGAGCTTTTCACCGACCTTGAGTAGAGCGGCAGAAATTTGGTATAGAAGGCTGCCTCCTGGAAGTATTGGCCAGAGTTCAATGAGATGACGTACTGTGTACAAGTCACTGATCATGAGGCCCTATCGACATTGCAATGAGGTCTAAACATGAATACCCTATTTTGGAGTGATGTACAAAATCAGGACACCACCACTTACGACGTATTACTGGAAATGATGAGGTAGGAGTCATCAAAGAAGAGTTGATTGACCACATAAATAGAGTCAAAATAGAGGTCTTCAACCTCAACAAAGGCAACATGGGAGACGACCCACCTGTCACCTGATGGACCACTAGTGGAATCAGGCTGGTAGTGAAATTGCTCCTAATTCGGGACAGGCACTTGCTATAGTCACTTTGAACGTGATGCCCACATTGGCCTATAAAGATGTTACTTCTGGAACCAACATGTAACAAACATGACCAACATAACATGGCCCCGAAGAGGAAAAGGTCAAGGGCAAGGTTCAGGACCTAGAGGTAGGTCGAACCCTCATCAAATTATTGAACTTACCATTGTTCTTACAGCCATGATAAGGTAGATTGCAGGGACATCGCCCGACACCTCAAGAACGATTGAAAAAACACTTTCCCTCAAAGGAACATATTCCCGCTGAGGTAGGATCAGCCTCCAAAGCATGAGAAGGCCACGCCCTGCTGTCGAAAAGTATCCCCTGATGGAGGAGAGAGAGTGAAGGTGAAAGGCTGAGAGAACAGCAACAACATAGGGCTACCAAGCTAATGCAAAAGATGCCCCTATCCACGAAATCGACATCATCTTTGGAGGCCCCTATATTGGAGGCAAAACAAGATATTTTCAAAGGAACTACATTAGAGAGGCCAAGAGCTTCTCACTAACCAGCTATATAGTGGATGGAAGTTCTAGAAGAACTCAAGTACTGCCAATTGTATTCACTTAGGAAGAGCAAAGGGTATCCACTTTTCTATCACCATCCCTTACACGGTTTTATCAAAGATAACATCACTCTGAAGGGAAAAATAACGCTTGTGGTGGAAATGGAAGAACCATCCCCAAACAAGTTTGAACTTCATGGAATTCTTGATGGTGGACAACATTTCAGCTTATTATGGGGTGCTAGGAAGACCTGCTCTAAAGGACTTGGGAGTCCTCACCTCTATCCACCACTTATGCATAATATTCTCGACTAAGTAGGGGCTATTGACAGTTAGGGTGTGATCAAAGAGGAGCTCGAGAGTGTTATTTGAACTCGATCAGAAAGGAAAACCTAGGGACATCAACATAATAATTGTAGACATGGACATGTTAGATGTCCCGGTCGGGCACGGTCCCAAATAAGAGGACGTCCTTGAGGAAGTTTCATACTCGATGAGTTGAACCCTCATGTCGTCGAACTTGAACTACAAATAGTACCCGTGGAAGAGTTAAAATGTATCTCAGTGGATCCTTTGGGCCCCACCAAGTTATTGCAGGTAAGAAGAGGCATACTTCTGAAAATTAAGGAAGGACTCAAGGACTTCCTATGGAAGAACCTTGATGTCTTTGCAAAGGTCTTGATTCGGCGTAGTTATTTCAATACCTTTGATGGTAATCTTGTATGTACTGCTGCTGGGCATGCTGTTCTTAAAGTAATAGAAAAAGAAAACCTTCAGCGGAATGCATTCAATGTGGGATTGCGTTGATGCAACATCTTAATTCCCTGAAGGAGAAATATGAGAATAAGTCCTCTTTCCTAATGTAGTAAATGTATATGGAAATTTTTGCAGTTCATATTATTCGAAGGGATATCCTGTGTTGGGAAAAATAAGTGATTTGTGTGTAGATATTTATCATAATAAACATAACATTAATATATATAATTCAACTATAATTATAACCATAAGAATTCAATAATAACATGAACAAATAATATAAGTAGAGAAGAGTTAGAAAGAAAGCAAGCCTTGAGAGTCACGTCGAAGACACTGTCCTAAAGTCGTATTGCCTTCCCTTCGTACGAGTACTTTTGGCACTAATGACTCCAAGATAAAATCCATATGACAGCTTCACATAAAGTTGTCAAAAACTATAGAAATATAATATAAAATATAGATGTAGTATTTTGTTTTTCCTTGTATTTCAAGTTTTTTTCCTCAATGAAAGAACACCCTTTTATAGGGATAAATTTAATCCTCACAATTAAACCATTAAAATATGATTTATCATATGAATTATGATGCTTTAATTTTATGTTAAAACTTAAATTAAAGTATTTTAATTTTTGAAAGGTTGAAACTTATTTTAAGTTACAACAATTCCCCACAAATTTTAAGATTAAAAAAATATAGTGGCAATGTTAAACTATATAATAGGTGTAGGTGTCTTTTGGACTTAAACCCTACTTAGTGATAATAATTTTCATTTGAGGGAGTTGTGATGGACTAAGCCTTGAATTAGATCCCTTTAGCCAAATTTCAATTGTTTAATACATAGTATCGATTTAGGCTCGAATTCATAGCGGGTAGCATTTTTAATGGCCATGCACTCTAATTTTGATTCTAATAAGAGTATCTCAAGAATAGCTCAATTTCATAGCCACGGTCTCATGGCAACTCTCACATAAGTAAGTCCTCTAAGGGTATATGTGTCCGACACCTCGCGAGAATTTTCTCGTTGGTACTCATTCAAAGTTAAACCATTCCTAACATCACATTATTATTAGCAATATCACCATAGGATGAGCACAAATAAACTAGTGCTTTTACAAGTCACGCGGTGTGGGTTGTTTTTACCACATTTAACCTTCTTCATGAGATCTTCAATAAATTGGGTTACTCCCGGAAGTGACTTCCTTAGAGCTTAAACCCATCTTCCTCGATAATTTATTATGTTCATTACGGACTATAATTTATTTTATATCTCTCTTGGACAATAATTTGATACCATCAATTTGCGAATCTTATTCTCCTCCTGCATATTTGCACATCTGCAAAGTTACGTTTGAAAAGATGCATAAGCTCTTGCATTTTACCTATAATATTCAATTTCAATTTTAGCACTTTTCAAGAGTTAGTTTACAACTAAAAAAATTAAGATATAAGATGTATCTATATTAAACACATCCACATTCCAAAGATATCCATCGTGAGGAGTTTCTTTGAAATTTTCCATGTCTGCAAATACTTCTAAACACTTTTACAAAATGTTAGGGTCACATATAAGAGTAACTTAGATAGTCTTAAATAAAAGTATCATATTTTGATATTCATCCAACTTCTCCTCAAGCTTTGACCAAAGAAAGGAAAAACTATTAAATTGTTTAATACCCCCACATTTCAAGGATATCCATCTTGAAGAACTTTCTTTTCCATTAGCTTTAGATTTAGATTTAGACTTAGGTTTACTCTTATCCTTCTTATAGAAATTGTACATTTTAGTAGAGTTGATCAAGTTATACAAAAGCTCATTAGAAACATCAAATTTAGATGTAAGTTGCGAGGCTTAATTACATTTTTGTGTACCGTTACAGAAACATGCAAAATTTCTCAAGGAATATAATTGGTATTAGATGATAGATCACTTCACTAAATATTTTTTATACCATTGTATGATTAAAACTATTTTGATAAATAAAATTAGTATAAAACATCTATACTTCATCTACAATGTACATAGTTTAGCAACAATGTTAATAGCATTGAGTTTATGTTTCATCACAATTCACTAGATCAATTAGAAATAATAGCAAGTTTCTAGTATTTGATCTTGTCTTCACATTTCTTTTAATCAATGCATATAATTAATCAAGCAACCAAAATATAATTTTTAACACAATAATACCAATATAAGAGTTACAAATCTAGAATAAATCACTATTACTCATACGAGTTGTTCGTGTGAAACCCGCAAGCGTACGGGATCGTCGTACAAGTAATAAGATTTGTGAATTAAGAGTATCGTTCCCACGAGGAATAAGGTCTAATAGCTTTTACTAAATTCGAAGTAATATAAAATCAAAAAAGTTGTGATTTGTATGTTTTCTATGCTAATCTTAAACTAAGAAAGCAAATAAAATATTTATTTAATATGTGAATATTTTTATTGGAATCGTGAATCCTCCTATTGTCATTTAATTCAACTCTTAATTTATCCCAAGATATATTAAACATATGTTTAACACGATCCGATCCTATTCTCAGTTTGAATTCATATGAAAAATATGCATTCATTCACAGGATTTATCACACATGATTGTACATGCCATATATATTATTTCTAATACCTATTGTCTTTGTATTGATTTTACCGCGTTCTACACTTATTGTGAGTATTCCTACACTACAATAAACAACTTACTATCTAATTGGTGATCAAATAATTAAATAATTCAATGGGAATGCAAAATCAATCAAGAAAAAATCATGAAGTACTAAATTAATTGTCTTGAATTAAAATAAACAAACAATACAGTTCATCATTCATCCAAAACAATGGAAAACTAGCCTAGCATATTAATTATAAATTACAAGAAGAATACTAGAAAAATATCACCCGAATCATGAAAGAATACAAAAGATGTTGATATTCAAGTTCAAAGTTGAATTCTTCAAAATCTTGATGTAACTGAACTTCAATTCCTTCTTATAGTTTGATCTTCTCTCTCAAAATTTAATAATTAACACCTTGTTCTTGATGAATTTGACGAAACTATTGTGTATGAAGAAGTAAGAGAGAGACCCTTTCATTGTTGTCCATATCTTGTATTTATATGACGAAATTAGGTCAAAATTCACATCCAAATTTTCTTCCAAAAGAGTTTGAATCAAATAAGGAATGTTGCCTTATGCATATAATTTTGTTTCTGCACAGTTTTCAATATGTTGGTCATAACTTTCTCTTTCAGTGTCCGATTTAGGTTATTCAAAGTGTATTGGAAAGTTAGTTAAAAGAGCTACAATTCTTCTAGAAATACAATTTTTCCAATTCAAACGTTATCCATCCGAAAAATGGATCTCAAGTTGACCAAAAATCTTGAAGATATCTTATATGATTGGAAGTCGATTTATGGTAATACTCTGATCATATCACTTCCTTTTTCACTCCAATTTGCATTTAATTGACTCCTATCAATCTTCAAAGTATCTTTTGTGGGCCAAATCAACCATTAGATATTTATACTTTGGTCCCCATATTTTGGATTTGCTTCATTTTAGTCATTTTTCGTTCTTTTTTCCAATTTTTCTTTGAAACATAAACTTTTCCTGATAAAAGCAATAAATAACAAATTAAGTACTCATCCGTTCAAAGAATAACAAAATATTATCATCTCGGATCCCAAATAAGTGTAGAAACTACACTTATTAGGAGTTACTTTGTAGAGCCCACATAGAAAACCTTGAAAGCATGTCAATCAATACATGTACTATGTAGTTTCTATTATAAGTTAATGTACCTCACTTTCTTTCTTATACCATATAAATACTTTATCAACTAGGCCAACTCTCATCATAATTAGACAAATAAGACTTAGAACTAAAAGGACTCGAGGTCAATGCACCGTTTCTTATCCATAACTCTTCGACTTAAAATCTAGCATGATATCGTCATGCCATTACAGAAGCAAAGATAACCTGGCCTATATAGTTATTAGGAGGGTAAGGATGCTTTAGATTTCGTCTAATTTGCAGTTTAGAAAAAAATTGGATCATACAACCATCTGTCAATCTACCCCAAAATAATCAAATTTCAAGAGCTCAGATTGACTAGGCATTTCAAAATAATCATTTGTTATCAACATATGATGCTACAAGCATGTTTAGCTAAGATTAGAAAAAGATAAAAAGTTTTTATATGATTTTTTTTCACAACATAAAATATAAACTTTACATTATCGTCACTAAAATGTCATTTTTAATCCAAAACCGTCTCATATGAGAGAAAATAATATTTCAATTTAAGTGCTCCATAGACAATAAGTGAAAACTAAGGCCGTGGTTGGTTTGCCGTTTTTGACTCATTTTCTGTTTTCCGTTTTCGAAAAAGCGAAAAACGCGTTTGGTCCGTCGTTTTCGAAAACGAGTTAAAATTTATAACTAAAAACGCAAAATGACTTTTTATCATTTTCAACGTTTTCAGTTATGAATATCGAAAACGCTCAAAACGCGGAAAACGGGCCGTTTTCGAGAAAAATTAAAAATCGTTTTGAAAATGAAAATGCAAACCAATCACTACCTAATATTTTCGTTAAAATTATTGAAGGTGGATTGCAAGAGAAACTTTCCTCAGCAGAAACTGCCAGAATATTTAAAAGGAAGTGAAATGAAATATTTGTATAAAACAAAATTCAAATATTACACAAGGTGAACTAAAATCATATCACTTCATTTTCTCCTTTAAACACCATAAAGTGCCTATGATGACCAAAAACTTTACAGTCAACCAAAAGGAATTGACATAATTTTTATAATAACAGCATGTAAAGCACACATACAATTATACAGCTAATGAACGTATTACTTAGGGCAAATTAAAAGATCTGTAGATCCATGCTTATATAAAAGAAAAGATCCAAGTGAAGTGCCCTAATAATGCTTTTTTCTATTTTTTTCTTAATTTTATTTAAGTGGAAGATGTTAATTGCCAAAATCAAATTTCTCATCATTGGTGGCACAATATGTTAATTTTGAAGTTTATACAACATAAATTATATTAGCAACCACAAGCAAGATTGCTAATAAGTAAGTTAAAAGGCTATATAATGCAAAACACTCACAGCTTAAGTGCTAAAGTAATTAAGTCCTTTTCATTTCTTCCTAGCGATGCTATCATTGCATTACTATCCTCTTCAATTAACAGGAAATTCTTAATGCTTTTTATACGCATTTGGAATTTGTCTATATCTATTATCATACGCATTGAATTTCCTTCGTGCAAATGAATATAAGGCAAATCTTTAATAAGCTGCTTAAGTTTTATACAAATATCATTTAACTGAAGAACTCAAATAATGCTACAAAACGCTAAAACAATCAGGGGCAGGCCCAAACCTTTAGTATTGTGGGGTCAAAATTTTAAAAATAATTTTTTTAATAAACAACATAAATCAATGAAAATAAGTTTATATATATTTTGACACTTTGAAAATGTCGTATAATTACATTATTACTAATATTATTAAATAAATATTGCTACTTGTATAGTTTTGTTTATCATTTCATTGGTAAATGCTGAGCTAACATTGAGTAAATTAAATTGAATATAGAAATTAAATGAATTGAAATTAAATTCAAGTTTAGTTCAGGAAATAAATGAAATTCAAATTTAAAGAAAATATAATTCGAAAGTACTTCAAATTGCATTTAATTCATAACGACCCTAAAAAATTTACGTCATATTTCATATAAGACTTCCAAATGAAATAATATAAATTATATTGAAAAATTTATCGTGCAAAAATAATAATTACTTGAATTTTTTAAAATAAAAAACGAGTTAGAAATCTTTTTTGAGGCGTACGTTTGATACATATTTAACTATTTTCGATATCCGTTTGTCCCATTCGATATGAAAACTATATAGTTTTCGAAACAAACTTTTACATGGTATAGACGATTTGTGGATTCAGATAGCACATGATCGCAAACGAATTTTTAAAGTTATGATATTATCGAAATTCTCAAAATACTAATTTCAAACGTCTTACTTTAACATGTCGTAACTTTTGCTATAGTTGACTACTTCGCATGCCATTAATGAGTAAAAAAACTAGATCATGAGCACTTCGAAATGGTATTAAAAATGCAATATTTTGACTTCATTTGACATCCCGACGAGTGCATCTAAATAAATTGTAAAAAAAAAAAAAAACAGGGTGGGTCCGCCCCTGAAAACAATTACCTATAAAATCAAATATACGCTTAAAAATCTGATTTTCTTACTCAAGTGTAATCTCTAAGATTAACAACTAAAACCCATAAAAGACATATTCATTGTTATTCAGATAATAAGTCTAATCATTTTAGAAAACATATAATGCAATCACATACAGTAAATCAAGAAAATGCCTTTTAAATTTGATGATCATGCCATATTTAATTTACAAGCAAATCACCAACACGACTTTAGATTGTTGGAAAAAAAGAGTGATGTTGCCTCCTCTTCGCTCGAGTACTTTCGACACTACACTGCTCTAACATAGTTTTTCTATTCTTAATATTTTATGTCCCATTTGACAAAGCTTACCATGTGACGATACAGTCCACGAGATTATGAGAGAATTAATAAATGAAATATACGGACAAGGGCAAGAAAACTTCAGATAACATGCTATAAAAGTATCAAAGTTGACCAACTCACCGTCAAACTAACTCATTTAAAAGGTAAAGTTATTTAACTTGGAAGGGCTCTTCGCGAACCATTAAAATTGCTTTTTCATCAAAGGGTGTAATGGTGAAAGTTTCATGAACTAATGCCAATTTCTTGAAATAGGACCTTTGTCTGTTACGATATTAAGTTTATTCACATCGTGTAGATATATGGACTAAAATCAATGGAATATTTAGGATAAGTTAGGTCGAACAATTGAAGAAACTGTCTTACAAAAGTTATTCCTTATAGGAATGGTTCAAAGCTAAGAAATTTATGGTAGTTGAGGTTGAATAAGCTGTGCTTTCTGCATTTGGAGGCTTAAATATTTTTAGTGTAGTTCAAGGAAAGTAATGTTATTGATAGTCAATGACTATACATTCTACATGACACTTTGTTATTTGATGCATTAATTTTTTATAATTTTGTCGTCGCAAATAATATGTTAAAGTTTTAAATAACAAGCTGCTACGTAAAATAAATAATGTAGTCGTTGACTATGAATAACATTATTCGTTCCAAAAAATAAAAAAAAATTAAAGTGCATATTCATAACTCGGACATCCATTTAAAGTGCATATTCCATTTTTGCACAGTTGGATTGTGGAAATCCACGAGAAGTGACTAGAATGGTTTGTAGTAATTGTTAGATGTTGGTGAGAAAATTTCCTTGGTAATTTTTTTGGCATAATTTCCATTGTTTTCTCTATCATCATGAATGAGTCCTGTGGATATTTCAGAGAATTCTTCACTGAAATTGTGGAATATCTGGTGTCTAGCTTCATGTGAATTTCCGCGATAGAGCACTCTGAATTTTGAAGCTAGGACTTCAAGAGTTAGATTAGACCAAAGAATTTCTGCAGAACATCTAGTTACACACACAAAAACTTTAGTGATCCTTAGATTTTATAATTTATAGTTTATGCCGTAATGTCTAGTGCTGATTAACAAGATGTTATACGCTGCTCGACTTAGCCCATGTTTGGCTAATTTCATCAGAAATATAAGTACTATTTACCTATTGATCACTTATTTCTATTTATTTATAATTTAAGTTTTTTATAAACACTTCCTAAACATACTCAAGTGGCTATGAAGTTATGACTCAACTAGGATGACAAAAATATTGTCTAGTCCATATCTATAATAATGAACGTCTCAAACTAGATGATTAGGTCGACTTAACTTCTGATCAAAATCGTGCGATTATCCTAATACTCAACTTTTAGACGTCCTATTGGACTCTCTGCTAACTTGATTAAACTGGGGACATCATCCTTAACACATGACCATATCAAGCCTGCAATTTGAAAACTAAATCAATCACCATGCCACGTACAAAGTGCAAGAGGAAACTTGAAGCTAAATTTTGAAGTCCAATTACAGATAGTGACTACACGAAGATGCTCCACTTCCATCTACTTGTAGGCATTATGATTATGATCCATGAATGGGGAATAGTATATAAGTTCACTTTAGACTTGTTTAAACTTTGCTAAAGTACATTCAAAGCATTTTCATTATCTTTCTTAATGAAAGCATTAATAAAGTTGACTTAGGGTAACGATACATGACCATACGTGAAGTTAGCTTTGTATCAAAATCATAAATGAATTTACAAATTCTACGTCGCAAACAGAATGTCTACATGGTAGACATTTCACAAGTTAATTAAGCAGATTGTACATAAATTTTACCTTATATGTCAAAAACTTACATGAATTATACCCATATATCAAAACGATATATAAAATCAATTTTGTATCACAATTATAGAAAGTTGGCATTTATCCTACAAGGATAATGTTATCTAGCAACAATGGTGCTAAGCACCAGTATAAGTGACCATAGTCGATAGGTTCAATTGAATGAATTATATGATATTGCATTTAATTGAATTTATCATTTAGTGATATGTATTAATCATCTAGACATACATTCGATGAATAGCGTTACTCATCATGCACTTCATTATCAAATTAGTTAAATCACAAATTTCACTGTTTTCCTTATTTATATAATCATAATAATTGTTGTTATATACTTTAATAGTTGGGTTTTGCTACACTAACATAGGGAATGACCGAGCACATATGGAGGGTTGGTATTTTTCAATTCATGTGAAACCCACGCACAAAATGTGAGAGTCGATCATCCCATCTTTCAAGCAATTCGGTCACTTTAGCCTTATCTTTATGAGTGAGTGAAAGTCAAGTCATGTGCCACCAAATAACACGCTTTCTTTCATTTCGAGTCCCAATTGTTTGTCCGAATTTATCATCCCTTCATCTCCATCTCCTTCTCCTCTGCCTATTTATTCTTGTTTTCCCATAATTTTTACATAAATAACCATTGTTAACTGAATCATTTTATGGAGGAAAACTCCAAGGCCTCCGATCAGAATCAATTCCAGGCCAATTTCCAAATCCCATTCGATTATTTTGTATCCAAGAAACACCAGGCAATTGAGAGCGGTTGTGTTCTAGGTTTCACTGATTCATTCGGTAATTTTGTGTACGGAGTCCAGCATTTATCCCACAAATCAAAAGATCGTCCACACTGCATAAAGCTTTTTCTCGATGCATCTGGCGATACCCTCTTCTCCATACACCGAGTAAATGTCAGTTATCTGTCCTTGATCAATTTTGGGTTTCATGAATGCCAAGGAAATGTAATTGCTAGAATTAAGTAAAGATAATTGATTCATCGAGTAGGGAAATAATGACTGATTTTTACTGTGGATCTTGTAGTGTAAAAAATTCTTGTTAAAATAACCTGGTTCAGACATGATTAGTAATTATGGTGTATCTGTTTGCATAAAGGTCCAAACCAAAAGAAAAGGGATAATTCGAAGCATGTGTTATTAAGGGGTGTTTGTCTGAGCTTTTGCTTCTACTTTTTGTTTAAGCATGTTCAAGAACACATTCGTAGTTCAAGTAGCAGCATTTGGCCTTTTAAAGCACCGCCAAACAGGCCCTAAATGAGATAATTTGTATTAATCAAGAGCATTTGTACCTTCTTTAATGGCGTTCTTGTGTGAATATGATCCCTTTACTTTCTCTAGAATTCTGAAAATTTTGTGCATTTTCTTTTGTCGAGTCTTGTAGAAGGGTTCATGGCAATGTTTTAGGGGAAAAGAGAGCAGGGAGGAGGAGCTGATATTCAAAGTAGAGAGGACAGTGGATGGATTTACAAGAACTGAGTTTGAAATATCACTTAGTGGTGAAAGTAAGGAAGGCTCAAAGATTGAGCTCAAGATGAAAGGTTCCCCTTTCAAGAGATCCTGCACCATTTACAAAGGCGATTCCATAGTTGCCGAGGTACTATTCGCACATCTTAACAATTTCAAATTATACTTAGTAATGAGAACAATCAATTATCAACATGTTTAGGATTTTGGTTTAAATAAAAACTGTTCCTTTATTTTGATGCAGACTAGCCTCATGCATAAGCTGGGGATCAAGAAAATGTTTATTCCAAGGAGCCGATTTCGAGCAACTATATTTCCTGGATGTACTGATCACAGTTTAGCTCTAGCTCTTGTTGTAATATTTTTTGATGGAAGAAAACTTTGGATATGAATAACACACATTTGTATCCTATTCCACTCTTCATTTATGTGAAATAACTATCCATTTGATTTGCTGCAACCCTTGTTTGAGACTCTTTTATTTTTTATTTTTTTTTGGTAAAAGGCGATTTCTTATGAAAAATGTGTAATTAAAAATTAGGAAAAAAAATTGTGTTTACGTAAAAAATTTATTGTGGAAATTTTATTAGAAAAATGTGTAATTGAAAATAAGTTTGGAAGAAAAATGATTTTTAAAAGGACTCAAATTGGGACAGTGTGGTTGTTAGCTAAATTTAGCAATACTCACCCCTGCCCACCCCCAAGGAATCTGTTGCAAGAAAGGTATAATGTGCGACGAAATCATTCTTGATCTTTTCACCCATATTTTCTCTCAATCAAAATTGACCTATCCTATGCAACATTTTTCCTATAATAAGTATTAGAATTGTAAAAATAAAAATTGACCCATCTTTTAGCATGTATAATAAGAATTAGAATAAGAAACTAATGAGAATCATAAGAATAACTAGAGGTGATGATCGAGATATTGTATACTTTTAGAGTTTAATTAGAATTTGAAAGGGACCATGCACATTTGTCTTGGTCCACTTAATGTCTAGATTTTCTCTCCTAACACTAGTCTTTTGGTCATATAATGCATGGACTGTGTTATTTTTAAGGTAATGTTATTGTGTTGAAATATTTTATTATAGATGACAAATCTGTAAAATTATATAGCAATAACCTATACCAAATAATTGATAAACCTACCTATACTACACATCCATTAAAGAACAAGAGAAAGAACCACATCTTCAAAAATTTGCACCCTCCAGCATCATTTTGCTAAGCAGCATGTGATATTAATAAGCACCGTCTTCTCACCATCCCGAGTTGGGTGTTTATCCCTGAAACTCTTTTGGGGAAGCAAATTTTTAACAAATGAAGTCAATTTTGCAGAGTTTGGTCTAAGGGGGAATCCTGCCTTGGTAGATGTAGGACTTGGAATATCTATTCTAGCAAAATCATACAATGTACTCTCCAGAGACAGAACAAGTATTTTCAAAGATAGATTCTGGTCGTCTTGTATTTTGCTGCAAGATCAAAATACAGTTGGATGTATCATAGTCTTGTATTAAATAAAAAGGATTACAAGACCCAAGTGAAAAATCCAACTTTATGAACATTGAATGATCACCGCGTAACTGAACCATGTCGTCTTCATACTCCCTCACATGCACACTAAGCTTATTTTTCCCGAACGTCTACTATGTCCAAATACCATCAGAGGTAGCAATGATCTTACGTACTCTAATGCCATATTAAATGGCCATCAAATGTAAAAGCAGTTTTATATTCATCAATACAACCAAGAATTCAAATACAGCCATTGGTCACATTTAAGCCCACTAAAAGAAAATACAGAAAACCAGTCTCTTCATAGGAGTTGTTTGTGAAATACAACTTCGGTACTAAATATGTAAAGAATAAAAAGCTGCTGCAACGAAAATACAGTAACTGTTCCTAAATATTTCTTAATGAACTAAGTGATGATAATCTGTTACAAGATGTTGAATTTTTAAAACCAAAAATCGAGATTATGGAAATTGTATTGATGGAGATCAAGATAGAGATCAGAATACAGATATATTTTAATTAGGATTTTAAGTAGGAGTTTGATTTAAAATATATTTGATTTGAATTCATTCTTTAATAGCAATTCGTTTTCCTTTAGCCTAACATCCTTCGTCCTGAAATCCAAAAATTCCAATCAATCTTGTACATCCCATCGCCTGCCACCACCCATCTCGTCCACATACAATATCAATTTCCACCTTCAAATATAAAGTACTCAAAACAGCACACAAGGCATCCCCCCAAAAAAAAAAAAAAAAAAAAAAAAAAAAAATCGTCCCTACAGCAACAGTTTTTGCTATTTTAGTCGTTTAGATTATTTTAAAAGAATAATAATAAATAAATAAAAATAAATGAAAGTAGTCAATACATCTATTTTAGTTGTTGAAAATAAAAGCTCAATTTCTTTGATTTATGTTTACTACTTGTTCGCTTGAAACCTGCAAATGCACGAGATCATTAACAATTAACAATAAAGTGAGTTATAAATTATCGTCCTATGAGGAATAATGTTTAATTCTAGTTCACTAGTTACTACTAAATTTGATGTTTGTGACATAAAAGACGTAATTTTTTTTGTTATTTAAACTAATTCTAAATCAAAAAATAAAAATAAAAATAATATATATATATATATAGTTAAATATGTGAATGATTGTATTCAATTTTGAATCCCCATATTGCCATTTATTTTAATTCCCGATTCATAATATAGTCAATTTCATGCTTTTGCAACAATCGATAACACTAGTGTATTTAATTCTCTTTTTCAAGACAAATTAGTCGATTCTAATCACGACCCAATTATATTCCTAGTCCGGATTCATATGACCAAAATGCATTGAATTATAAGTAATCTATGTAATTACATATGTGATAAAATTATTTTTTATTCTATCTACATATGTTAATTTTGTCATGTATTAAACTTATGCGGGTCTCCCAAGACGACAACACACAACTAATTATTTAATTGGTGACCAATTAATTAAATAATGCAATGGGTATATCAAGAAATAACTAAATTAATAGTCTTAAATCAAAATAAATATGCAATAGGGTTCATCATTCATCCAAAACTAACTAGCATAGCATTCTACTGATTAAGTTATACTAGAGAATATTGAAAAAAAATCACACGAAAAGAAGAAATGATGAAGAAAGTGGAGAAATCCAATTAGGAGTAAATAGGAATGCAAATTACGGGTGGTAAAGCGCAATGAAATATGTTATTTACATCTACTAGTATACAATAGTTGATGAAATAGAATATTACTTGCATACTAATCCTAATGGTTAATTTGCTGTATATTTCTCCTCATCAAGTCCTCGATATATAAATAGAGAATGCTATAACTTCAAATCTAACAAGAAATTCTCAATAGTAGCTGTCACAAGTTAGTGCTTTACATAAACTTGAATAGTAGACTCCTGACGCAGTATTTCTCTGTTTCCAAAATGATAAGTAGACAAGGAGAAAGTAGTCGGCATTAAGAGGAAAATGGTTAAAAAAGAGAAGTGGAAATTATTGTCAGCCACCAGCAACTTTGGGTGCAGTGGAAGTTTTACTGCTTCAAGAATTGAAAAAATATTGACTACATTACAACTTGTCTTTGATCGATTAGTGGGCTGTGCTCCAATCTTCCACCTCCCTCTTCAATAAGGCAAAAGAGAATTAGCAATCAATCGGAATTAGAAAAAAGAAAACGAAACTCCGAATAGTAATCAATAAGGTAAACTTACAGAAGAATGAAGAAGGAAAAGAAAAGCAAGATGTATCACTTTTTGGCAAATTCACAGGCTTGAGATTAATGCTGAAATACTTGTAATTGCAGAGTATGAGATGAATTTCATTTGGCATGAGCCATCTAGTCTTGGCTACTTCCATTGTATCGCCGATGTACAAATCTATCAATGTAACAAGGATCAAAAATTAAAACTTCAAAAAATATTAAAGTGAACAAGAACATGGAATACCTTTATTTTATCATTAAAAAGCATATAATAACACAAATTAGCACATAATCAAATATGAAAACAATCAATTAATAGAGACACTGTGCCTGGATAACACTCCAGCCAACATGTTTCAAGATAGATTATAAAAATTGATTTGAAAACCATTTATCATAATGTAAAAGGCGGCCTAAATAGTATATTGCAACTACCTCAATGTACTGTTGATTCTACATTTCATACGATATACGTTTTAACTCAATACAATATGACATTGCTTTAACCCAATCCATCATATAATACGAGTCAAACTTATTTACTTAATTTATATTTTCAACAAAAACAATCTAAAGTAAAAGAAGAAGAATAAATAGAACAATTAATCGTATACTTGCTTCCTATATTAAATCTTAACAGTAAATTATTGCGAGATGACAAACAGTAAAACCCTCAAGACACATTAGAAGTTGACCTGCAGACAGAAAATACTCAATATGATTCAAACTTCACAAACTAAATTACGAAATATACACTAAGACAGACGTATGTCTTCTAGTTAAATTTGTGCCCATGAATATTGGACCCAAAGGAATTCGTATGATAGATTTCATAATCTTAATGATGGTACATATTACTTTTTCATCAATGAATAGAACCTACACTATCTGTTGCAATCATGGGCTCTTCCCCTTCCCCTTCCCCTTCCCCTTCTTCAAACTCCATTTCATATTTTCCATCATATTGAGTCTAAGCTAACAATGGGTCATCAACTGAATTGTCCAACATAACAAAACACAAAACAGAATGTCGTAAGTAATATTGACAACAAAAACATGACAGGCCAAAAATTCTAATTTTTTATGTATACTCCACTCAATTTTTCAGTATTATTGCCTAATATTTACCTTTATTTCGCCGAATTATACAATCTGGTGGACGACTTTAAACACTTTATTATCCCCAATTATTTAATTAACTAAAATTCCCACTACAGCTAATAGGAAGAAAGGAAAACATATAAAACGCCAGATAACCAGTGAATGTACTTTTTTTTTTCTTTTTTTTGAAAAATAGTAAATTGAATTTGATTGAAAAGTTCAATATCCTGAAGAATATGACAACATAGCGAAGAGCAATAAAACTTTGATAAATTAAACGATAAAGAAGGAATGTTACTTTACATACCCCATGTGAAAAGCAAGCCATGAAGGCGTCTGTAGTAGTGTGATCACGGCACAAGCAATATCAAGCTACCGGAATTTTCATCGGCGGAAAAACAGAAAAGCTCCAGCAGAAGCTGCCTCGGGACCTCAAGTTGTGCTCTTTACCCCTCCGACCCGTTTGACCCGACTTCCAATATCCCCAAACGTAGATTGCACCTTTGTGAGGTATTAAAGGAGAAGAGGAAATTGAGAAATGGAAAAATATCTCATTCAACTGAAAATGTTCTGTACAATCACGTTAAATAGGAAGAAGAAAAATGGCGGGAAGGTAGTTTATAACGTCCAGCTAATCAAACTAATCAAAAATATTTGGCGCCAAACTGACTTCAATTATTCTGATACTCCCCCTCAAGATGGATTATGTAAATTGACAACAGCCATCTTGGATAGTAGGTGAGACAATGAAGTTGCTAGTAAAGGTTTGGTAAGTATATCAGCAAGTTGGTGGTTGCTTCGAACTGGTAGCAGCTTGATGAAACCATCAGTGATTTTATCCCTTACAAAGTGGCAATCTATCTCTATATGCTTCGTTCTCTCATGGAAGATAGGATTGGTGGCAATGTGGACCGCAGCTTGGTTGTCACAAAAAGTCAAAGCTGGACCTGTAGATGTAATCTGGAAATAAAGAAGCAACTGTTGTATCCATACAAGTTCACTGGTAGTAGAAGATAAGGCACAATATTCAGCTTCAGCTGATGATATTGATATTATGCTTTACTTTTTAGCCGTCCACGAAACCATAGAATCTCCAAGAAACACACAAAACCCAGTAATAGATTTTCTGGAATCTGGACATGAGCCCCAATCGGCATCAGCATAAGCCCGTAATTGTAAGGATGAGTCAGCAGAAAATAAGAGACCCTGGCCTGGGGTTGCCTTGATGTATTGAAGTAGATGATGGATGGCTGTTAAATGAGGTTTCCGCGGCTAAGACACAAACTGACTGAGCTTATGAATTGCAAAAGTAATGTCTGGTCTGGAGACTGTTAGATAAAGTAATCGTCCAACAAGCCTCCTATACATAGAACTATCTTCCAACAACTCCCCCTCAAAGGAGCTCAATCGAACTTTAGGATCCATAGGCATGGCTGCATGCTTACAAGCTAGAAACCTTGTGTCTTCAAGCAACTGGAGAACATATTGTCTCTGTGATAAAACAATGCCGTTATGTGATCTCGCAATTTCCAAGCCAAGGAAGTATTTAAGGTTACCAAGGTCCTTAAGCTTAAAATGACTGTGAAGAAATGATTTCAAAGATTCTATAACTTGGAGATTGGACCCGGTGATGACTATGTCATCAACATACACAAGTAAAGCAACAAATTCATTACCAGAACCTTTTGTAAATAAGGAATAATCTGATTTAGACCGGTGAAATCCATGTAAGATAAGAGCATGAGAAAATTTTGCAAACCATTGTCTCGAGGCCTGTTTTAGGCCATATATAGACTTATGTAACTTGCAAACCTAATGCTCCCCTGCTTGCCTGATGTGGAGGGGGGTTTATATCCCATTGGCAATTCCATATAAATTTCCTCGAATAAATCACCATGAAGGAAGGCGTTATTGACATCCAATTGGATGATATGCCAACTATTAATTGCTGCTATGGCCAGGAGTAATTTCACAGTCACCAACTTAGCCACTGGGGAGAAGGTTTCAATGAAGTCCAGCCCTCCTGTTGAGTGTACCCTTTGGCCACTAAGCGCGCTTTGTATCGATCAATACTCCCATCTGACTTATACTTTATTTTATACACCCATTTGCAGCCAATGGCATGATTTTCTTTGGGCAAAGTAGTGACACACCAGGTGTTATTCAGCTCCATAGCAGCTAGCTCAGAGGCCATAGCTTCCTGCCAATGGTCATGTCTCACAGCTTGGTGGTAAAATTGAGGCTCGAAGTTTGAGGAGATATTAAAGAGAAAATTATTATGAGATTTAGAAAATTTTGTGTAGCCAAGGCAGTCACTTAAAGGATACTGGGATGAGGTCTGAGGAATGGGAGAATTAGCCAAAAGACTACAGTGAAATTCCTGGAAATATATGCTGGAGGTTTGCTATGCCTAAGGGACCTTCTGAGATTGGGATTGGGATGGACTGGAGTGGCTTGTGGTTCTGTGATGGGTTCTGATGTTGAAGGTGAATCAGGAGAAGACATGGTAGGAACATCATTATCAACCGAATCATGATTAGGAATGTTGACAGCATGATGCATAGGTATATCAAGTGCAGGCTTAGGTAACACAAGGTTAGGAAAATTATCAATGATTTCATGAGTTTTTGAGATAGGATGAAAGGGAAAAATGCTTTCATGAAATACTACATCTCTGGCTATAAAAATGGATTTTGATACAATGTCATATAACTTGTATCCTTTTATGCCAGGGTGGTATCCAATGAAAACACATGCCTTGCGATGAGAAGTGAGGGTTGATGCAAAACACAAACAACCAAAGACCTTGAGAAAAGCATAATCCACTGGAGTTTTGTAACGTAATGAAAATGGTGACTGATTTTGTAGAACAGGAGATGGGGTACGATTAATGAGGTAGGTCGCTGTGAGAACACAATCTCCCCAAAATTGAATTGAATAGGGACTTGGGATTGGAAGAATAGGGCTCGAGCAACATTAAGTAAATGTTGGTGCTTCCTTTCAACAACAGAATTTTGCTCAGGTCGTTCTATGCAAGAGAATTGATGTAGAACACCTTTGGAGCTAAAAAAATCTGTGAATTGCAACTCGGGGGCATTGTCAGACCTGAAGGCTTTAATGACCTTATTAAATTGTGTCTCAACCAGACAAAAAAACTTAGGAATGATTGCAAGAACATCTGATTTTTGCTTCATGAGATAGACCCAAGTGAACCTTGTACAATCATCAACTAAAGTGAGAAAGTATCTGTGACCATCACGTGTTGTTGAACTCTATGGACCCCAAGTGTCAGCATGAACAAGATCAAATGCATTGGGAGATAAGTGATTGTTTGAAACAAACGATAAACGCCTTTGTTTAGTAAGAGGGCAGATAGAACAAGGGACATCTTCATTACCCTTATTACATTTAAAATGTAATTGTTCCTTCAAACCAGCTAGTCTTTTAAAAGACAAGTGACCAAGTCTATTATGCCAAGTATATGAATCCACATTATTCATTACAACAGAATCAGAATTACAGATATGTTTGACACTATTACATCCATATTTCATTGTGCTATCCAGGATGTAAAGTCCACTAACCCGTCTACCCTTGCCAATCATCCTCAAGCTGCATAGATCCTGAATATCACAGCCATCGGTAAGAAACTTGATGCTTATAGAAGACCTTTTGGTCAGTGCACTAATGGACAGCAAATTGAACTTGAACTGGGGCACATATAACACATCTTCCAGCACCAAGTAAAGAGTAAGTTTAATATGTCCAACAAAATTCACACGAATCATGGCATGGTTAGGCAATGTAATACATGCATCTTGCATAGCCTTTAATGTGTGAAAGCATGCACGGTTGAAGCATACATGACTAGTTGCCCCTGAATCCAACACCCAATGCCTAGGAGAATTAAGGACTTGATTAATGGAAACAGATAAAACTGTACCTGACACATGATCAACATTAGCTACTTCATCATCCATCTTAGAAGTTGTGAGGTGTGTGCTCAACATACTCATCAACTGTTGGCACTGATCATGGTTCAAGGTTTGCATAAAATTCCCAGTATTGCCCTGAGATTGGTCTGAAACAGAACCATAAATTTGATTGACAACATTATTATTTGAGTGGGGATTAAAACCTGTGTAATTGTGTGAACCAGGTTTCTGCTTTGGCTTGTATCCAGGTGGATATCCATGGAGTTTATAACATCTATCAATCACATTTCCTTCATATCCACAATATGTACAAGTTGGTCTCTCCTTTTGATTCCTGCCATGAGATGGCTGCCCCATACCTGTCCTCTTCACTTCATTTCTAGCATAAAAGGCTAAGGAACCAGCAGATCCAACATTCAGGTTAATAGCTCTCTGATGTTCTTCCTGTGAAATGAGTGAAAACACCCTATTTATCGATGGAATTGGATCCATGAGCAGCAACTGCCCCCTGACCTGTGCATAAGAGTCTTTCAATCCCATTAGGAATGACATGACATACTCCATGTGATAATGATCTACCAACCTTTTGTTGCCACAACATTCGCATTTTCCACAGGTACATGACGGCTTGTAATTGCTTAATTCTTCCCAAATTGATTTCAATTTGGTAAAATAAGCACTAACGGATGATTGTCCTTGTGTCAAATTCATCAATTCACGCCTTAATTGGAAGATTCGAGGACCATTCCTCTGCTAAAATCTCTCCTTGAGATCTCTCCAAATCTCATGAGCAGATTCCTAATAGATGATGCTAGCTGAAATTTCCTTTGTTACGGAATTAAGAATCAAAGAGATGACGATGTTGTTGTTGCGGATCCAGGCATTAAGCAACTCAGTGTTGCCTTCAAGTCGAGTAATCGATCCATCAACAAAATCGAATTTATTTTTCACCTTTAATGCTATGGTCAAGGCTCGATTCCAGGCAGCATAATTTTCACTAGTTAGTTGCTGTGAAACTAGAACTATACCAGGACTGTCTGAGTGATGAAGGTAATACGGACTGGAGACATCATCAATGGAAGAATGATTCATTGATGAAGATGAAGCCAAAATGGATGATAAAGCTAGATCTCCCTTTTTTGCCATGGCGGATCAAATTGAGCAAATTGCGAAGCTAAGGAAGCCTCTACTTTGATACCATATTAAAGGAGAAGAGGAAATTGAGAAATGGAAAAATATCTCATTCAACTGAAAATGTTCTGTACAATCACGTTAAATAGGGAGAAGAAAAATGGCGGGAAGGTAGTTTATAACAGCCAGCTAATTGATAGCTAAGCAAACTAATCAGAAATATTTGGCGCCAAACTGACTTCAATTATTCTGATATGAGGACTTTTCCCGCCGTGAATCCCTAAATATTTCGTCGATCTCCATATTTCTTTATTACTTATTATCAATTCCACACATCCAAGAAGAAATCACAAAACCAATGTAGGAAATGGATAATTAAGTACGATTGAAATCAATATGGGGAATGAAAAATGAGAAATTAGTAAAGCTGTTACTTGCGGAAGAATTGAGCCCACGAACAGTTAAATCGAGATGGGTATTGGACAGATAGTTGGAAAACTGAGTTCTTTATAGCATTCATTACTTCAATTTTGCGATTTCCATCTATTAATTACCTTGAGAGAAAGCGATAGCGGTGTTTGTTGTGGGGTGTATGACGGAGAAGACTGTTGTAAAGCTTTGGTTGCACAGCTATTGTTCAGAGGTAGTGGTAGCGTCGGTGTTGGGTAGACTCAAAGGTAAGGATTTGTTTTCCTTTCGTTTGCACTAAAGAAAAAAGAAAAATAGAGTACATGGCGAGTTAAGTATGAAAGGGGAGTGGCTATCCTGTCTTTTAGGAAAGCATTGAGATACTGATAGTGATAGTGTCAGCGATACTGACAGAGATTACATTCAATAATTTATTAATTTGTGTATATAATGTCTTATTTTAGTTCTTCACTTATAATTTATAAAAATTTAAATAATTTACAAAATTTAAGAATAATGTTGTTCGTAAGTATTACTTAAAAAAAGTTAATTGTCAGAAAAACCATTATCGTGTTTGCAAAAAAGAGAACGAGGATAATCAATAAGAATGAAAAATAAAAAATACGAAAAGCTAAAGGTCGGTCTATTATTGAAGAAGGGGCAGCAATCTCGTCACCTTAACCAAAATAAGATTTTCATATTTGTACACTAACGGTTCACGCTCTCGCTCAGCCGCGATCCTCCACGCCGGGAATCCCAACGGCCGACAATTCAAAATCAAAGAGCAGAACATGCGCAAATCAACTGCTTAAAAATCAATCGTGATAAATACATAAATTCAAAGCAGAAGAAGAATGGGAAGACCAAAGGGAGAAGCTACAAGAAGCAAGTCTCGCACCTCTAGCAGCAGGTTCTTTTCTTCAATATTTTTTTCCCGATTAAGTTATGGACTTTTTGAAATTTAAATCAGTAATTTTGATGAAAATTTTGGCAGTTTGGCTGCTTCGCTAGTGCCGTTAGGTGCTACTGCCGTAGATTTCGGTGGCAATGTTGGATGCTCATGAGTCGACTCTTCTCTTGCATCAATGCCTGAAGCCTCCTCTTTTCTGGTAAATATTATTTCTATTTTACTGGAAAAAAATTATTGCCAGTAATTTACTTCCTATCTGTGCAATCATGATTTATATAATGGCACAGAACGATCTTGACGGTGAAATGGCACAACACTTGAAGCGGCTATCGCGTAAGGACCCTACTACCAAGGTAATGCTTTGTGTAATATGCCATGTGATCAATTTTCCATTTTGAACTGTTACACCCGATTGCTAGGTGTGGGAAGTCGAATGCTTAATGAATTGTAATGCTTAGACACTATTGGGTGAAAAGTTGCTCGTCTCGATGGTTATCTTTGTTTTCGTTTTCCTTTTGCTTCTTGTTTCATTCTCTTGATAAAACATTTAATGGCGGGATTAGTATTTCTACTTAAAAATGCTTCCATGAAAATTCTTGTTTGTTTTAATTCTTTGTTTAAATACATCGAGGTATGGAAGTTTACTCTTTTAATTATTTTAGGATTTAGGATAAATTATTCTAGGGTGTCAACCTCTAATTCGAGTTGCAAAATGGCTGGGTTGAAGATACTACCATTTTTATATGTTGGCTAGCTCGCTCACTTTTGCTTCATTGACAGCTCAAAGCTTTGACATCGCTATCTCAACTTCTCAAACAGAAAACTGCAAAGGAAATAGTGCTAATAATTCCTCAATGGGTAAGCTCATCTCCATACTTTCACTTGTGGTCGATAATAGGAACTAAACTAAGTAAATATAATGGAATCTTCTTTGAGATCCTTAATTCAAGGAAGTCTTTAGTAGTGTGCCTAGACAATGGATGAGTGACATTTATTTATTTATTTATTTATTGGTTATCAATTATAATCTTTGTTTAGATTTTTACACTGCTTATTTTCCTTGTCTCTGCAAGGCATTCAAATACAGGAAGCTGCTTCTGGACTACAATAGGGAAGTTTGACGAGCAACTCACAAGACTATGCCTAATCTTGTCAATGCTGTGAGGTTTGTGCTTACTTCATTTTAAAACCTTTTATCTCTATGGTGTATATGCACAATTATTTATGTTAAAATCATGTAGTCTTTAGACTCTTCACGATGTGCCAGGAGCATGAGTTGTTAATGTTACAACCAGTCTTTTTTATTTTTTATTTTTTGAGTACCAGTTCCACAAAATGTCAAGAAGTGTCGTATATGCATATAGCGGTGTTGGTTCTTTTCTGTAGCACCGGTTTTCACTTCGTGGTTCATAAGCAGAATATTATCCTTTTTAATTACTGTTGAAAATCCACTAGTAATATATCTGTTGTACAGCTACTGTTTTTCTAGATTCAATCTTTTCGTATTTTGTTTTTTCCTTAATTAGTTGATTGAGTAAAATCAGGAATTATGTACCTTGATTTTCTCTGCTAATTACAGCCTAAGAATTAGTTGAGTTGCTAAAAATAAGGGTAGAAATCACTCAGCCCTCTTGTATATAATGACCTCTTTGTATCAGAATAAATGGGTGGCAGATTCAATTCTTCAATTCAGAGATTTTCATGGTATCAGAGCCATATTCTCTGAACTGATCATCCCTCTCCAGCCTATTCTCTCGATTTTTTCCTCGCTCTATTCATCTTTTTTTCCTTCTTTCATCACTGTCATCTCGTGATCATTCTCTATGACGAAATATGGTATGACAATCGAACGAGAAAGCTCCAACTCCATTCAGGAAATTCCAGTGACTGGAAACAGTGGAGATAGCAGCGGTGTTATTCCAGTCACAAGTCACAAGCTGAATGGGCACAATTTCTTGCAGTGGTCTCAATCCGTTCTCATGTTTCTCCGAGGAAAAGGCAAGGATGATCATCTCACAGGTCTCTCGGCCTTACCAGGAGAGAAAGATCCCAAATATAGATCATAGAAAGCTGAGGACAGCATGGTTATGTCCTAGTTGATCAATTCCATGATCAATGATATAGGTGAAAATTTCCTTCTATATGGTACTGCCAAGGAGATTTGGGATGCTGCAAAAGAAACTTACTCCAGTAATGAAAATACCGTCGAACTATTTGGTGAGGAGACGATCCTTCATGATCTCCGACAAGGCGAATCTTCTGTTACCCAATACTATAATAATCTAACTCGTTATTGGCAGCAGTTAGATATGTTTGAAAAGCACACTTGGGAAAGTCCGAATGATGGAATTTAGAATAGATGGATCATTGAGAAAAAATGGGTATTCAAGTTTCTAATGGGAAACAAAGATTTGGATGAGGTACATGGAAGGATTTTGGGCACAAAGCCTCTACCAAGTCTAAGAGAAGCCTTCTTGGAGGTAAGAAGAGAAGAAAGCCGAAAAAAGGTGATGTTGGGAACTCCAAACAATCAGCCCACCATGGAAGGAATATCCCTAGCCATACGCGGCCCTCAACCAAGTAACCCAGATAGCAGGATAAAAAAGGGGAGGCCTTGGTGTGATCATTGTCGAAAACCAGGGCATACCGGAGAAGCATGTTGGAAGCTCCATGGGAAACCAGCCAACTGGAAGCCCTCACGCTTATCTCATGAAAGTCGCGGCAATGCCACATCCTCAATTAATGAAAATGGTACTTCTGAACCAGTTCTCTTTAACAAAGAGCAACTTGAACTTCTACGGAAGATGATTAGCCAATCCATTGGCTCTTTCACTGTTGCCGCAGGATCCCTGGCTCAGAAAGGTAATTTCTCAAAAGCCTTAAATGTTTACAGGAAAAGAAACAATATTTGGATTATTGACTCAGAAGCATCAGATCACATGACGGGTGATAAGACTCTACTTACTGAGTTTAAATCTTGCAAAGAAAATCACTCAATCAAGATTGCAGATGGGTCTATTCAAAAGTAGAAGGCTATGGTTCGATTACAATTTCTGAGACTTTGTCACTTCATCTGTCTTACTTATACCAAACCTTAATTGTAATCTATTGTCAATCAGTAAACTCACCCGGGATAAGAATTGTGTTGCTCAATTTTTCCAAAATTTTTGTACATTTCAGGACTCGGATTCGGGGAAGATGATTGGCAGTGCTGAGGTGTACTCGGGACTCTATCTCCTCTAGGACAACCATCATTTGGAGGAACAAGCTCACAAGGCAGCCTCTTTGAGTCAGTTTCACAAAAGTTGTTTTTCCGCAAATAAGGATAGTGAGATTATGTTATTACACTATCGACTAGGACATCCTAATTTCTTTTATCTTGAAAAACTGTTTCCTTCATTATTCAGAAATATAAGGAATGAATCTTTAGTGTGAAGTGTGTCAATTTTCCAAACATATTCGTAATTCTTATCCTAGTCGTCCATATAAAGTAACACATCCTTTCTCAATGATTCATAGTGATATCTGGGGACCATCTAATATAAAAAAATATCACTGGGGCACGATGGTTTATATCTTTTGTTGATGATCACACAAGAATTACTTGAATATTTCTCATGAAAGAAAAATCTGAAGTAGGGCAAATTTTCAAAAATTTCAATGCCATGATTCAAAATCAATTCAAAACACAAATCCAAGTTTTCAAAATAGATAACGCAAAAGAATATTTTAAATCTGTTTTGAGTGATTATTTGAATAGCCAGGGCAAAATTCACCAGAGTTCTTGTGTTGATACCCATGAACAAAATGGGATTGTTGAAAGAAAGAATAGGTACCTCCTTGAAGTTGCTAGGTCGTTGATGTTCACTACTCATGTCCTAAAACACTTATGGGGAGAAGTTGTCCTTACGACAGCCTGTCTTATCAATAGAATGCCATCTCGTGTCCTAAAATTCCAAACTCCAAGTCAAGTTCTTCTTAAAACATGTCCAGAAAGTCGCATAATCTCCACCATTCTTCCAAAAATATTTGGATGTTCAGCCTTTGTTCATGTATATCCTCATAACAGGAGCAAACTTGATCCCAAAGCAATCAAATGCATTTTCCTTGGGTACTCACCAAGTCAAAAAGGGTACAAATGTTACTCTCCTATCACAAGAAGATTCTATAACTCAATAGATGTTACTTTCTTTGAGGAACAACCCTATTACACCAAAATCAATGTTCAGGGGGAGAGTACATCAAAAGAACATCAGTTTTGGAATATCATTGAAAATCAACAACCACCTTCTCCTATCGAAAGTCCATCTCAAGTTCCTTCCATTGTCAATGAATCTCCAAATCTTATACATCGAGTCTCCTGAATCTCTTGTCAAAACTCTACCTCAAAATCCTCCCGACCCTTCTGCCAAAAATAGTGAGCTTCGTGTTTACTCCAAGGGAAATTGGCACCAAAAGGAGACGGCACAACAAGCACTTCCTGAGCAACTCCATGAGTCTGAACCAACTCCAAGTTCATCTGAAACATTACAAGATAACTCTCATTCAGACTCTTCCCCTCATGACTCACCTGATAGTCGGCCCATTGCCTTAAGAAAAGGAGTGAGATCTTGCACAAATCGTCCTATTTATACCTACTTATCTTACAGAAGATTATCTCCAGAATATAGTGTTTTTGTCTCCAGTCTTGACAAGATACAGGTTCCCAACAACATTTATGAAGCCCTGGATATACCACACTGGAAGGCTGCCATTATGGAAGAAGTTCGGGCCTTAGAGAAGAACAATACATGGAAGATAGTGGACTTGCCACGAGGAAAATGACCAGTGGGCTGCAAATGGATATTCACTGTAAAACATAAAGCTGATGGAAGTGTAGAAAGATTCAAAGCCTGATTAGTAGCAAAGGGATTCACACAGTCCTATGGTATTGATTATCAGGAGACGTCTGCCCTAGTTGTTAAACTCAACACTATGAGAGTTCTCCTATCCCTTGCAGCCAATTTAGATTGACCATTATTTCAACTTGATGTCAAGAATGCCTTCCTTAGTGGAGACCTTGAATAAGAAGTGTACATGGAGATTCCTTCTGGGCTAGAAAATTAAACTACAAATAATAAAGTCTGCAGGCTTAGGAAGTCATTATACGGGTTAAAACAATCTCCTCGCGCTGGGTTTATCGTTTCTCTAGGGCTTGTATTATGTTTTGGGCTTGCCCAAGCCTTTTTATTTTGTTTTTGGGCTTGTATCATGTATTGGGTTGGCCAAGCCCTTTTATGCTTTGTTTTGTATATATGTATGCAGCCTGTTGCATGGGCAGAGAACTGATGGAAATGAAATGAAGTTTGAGTGTTGCAGGCCTCTCCCCCTTTTCCACCGCCCCTCCTTCTCTTCCCTCTTTCTTCTCTCCTCATCCTCTTCTCTTCTTCTACTATTTGTGTTCTGCATCTTCTACTGTTTTTTTCAACTTTCACAAATTCTGAATTTCTTAACCTATGCTACATTAGATGGTCTAGTCATTTTTCTAACATCTTTGTTCTATGTAAACCCTATAGCACATTACTGAAAAACGAGATAGCCTTGCCAACAGAACGAAACTGAGATCTCAGATATTTCTCTTGAAATAAATGGGGAAGATGAGCTGAAAGATTGAATAAACTCATATGATAGGGTGTAATAACTACTCGAGTAGGAGATAAGTAGAGTATACCATCACTGAAAAATTCTGACTCTGATGTACCAAAGTTAAATAAAAGCTGATAGCTCCTTTACATCTACTTGAATTTCCTAGTGTCATTAAACAGAGAATTACAAAAAGCTTGTATGCAATCATTGCAAGAATATATGCCTGGAATATACCAGCCTTCAAAGCTGTTTACAATCAGATTTAGTTCCCTAGTGAAATGAATAAATGATGGAGATCATCCAGTGAGGTGATTTATGATGACTGGGTTTGAAGGGAATACCTTTATGGCAATGATCTATTAATAGTGTTGAGAGGACTGAGTCACTGAGGAGAGATTTGTTCTATCATCTTCACTTTTCGATTAGAAGCGGATAAGCTTTTATCTTCTTTTACCCTTATTTCAGCTTAAACAGCAGTATTGCATGGTATCTCAATATCACGGTTTATTGCATGTGTTATATGTTATGACCTTTATTTTTTTCCTTTCATTTATTGTTATTGATATTAGTTATATCATTTTTCATTTTTCGGTATGTTATTGAAAACTTTATGCATTTCATTTGTTCCACAAATAGGCATTTACAATTATGAAGTTCTATCTAATTTTATATCTTATTGCTCTACCATGGCACAGACAGCTTTTTCAGCACAGGAGAAAAGGCTAGATGCCTTAATGTTATAGGCAGCTAAAGTATTTATGTATATAGAAGAAGATCTAAAGCTTACCTCGCAAAGTTTGTCAAATAAAACAATAGCATCTCATGAATTGGAAGAGATGCATCAACAGGTGATTATTGAGGGTGTAGTTATACAATTATTATATTGCTTGGATTATTCTTCTGTTATGTATTATAAGCCTGGCTTCTATACAAGATGGATAAACAAGAACAAGTAAGCAGGATTTTTGCATGATAATTGAATTTCTTTAATGGATTTTGGTGTGAAAATTCAGCAAAGAAATCAATATTTTAGTTTCATACATTCCCTTTCTTTTCACCTGTGAGAATATGGTTCTCTTAACTCCATTAGATTTAAGTGTTATTTGTGTTATTCACATGGATTGTCCTTGTCTAGTTTTATTGTGGACCATTGGATGGGATCGACGGCTGTGATTTATTCTATGTGAGATATTTTTTGTTGCTTTAGCTTGCGTGAGAAGCTTTGACTATTTCCCACCAAATAGGGGTTTCTCACGTTTTTGGCAAAACAAGTCTTTTTCTCTTGAAATTCGGCCCTCTCTCTTCTCTTCTCTTCAAGACTTCTCTCTCCATTTGCACCTTATTGTGAGTGTTCTTGAGAGTGTCTTCTTGTGAGCTTCTTCTCGAGTGTCCCTTGTGATAACTTAGGCCTGAAATAGTGGCTAAGTATAGGTGATGTTTCTCAAAGTTTGGTAGAAGAGGGGTGCGGTGGTGGCGGTTTCAAAGGAGGTTCTTTGCCGGTTTTCTAGCTCTCTCTTTGGAAGGTGATTTGCATGACATGGGAGCTGTTCCTGAGCCTGAAAATCAGCCATAAACAAGAGAAGTTGCTGTCCAGATTTTCGGCTATTAATGGGTTGTATTTTCGATTTATGTTTCTCGCATTTTTACCTTGGAATCTTTGATTAAATGATGTTTATTGTTGATTGAACTCCCAACAAATTGGTATCAAAGCCAGGTTGTGGAGTTTTTGAGGCTGAAAAACAGCAGAAAATAGACCAGAAAAATCGGCAGAAAACAGGAAAAAAGGCTGTCCAAAATCTGTGTGAAAATCAGACCTTCAAACGCGATTTCCCGCCAAACCAGAAGGAATTTGGAAAATCTGAGACCACCGGCGTGCTCTGCAGATCAAGGAGGTGCTGGTGGGGTGGCGCGTGAATTTTTCGGCTGCAGTGCGTGGGCGGTCTCCGGCGAGGTTTTTTCGGGCAGATTTTTTAGTTTAACCTGCTGAACGTATTAATGTGTTTATTTTAGTGTTTCAGGTTTTACATAATAAGTTGGATGATTTTGTCCCTGGCTTGACGTCTACAGCGATTCGGTTCAGAAACTTGTTGATATATTTACTGTTTTTCAACAGTAGTTTGGCAAGATTATTTCAAACTCTCCGTTAGGTTAGGTTTGATATTCTTACCGGTTTATGTATGATTATTGCTTGGTTGCCTATTTGTGAGTTCCGTTGATTGAATTCTTGTGATTAATTTGTAACCTGGAAGCATATTTACCTGCATTATATACCTGTGTTTCGTGAACGGATTATTTCATTGTTGTGCTTCATTTCTAAAAAATTGTTTTTAACTCGGCATTCATATTTTTATATTGATCATCTGGAAAAGAATTTTTCAAAACCTTTTCTGTTATGTCCACGAGTACAGGCCACTTTTTTACAGGATCTGTAATGGGTTCGAGGGTCGAATTATCGCAATTCGATGGAAAGGGGGATTACTCGATATGGAAACAGAAAATGAGGGCCATTTTGATCCAACAGAGAGTTGCTAAAGCTCTCGATGATCCCGCTACATTTTCTGATGAGTTAAAAGCTAAACCAACTGAAATTGAAGACATGAATGAAATTGCTTACAGTTCTATAATTTTGTATCTATCTGACAACATTGTAAGACAAGTTGATAGTGCTAAAACTACTAGAACTTTGTGGACTACTTTAGATGCCTTGTTTTTAACTAAAACTTTACCTAACAAAATATACCTGTTGGAAAAGTTGTTTAGTTTTAAGATGGACCCGGGGAAGGATGTCGAGGGAAATTTGAGTGACTTTAGCATAATTGTTAAGAGTCTAGCTCATAATGATAAAAAATTTGACAATGAGGATTTAGCTGTCATATTGCTAAACTCTTTGCCCGAATCTTACATAGAAATGAAAAATGCCATAAAATATGGTAGGGACACTTTCACTCAAGCTATTGTTTCCAATGCTTTAAAATCAAGAGAACTTGAATTAAAAAGAGACAACAGAACTTATTCCCGAGAAGAGAGTCTATTTGTTAGGGGAAGACTTGAAAAGAAAGAATTTAACTTCCATAATAAGAAGGGGAGATGAAAATCTAAAATGAGATCCAAATCTAAAGATAAAAGCGGTAAGAAATGTTATCACTGTGGAAAGTTAGGACATTTCAAGAAAGACTGCTTCGACTGGGAAAGGAAACAAAAAGACCCGAACAATTCTGATGTTGATAATATTGCTATTGTTTCTGAATTTGATAGTTTGCATGTCATGAATGTGTCTGAGGAAGAATTTGATAAAAATTAGATTCTAGACATAGGGTGCACTTTCCATATGTGCCCTGATAGGTCTTGGTTCTATAACTATAGAGAGACTGAATTTAGGAAGGTCTACATAGGAGACAATAATTCTCAAAATGTGGTTGGAGTTGGTGACATAGCCATCAGAATGTACGATGGGGCCATTACGCAACTTAGAAATGTTAGATATGTCCCTAATTTAAAGAGGAACCTCATTTCCTTAGGTTCTCTTAAAGATGAGGGATATACCTTCAAGTCTGGTAACAAGATTTTGAAAATTATGAAGGGTTCTCTCATAGTTATAAAAGGGCCTAAGAGGAATGGACTGTACTATTTTGAGGGTAGAACTGAAATACCAGTTGATTCTAGCCTTCTTACTGTGAGTAAAGACAAAACTGAACTTTGGCATAATAGAATGGGTCACATTGGGTTTAAAGGGCTAAAATCTTTAAGTAATCAGAAATTACTTGGAAAAGATGACATCGAAGCTATGGAATTCTGTGAAACTTGTGTTTTGGGTGAGTCCCATAAGGTGAGCTTTGAAGCTAGCTCTCATAGGACCAGCAAACTATTGGACTATGTCCATGCTGATCTATGGGGCCCGGAGAAGCACTCTACATTTGGTGGAAGCAAGTACTTCTTGTCCTTAGTGGATGATTACTTAAGAAAAGTTTGGATTTATCATTTGAAGGCTAAGTTGGAAACTTTTGGGTTTGGTTAAAATCTGTTGAGAATCAGTTAGACAAGAAACTTAAAACGTTAAGAACTGATAATGGACTTGAATTCTGTAATATCGAATTTGACAACTTCTGTAAGCAGAAATGTATAACAAGACACAGAACTGTTAAATACACACCTGAACAAAATGGGATCGCTGAAAGAATGAACAGGACCATAATGAACAAAGTTAGGTGTATGTTGATTAGATCTGGCTTTGCAAAAGGCTTTTGGGCTGAAGCTGCAAGTACTGCAGCTTATTTGATTAATAGGTCTCCGTCCAGCAGTATAGAGTTTAAGACCCCACAGGAGTTGTGGACGGGAGAGCCTCCAAATCTAGAACACTTGAGGGTGTTTGGATGTGCTGCATATGCACACCAATCTGAAGGAAAACTTGAGCCGAGGGCTGTCAAGTGTGTGATGTTAGGGTATCCCGAGGGTGTGAAGGGCTATAGGTTATAGGTTTTAGGGGTCCAATGCATTAAGATTATTAACAGCAGAAATGTAGTCTTTAATGAATCTGAGATGCCATATCTAAAACAGAAAATCGAAGAAACTAACAAATCTGAAACTGAGAAGAGTATTGAGACTGAGGTGAAGCTGACTAGGCTAAATTCACCTACACCTGGGAATGACTAAAATGACCCTATACATCATGAAAATGAAAATGAAATTATAATTGAACCTGAACCTGAACCTGAAGAGGTGACTGAACTTCAAGATAACATTGAACCAGTTGAAGTTGAACATTTTAATGATCAGCCACCTAATCAAGATTATCAGCTTACTAGGGATCGGGGGAGGAGGCAGATCAGGCCAAATCCTAGATATGAATCCCTAAACTTGACTGATTTTGCTTTGGCTTTAGGTGAAGCCTTTGAACAGATAGAACCTGCTAGTTATGAAGAAGCTGTTAATGGAAAATGTTCTGAAAATTAGCTAAAAGCTATGCAGGAAGAAATGGAATCTTTAATCGAGAATAAAACTTGGAAGTTGGTTAACAAACTTAAGGATCATAGGATAGTTCAATGTAAGTGGATTTACAAATTGAAAGAAGGAAATAATCCTAGTGATCCTCCTAGGTATAAGGCCAGATTAGTGGCGAAGGGGTTTACTCAAAAAGAGGGGGTTGATTACAATGAGATATTCTCTATTGTGATAAAGTACAAAACAATTAGACTGGTTTTTGCATTGGTTGTTCAGTTCAACTGGGAACTGGAACAACTAGATGTCAAGACTGATTTCCTACATGGGGAATTGGAAGAGGATATTTACATGAGTCAGCCTCAAGGTTTTGAGGTGAAAGGTAAAATAAACTGTGTGTGCAAATTAGAAAGATCTCTGTATGGGTTTAAACAAAGCCCTAGACAGTAGTACATAAGGTTCGATACCTATGTACTGAAGATAGGTTTTAAAAGGAGTGAATATGATGCATGCTTGTACTATAATGATAGTAAGGAGGATTGTACGGTCTACTTGTTGCTGTATGTAGATGACATGCTTCTAGCAAGTTCAAGTAAGACTGAAATCACTAAGATGAAGAACCTTTTAAAATCAGAATTCGATATGAAAGATTTGGGGAGTGCTAAGAAGATTTTGGGGATGGTTATAAAGAGAGATAGGGCTGAAAATAGACTAGTCGTTTTCCAAGAAGCCTATCTAAACAAAGTCATAACTAAATTTGGTATGAATAGATCAAAATCTGTGAACGTTCCCTTAGCAGCTCACATGAATCTTTCTAGTGCACATTCTCCTAAAACAGAGGAGGAATTTAGAGAAATGAGGAACAGACCCTACTCTAATGCTATAGGTTCCGTTATGTTCTCTATGATAACAACCAGACCTGATTTAGCTTATGCTATAAGTTTTTTGAGCAGATTTATGTCCAACCTCGGAAAGCCCCATTGGGCAGGTTTGAAATGGTTGTTAAGGTACATTGTTGGTACATTAAATCTGGGTCTTGTGTATGAAAAAAGATCTGAAAAACTTACTCTAAAGAGATATGTAGATTCTGATTTTGCAGGTGACAAGGATAACAGAAAGTTTACCACAGCTTACTTTTTTACACTTGGTGACAATTGTATAACATGGAAGTCACAGCTATAGCCTTTAGTTACTTTGTCAAGTACTGAGGCAGAGTATGTTGCCATAACCGAGGTGGTTAAGGTATGTACCTGGTTAAAAGGAATTTTAAAAGAATTGAACTTCATGCATGATACACCTGTTATGTTTACTGATAGTCAAAGTGCTTTATCGCTGTGTAAGAATCATGTTTATCATGAAAGAACTAAACATATTGAGGTGAAGTATTATTTTATTCGTGAGAAACTGTCTCAAGGTGAAGTTAATCTTGTTAAAATTCACACTGATAGGAATCCCTCTGATGTGGGAACAAAAATTCTACATGCAGATAAATTTAAATTGTGCTTATCTTTATTACATATTGACATTGGTTAATTTTTCTTGCAGGTAGTGGGCGATGATGATGAACAGTTCTTCCATGTGCAAATTCACAACCGAGAGAGAGTGTTATGAAAACCAAGGTGAAGAATGTGAGAATATGGTTCTCTTAACTCCATTAAATTTAAGTGCTATTTGTGTCATTTACATGGATTGTGCTTGTCTAGTTTTATTGTGGACCATTGGATGGGATTGACGGCTGGGATTTATTCTATGTGAGATATTTTTTGTTGCTTTAGCTTGTGTAAGAAGCTTTGGCTATTTTCCACCAAATAGGGGTTTCTCACGTTTTTGGCAAAACAAGTCTTTCTCTCTTAAAATTCGGCCCTCTCTCTTCTCCCTAAGACTTCTCTCTCCATTTGCACCTTATTGTGAGTGTTCTTGAGAGTGCCTTCTTGTGAGCTTCTCCTTGAGTGTCCCTTGTGATAACTTAGGCCTGAAATAGTGGCTAAGTATAGGTGATGTTTCTCAAAGCTTGGTAGAAGAGAGGGGTGCGGTGGTGGCGGTTTCAAAGGAGGTTCTTTGCCGATTTTCTAGCTCTCTCTTTAAAAGGTGATTTGCATGACATGGGAGCTGTTCCTGAGCCTAAAAATCAGCCATAAACAAGAGAAGTTGCTGTCCAGATTTTCGGCCATTAATGGGTTGTATTTTCGGTTTATGTTTCTTGCATTTTTGCCTTGGAATCTTTGATTAAATGATGTTTATTGTTGATTGAACTCCGAGATCCTAACATCACCCTTTGAAATGTTTTATGCTTAATATATATAATTTTCTCGTTTTAAGGAATCCCTACCCACAAATTAAAATACGTATGTTAAGCAATTTTTCTTCAGATCTGATGTCTTATCATTTCCTTATATTTCCTTTTAATTTTCCCAATGAGGTTATCTTATCCTCTTCCTGTGTTATAGTGCTTTTATATAATTTACAGTTGGTTTTCAGGTAGTTTCCTCATCATTACTGGCATTGGCAACACTGCTTGATGTTTTTGCATCTGGGCAATTTGGAAGGTCTGATTCTGACAACATGATAGGTGAATCAAAGCATGATGTAAAAGCCAGGGCTATGACTGTGGCTGTTTCTAGTTCAGAGAATTTGTTCTCCACTCATAAATATTTTCTAGACTTTCTAAAGTCTCAAAGCCCAGCAATCCGTTCAGCTGCATATTCAGTGCTGAGGAGTTATATAAAAAACATACCTGATGTTGTAAATAAAGGTGATATGAGAAGTCTAGCTGCGACCATACTTGGTGCTTTCCAGGAAATGAATCCAGCATGCCATTCATCAATGTGGCAAACATTGCTAATCTTTAGTAAAAGATATCCAGACGTCTGGATTACCTTGAATGTTCAAAGAATAATTCTAAGTCGGTTATGGGATTTTCTGAAGAATGGGTGTTTTGGATCTCAGCAAGTGTCTCACCCAGCACTAGTTTTATTTTTAGACACAGTTCCTCTAAAAGAAATTGTAGGAGAGAAATTTATCCTTCAAATTTTCCAGAATTTGTGGGCAGGGAGAAAGTTGTCTTACTTCTCTAACACTGACCAACTGGCATTTTTCATGGGACTGGAAGAATGTTTCCTTTGGGCTTTAAGAAATGCTTCTAGGTATGAGTTCCTTGAGTTAGACAGCAATTTGTATACTTCACACAGACACGCATACACAAGCATGCATACACGTTTATTACGATTATTGTGTTCTCTTAAATCTTATTTTATTTTTTGTGATTGTAATGGCTACTTTTGCTCCTCTTTGGTAGCAGATATTGTGATGGAGTAGAAGCCATTTACAGTTTCCAGCGTACTCTTGTTGATACGGTAGTAATAGGTCTTCTGTGGCATGAGTACCTACTGGCAGCCAGCTCAAAATTTCAGGACACATCCTTATCTGAAACTACTATCGCTTCATCCAAGTGTAGTACTGAACCTGTTGATAATGAGTCAAGGGAAACATTTAATGTCAAATATCCAGCAGATTATGAGGAAAATCTTGGGAAATGCATCATCAGAATCCTTTCAGGGATCCATTGCCTGGAACATGATCTGCTTTTGGTTTTCTGTTCAACATTTCAAGGGAATTGTCTGGATATATTTCGGCAAACAGAGTGCTCTTCTCAAAATGCAGAATGGGCTGTCAAATTTTTAATTTTACTGGACGAACATGCTGTACAGAAGGGTGAATCATGGCCCTTGGTTAACTTATTGGGGCCCACGTTGAAAGAGTCTTTCCCAGTCATCGAAGCATCTGTAAGTTAAGAATGCAACTTTGAAGCTCTTACGATGGTTAGTAAAAATGATCTAGGCGTTAACCTTTTTTTTACTGTATACTTTGCTCAATAGCTAAGAGTTTTGATGTGAAGTTATTTGATTACATTAATAATGTTAGAGTTCTATTATCCTGTTCAATTATTGGGATCCTCCATAAACTGGATCCCTAGGATTGCTTGAGAACAACTTATTCTAACATTTGTTTACACACTATTATCAACATGATCCACATCTATAATAAAATGCTATTGGGGTTTCTTTTATGTGCTTTGGCTCAAACTTTTTAATGATTTTTTTACTATTCGATTCCATTGTTACTTGTCTACTCACAGTATGAGATTGTGCACGTACAGGGATTTCCATGAGTTGATTTTGCCTACCTAATTTTAAAGGACCTTGTGAATGTGAAAAGAACTTCTATAATATATGATTTTTGGTTGACACTATAGTTATTTTTGACGATTCATATCAGTTTGCTTTCTGTTTTTAAATTTGCTTCGACATAGAATAAGTTCATGTAGAAACATGGTTTTCTTGAAGAAAGAATTCATGCTTAAGAGTTAACAGACTTGTAGCTTTCACATGCGTGAGATATAATGATCAAACAGAATGCTTGATTCTTAATTCCAAGTCTGCACTTGATGTGGTCTGTCCATTTGATGTGCCGTCGATCCTCGAGTTCGGTATTTTTTTTTTCTTTTTCTGAAAATGACTAATTCTGCAATCATTGTTGCTCGAATTTATAATTTTCCTTTAAATTTGAAATAATCCTCTGGTCGGGCATAGCAATCCTCTCTGTGAATAAAATGAGTGGATTTACCAGTAAATGTCATCAATCCATTTTAGTATGGAATTAAACTAGATCTTCCTTTCCTATGAGTGAAGAAGTATAGTAATATGAATTGGAGACTGATTAACTTTTTTTCTGTAGTTTTTTCTTCCAAAATTCATATTTTTTTGTCATAATTAGATGTACCATCTTACTATTGCATGTATCTTGAGCAGTTTTCAATGATATCCACAATGGTTTACTATCCTTTTGCTGTTGTCCACAATGGTTTGCTATCCTTTTGCTGTTCCGTTTTGCATAATGTAAGAGAGCTGTGTAGTTGTGAAACATTTCTTTGCTTGCATCTCAAAAAATAAAAATTTAAGAGGGATCTCTTTTTCTCCTCCGCTTAGTATATCATTGAGTCGTTTTCTCCAGTCTTATGTCAGGAATGTTATAGTTTGCTATTCATTACATTCTTGTATAACTATTTTTGTTCCGTTTACGCTAGGACTCACCAGAATTAGTGAGACTTCTTGTGGTTGCTGCTTCGGTATTTGGGCCTCAGAAGATTATTCAAGAACTTATATCCATTGATTTGCAGACTCGAGAATTTTTGCAATATTTCAACGAGAGGATTATTCCCTCGTGCTTGAGAGAAGTTGGTCCTTCTAATGCATCTCGATTAGACCTCTTGCTGGCATTACTTGATGAAGAGTGCTTCTCGGAGCAGTGGGATGCCATCATTACGTATTTAATAAATTCAGAACAAGTGGGTGTTAGTCCTGGAACTGTGGACAACAAAATATCTATCTTGGCTATATTGATAGAGAAGGTTAGGGAGAGAACTAGAAAGCATACTCATCTGGAAGGATCCTGCGCGTACGAATGGCATCATGAGCTTCTAGATTCAGCTGCTCTCTCTATTATCCATTCTTTTCCTCCATTTAGGAATTCTGATGCTCACTTTTTATTGTACGTAAATAGTGATATCTTAAATTATTTGTGATCATTTATAACTATTCAATGCAGACTGCTGCTGATTTCTCATAGATATGGGATTTACTCAATTTAATTCATAGCTGTTGGCGTTTTAGTAAGTAATCTTTGTGTTTAAATTTTGTCATGCATGAGGTGAGAGAGGAATCATGCATGTTATGGAGAATTTGCACCTGCTACCTTCACTTCTTGGCGTTGTCTGTGAACTTTCAATATCTGTATGCATGTTATGGAGAATTTGCACCTGCTACCTTCACTTCTTGGCGTTGTCTGTGAACTTTCAATATCTGTAGAATAATCATGCCCTTTTGGAATCATACAGTAATTGAAAAAGTATTCCCTCTAGAGTGGAACACGTCTATCTTGAAGTCTCTAATCATTAGTCAATTTTTAAAACTTCAACATATGAAGACTTTGGAGAAGGTTATGTGTACAATAGTACCATATTAAAAGCTTAACTCAAGTGCAGATGGTTGGCAGACTACTGCACATTGAACATGTTTCGGCTGGATAGCCAGCGTATATAGCTTTTAAACATATACCATTGCAAACAAAAATAGTCACTAGCTGACTTAGAAGAATGATAAGATATTTAAATGCTTTGCAGAAGATTCACCCACTTCTAAAAATTGACCTTAGCTTTGTCTTAAAATAGTGTTTTTCCCGTCTGTTTCCTATGGCTTCAATTTCATTCAGTTTGATTTATTCTTTTGATATAATCTTTCTTCTTTGGGAGGGTAACTTGCTTCCCATAGAACAGAAATACGAATCCACAAACAATTTATTGTTAATTTTTGGTGGTAAACTATCCGAATCCTTTATTCAATGGAGATCATACAAGTAATCTGTGCATCTCCCTCCCATTCGTCCCTGAATAGTCTATTCTGTAATTGAGCCCTTCATTCTTCTAGTAGTGTGCATAAATTTTCTTGTTTGTCGGAAAAACTCTTACCTTCTTTCTTCGTTTCATCTCATGTGGCAGTGCTGTTCTTGGTGGTGGAGTAGAAGATGATAAAATTTCCTTATTATCAAGAGAGACATCGGTTCTTATATATGAAGAAATATTTCGAATGCTGATGACTTTCATGATGGATTCTAGTTTTGTCTGGGTTAGGAATATATGTTCTTTGTTAAGTCACAGGAGAAATTATTCTTCCCGGGGATTTGAATCTTCTACTAATATGCTTGAGATGGCTCAATTTGCCCTGGATGTTCTAAATGGTAGTTTCTTTTGTCTGAAGACTATTAATGGTGAAACTGAGTTAGTTTCAGGTATATTAGCTGCAATATTCATTATTGACTGGGAACATAATATGTTAACTGTAACCGAGGATGACCTTGATGAAAAGCAGATGGGAGAAATTGAGCTCAGGTTGATTTTCTGTGAGGCTATCCATACTTTTCGTAGCAAGATATGTAATCATTTCTTTAAAAGTCTAGGCATAAATAATCGAAACAGCCTGGGAACTGTTTTGGTTGAGTCAATAAAATGCATTATATTTCTGGACACTAAATTAGAGTCTGATAGAATCATATCTTTATGCTGCCAATGGATGGGTGGCATTTTTGAATATTTCTGTGAAGACCAATTTGAGGAACAGCAGTTGTTGGAGCAGTTCCTGGCGAAGAATGATTGGTGGCCATTGTGGATCATGCCAGATAATCATTTAGGATACAGCTTTAAAGCTGAAAATAGTTCTCTCAATGTGAGTTTTATCTGCGTTATTGTTATTTTTTCTAGCATTTTGTTTTGATTTATTTATTTTTTGAGTGAGAAGTTTCTTAGCCCCAATTTGTGTAACATCATTTCAAAGAATTCTTTTTTTCTCAAACTTATTTTGGACAACACTTTCTCATGATAAAATAGTTTGCATGTAAACCCAAATTTTTTTCCTACTTTTAAACCACACATTCTTCAAAAACACTATTCCAAAACTCATTTTCCTACTTTAATGGTCGACAAACAAGGGCTTAATTTGATTCCACTCAATCATCACATTGCAGTGGTCTTTTGTCTGTTTGTACTTGCTTTGGCAAATCCTTTATATCTTGCAAAACTTTATATTGGGATAACTGATTATCTGGCATCCTCATCTGTCTCACAAAATGAAGCTTTCGCTGAAAATTGAAATCCTTTAGTCATTGTGGATGATATCTTGAGATATGCACTTAATTGGCTGACTGATGTTTTGACACTGACAATCTTGGGGCATGGGAGTCACATTATTCTTTACCTTGTTTAGAATAAGATGGTGAAATGACTTATCTCTTATTAATTACTGAGAATGCTGAATATATACAAGAATAGGAAGAGAAATCACAGGCTGATTCACATTCCTTGATTCTAGCCACTAAGTTAGGAAAATAATATGTCTAACATGTCTAACCAAATTAGAGAAAAATTGGAAACTACTATAGCTAAATATAATTACATAAATACATATGACACATGTGGAAATCAATTCCAGATCATTCGGATCTGCCCTACAGAATTAACTCTTTTAATTCTACACTCTCCCTCAAGCTGGGCAATAGATATTGATCATTCCCAGCTTGGAAACTAGATGGTCGAAGTTGATTCTTGGAAGGGCCTTTGTAAGTATATCTGCATTCTGAAGATGTGTAGGAGTATAGATCATCTTGATGATTCCTTCTTCTATTTTCTCCTTGATAAAATGTCTGTCAATTTCCACGTGCTTTGTTCTGTCATAATGAATTGGATTTTTAGCTATGCTGATGGTAGCTAGATTATCACAATACATTTTGATTGAGTCATTACATGAGATTTTTAGTTCACCTAGGAGTCTTTTTAGCCATATCACTTCGCATATGCTAAAGGCCATAGCTCGAAGTTCAGCTTCCGCACTACTCCTAGCTACTACAGATTGTTTCTTACTTCGCCAAGTGACTAAATTTTCCCATACATAGGTGCAGTAACCAGAAGTGGATCGGCGATCAGTTATGGGCCCTGCTCAATTTGCATCCGAGTAGACTTCAATGCTCTTATTGTTCCCCTTTTTAAAGAATAGTCCTTTGCCTGGTGTCATTTTCAAATATCTGAGTATTTGGTATACAGCTTCCATATGTTCCTCAGTTGGATTATTCATGAATTGGCTAACAACACTCACAGAGAATCCGATGTCTGGTCTAGTGTGAGATAAATAAATTAGTCTTCCCACTAATCGTTGATATCTTCCTTTGTCCACTGGAGCACTACCTTCCTTCATCCCAATCTTATGCGTTGAGTCCATAGGAGTATCTGCTGGTTTACATCTGAGCATACCTGTCTCTGTAAGCAGGTCAAGGGTGTATTTCCTTTGGGAAATAGTTATCCCCTTGCTTGAGCGGACCACTTCCATGCCGAGAAAGTATTTTAGATTTCCTAGATCCTTAATCTCAAATTCTGATGCAATAATAGACTTTAATTGGCTCATCTCGTCATGATTGTTTCCTGTGACAATGATGTCGTCCACATATACAATGAGGAGAGTGAGTTTCCCATCAGGCGAATGTTTGGTAAAGAGAGTATGATCAGATTGTCCCTGTGAGTAACCATATTTCTTCACAACCCTTGTGAACCGTTCAAACCATGCTCTTAGTGATTGTTTCAGTCCATACAATGATTTCTTCAATTTACACACTAGGCTGGAATTTTCTTTCCTTTCAAACCCTGGTGGAATCTCCATATAAACTTCTTCTTCTAGGTCCCCATTCAGGAAGGCATTCTTGATGTCTAGTTGGTGAAGTGACCAATCTAAGTTTGAGGCCAAAGATAAGAGGACTCGAATTGTATTTAGTTTAGCAACAGGGGCGAATGTCTCTTGATAATCGATTCCATATGTTTGAGTGTAGCATTTTGCTACTAACTTGGCCTTGTACCTATTTAAGCTTCCATTTGCATTGTATTTTACGTTGAAGATCCATTTACAATCGACTGGTCTTTTTCCTTTTTGAAGTTCTGTGAGAACCCACGTGCCATTTTTGTTGAGAACCCGTATTTCTTCATTTATGGCCTCTTTCCATTTTTGACATTTCATTGCCTCTTGAACACTGTTTGGAATCTTTATAAGTGACAGATTAGAAATAAAGGCACGTTATACAGGAGAAAGATTTTTGTATGACACGAAATTAGATATGGGGTGCTGAGTACAAGACTTGACTCCTTTTCTTTGGGCAATGGGAACCTCAAGATCATCATATGATAAGGAAATAGGATCAGATGGATTTTCGATGTTACCTGAATCCACAGGGTCAGAACTTGGATTAGATGTTTGGCCATGCTCGGGAAGAATTGAATTCTCTATCTCTTTGTCAGTTTTTGACCTTCTGGAGTAAACTTGGAGTTCTTTGCCTTCTCCACCTGCACTTAGAGTTGGGGATTTGATGACAATTTCTACTGGTTTGATCGTTGACTGAGGAGGAATGAGCAAGGTTGAATATGGTGATATGAATGTAACTAGCTCAGGTTGTATTGCCGTAGCTGGGATAGGTTCTAGTTGCCAAAATTGATATTCTTCTCCTATTCCAATACTAGAATTCTCCCCCTGAATATGAGTTTCGGGGTAGAAAGATTGATTTTCAAAGAATGTTACATCCATAGTAGTATAAAACTTTTTCGTTTCTGGAAAAAAAAATACCCTTTTTGAGTAGGAGAATACCCAAGAAATACACATTTAATAGCCTTTGGATTGAGTTTACTGCGAAGATGTGGTGGAACATGAACAAAAGCTAAGCACCCAAAGACCTTTAGTGGTAACTTAGAGATGAGCTGTGTAGATGGGTATGCTTTGGTGAGAATTTGGCTCGGAGTATAGAACCGGAGAACACAAGAGGGCATTCGATTAATCAAGTATGCAGCAGTAAGGATAGCATCTCCCCATAAATGCTTTGGAAGATTAGATGTGAACATAAGAGCACGGGCAACTTCTAGAAGGTTATGATTTTTACGTTCAGTTTTTCCATTTTGCTGTGGGGTATCAATGCATGAGTTTTGATGGATTATGCCCTTCTCGGTAAGAAAAGTGCCAAGGATGGAGTTGAAGTACTCTTTAGCATTGTCAGTTCTTAGAATTTGAATATTGACTTAGAATTGATTTTTAATCATAAAGTGAAATTTCTTGAAAATTGGACTTGCCTCAGATTTTTCTTTCATCAAAAATACTCAAGTGACCCTACTATGATCATCAACAAAAGTGATGAGCCATCGTGCTCCCGAAATATATTTAACTCGAGAAGGACCCCAAATGTCACTGTGTACAATTGAAAATGGATGTGAAGGTTGATATTTGTGTGCAGGAAATGAACTTGCAAGCTTAGCAAATTGACAGATTTCACATTGGAATAAACTTGAATTTTTATTAATAAATAGTGAAGGAAACAATTTCGACAGGTACATAAAATTAGGATGACCTAATCTGAAGTGCCACAACATGATAGCACTATTATTATCATGGGATGAAACATAAATAGACATAGAATCCTTATTGGACTGACTCACTAAGGCTGGTGTAGTAGTGCATTGAGCTGTCAAAGTTTGAACTCCAGAAGAATCGCCTAACTTGAAGAGATAAAGGCCCGCACACTCCTCAGCATTGCCAATCATCCTCCCCGAGTCCTGTTCCTGAAATATGCAATGAGTAGGAGAGAATTTAACAATACAATTAAGATCTTTTGTGAGTTTGCTTATTGATAATAGGTTGCAAGACAGCTTTGGAACCAATAGGATAGAACTAAGAACAATATGTTTAGAGATAATAATGGTTCCAATTCTGAAAATTGTGGATAAGGAACCATTTGCAATGCGCACTGTATGATTTCCAGAACATGGTAAATAAGAGTAGAATAAAGTGGCATCACCAGTCATATGATCGGTGGCACTTGAGTCAATTATCCAAGGGCTATTTTTCTCAGCTTTGCTGTTAAGAGCGCTTGAGAGTGTACCCTTCTGGGCTATGGAACCAGATCTGATGACATTAGAACTCATTTGTGTTTGGTTGAACATTTTCTGAAGGAGATCAAGTTGTTCTTTGCTGAATATTGTGGATTCAGGTACAGGGTTTTCATCAGTTGTAGCAGAGAAACCACGACTTTTACGGTCAGAATTCAACCTATTTGGTTTCCAATCAGTGGGTTTAGCGTGAAGTTTCCAGCACTTTCCTCGAAGATGTCCAGGCTGACGACAGTAATCACACCATGGTCTTCCTTTGTGAGGGCGATTGTCACTTACCTAATTGTGGTCTCCATAAGCGGTAAGGGCAGAACTTTCAATTGGGGCAGAGATCCCTTGAGTTCCCATCATGACCTTTCTCCTACTTTCTTCTCTTTTGACCTCTGAGAATGATTCACGGAGAGAGGGCAGAGGTTTAGTTCCCAAAATTCTTCCTCTTACTTCATCAAGATCTTTGTTTTGGTCAAGTAGGAACTTAAAAATTCTTTCTTTCTCCACAATAGTGCGGTATTTCTTTCTGTCTTGAGGACACTCCCACGAGATATCTTCGAACATGTCAAGTTGTTGCCAATATCAAGTGAGAAGATTAAAGTAATGAGTTACGGAGTTATTACCTTGTTGAAGATTATGGAGAGTTCCTTTAATTTCAAAAAGTTCAGAGGTGTTTTCATTGTCTGAATAAGTTTCTTTCACACTATCCCAGATTTCTTTTGCAGTTGAATAGAACATGAAGTTTTGGCCAATCTCGACATCCATTGTGTTGATTAGCCAGGACATGACCATGCAATTTTCAGATTTCTACCTTTTGAATTTGGGATCAGCTGTGGATGGTGGCTTTGCAGTTCCTGTGAGATAGTCATCTTTCCCTTTGCCGATGATATACATCATCGTTGATTGAGACCACTGGAGATAGTTCTGTCCATTGAGTTTATGCCCAGTAATAGGAATGATGGAATGTTCAGAATTTCCACGAGGAGTAGAGATGATGTCCTCTGCAGCAGAGGTTACATCAGATGAAGATTCTTTTCCGGAGGCCATCTCAGATTTAGGGTTTCAGAATGGTAGCTCTGATACCATTTAGAATAAGATGGTGAAATGACTTATCTCTTATTAATTACAGAGAATGCTGAATATATACAAGTATAGGAAGAAAAATCACAGGTTGATTCGCATTTCTTGATTTTAGCCACTAATTTAGGAAAATAATATGTCTAACACGTCTAACCAAATCAGAGAAAAATGGGAAACTACTATAGCTAAATATAATTACATAAATACATATGACACGTGGAAATCAATTCCAAATCATTCGGATCTACCCTACAGACTTAACTCTCTTAATTCTACACCTTGAGTTTATAATGTATAGTCTATACGTTCTTTTGTTTAGCTGCATGATCGCTTTTAATCAAGTCAGAATTAGCCACTATAGCTTAGTAAATTCATGGGAAAGTCTTCAACCAGAACTTGCTGTCTCAGTTTCTTCACAACATAACTTTTAGTAAAAGTCGTAGATAGTTTATTGTAGAATACATGAATGTTTATGCTTAATTGTACATTTCACCAAATTCAATCTGGAAAGGGCTATATATTGGCCATGCTCATGCTACACTGATGTTGTCAGTTGTTTAAGTTTCTGGATCTTCAGTCATTTATTCCCAAACTAATTGTATTATTGTATATAGCATGTTTGGGAGTGCTTAAGAGGTATAAACACTCCCAAACATGCACTAAACTCTCTCTCTCTCTCTCTCTCTCTCTCTCTCTCTCTCTCTCTCTCTCTCTCTCTCTCTCTATGTAAACATGGATACAACTGATAGACGCTAACTTTTACCAATACAATTTATTTGTAGGCATCCAAAAACACCCTGTTTGTTGCTTTGGTTGACAAACTAATTTCCAAAATTGGATTTGCACAAGTTATTGCTGCTGCTACCTCTCCATCTTTAACTGGGGAGCCTATTAAAGACCTAACAAGAAATAATCTGTATTCTACTCGAGCCTGGTTTGCTGCTGAAATTTTATGTACATGGAAATTGGTTGGTGGTAGTGCTTTGCACTCTTTTCTGCCTTCTCTCAGTGAATATGTGAAGCATTCTTCTGAATACTGCCTTCTGGATTCCATTGTCAGGATTCTGCTTGATGGTGCTCTTGTCCACGGAGCTGGTAGTGGGTTATGTCCCTTATGGCCTGCTTCATACGATGAGATGCAGGGCATTGATGAACCATTTTTGAGAGCTCTTTTATCATTATTGTTGACTCTTTTTCAAGATGATATATGGGAGAAGGGCAAATCTCTATCGCTCTTTAATGTGCTTCTAGATAAGCTCTACATTGGTGATACAACGAACTTGAATTGTTTGAGGATTCTTTCTTCTGTTATGAGCATACTTATAAGACCCTTAAGCATCAGATTGGTAGACTCCAGTGTGAGTGATGAGTGTGATTATTACAGCAAAAGCAAATTTCACGATTCAACAGTAGATTGGCTCGAGAGAACCGTATCTTTCCCTCCATTGAATACATGGCAAACTGGAGAAGGTAAATGCAAGCTACAATTAGTTTTTATTCATGTCCTGGGCACTCATAATTAAATTATCGATTTTTTGGTGTTCTAGTGGATATATGATTATATAACAGTAGTCATAAATGGAAATGAATTGTAGTTTTTCTTGGCTTTATATCTTGAAGCTTAGGCATGTATCTTTTCTTGGATTAATGGCAAAAATCTCATAATGTGCCACCATGGTATTGTTGCTGTTCATTCTTGTTTTCCGACATTGAGGCTTTGCTATTTTAACAATTTGACCTCTTCTTCCAGATATGGAGGATTTCTTTCGGCTGGTTATATCCTGTTTCCCTATTAATGCAACAGAACAATTGCAAAGGTTAAAACCAAAGAGATATATCAGTCCTATGGAGAAAGAACTTCTGTACAAGTTATTTGAGAAGCAGATACAACATGCTGGTGCATCAGCTGTAGTAAGCAAGCTGCCATTGGTTCAGAGGTTGTTGTCAAAGTTATGGTTGTTTCAGTTGCTTATTGCTGGGAGGAATTCAATGAAGATGATTGGAATTTTGTTTTAATTCGGTCAAGATTTTGGCTTGAGTCAACTGTTGTTATGATGGAGGAAGTTGCTGAAAATGTGAATGATGCTGTGTCAAACAGTTCTAGTTCCGATGATATGACAGATACTCTAAAGAAGCTTAAGATTGCTGTTTCAACCATAGACCCTTTTTCCCGTAAAAATTGCAACAAATGCACTTATTGCCTTCTCTCTATTTTGTGGCCTCGTGGGATTCCAAAAGAAAGAGTATGCTGAAAATTCAAACCCTTTGAAGATTGAGAGGTGGGAGGTCATCAACAATCGAATTCTAGATGGTATTCTTTGTTTATTTTTCTATACTGGTGTTGCTGAGGCCATTGCAAATTCGTATTGCCATGAGGCTTCATCTGTTGTTGCATCATCTCGCCTGGATCATCCTCACTTTTGGGAGTTAGTAGCTTCAAGAGCTAATGAGTCTAGTTCACATGCAAGAGACAAAGCTGTGAAATCAATAGAGATTTGGGGACTAAGTAAAGGGCCCATAAGCTCTTTGTATGCTTTACTCTCCTCTTGCAAACCGCTTCCTCCTCTGCAGTACGTGGCTTTTGTTATTCTTTCGGCCGAACCTGTGATGCACTCAGCTTTTAAATGTGACACTGCTAGTTTGGGTGAAGGGTGATATGTCTAACAACGAGGATCCTCACAATCCTGATATTTCTTCTAAAGGAAATTTTCATTCAAGGGAAGAAATTTCTCACGTGCTTGAAATGTTTCTAGAGGAGGTTTTTGAAATAGATTTAGTGGCAAATGAATGGGTAAGTAATATGTAACAGTGAGCACTAACTTTCTGCTCTTTGCTTCTTTGCAATGTCTTAATGTTTTGGTTTCTCTAGGAATAGGTAACATTACATTGCATAGGAGAGATGTTGATTGCGGAGTTAAATTGTGTGTAACATTACCTCATAGGCTGTGTTGTCTCTGTTGAACTTACAGGTGAACATATTTCTTGCTTGGTCTTTGTTTCTGTCACATCTAGGATCCTTGCCATCAACTTCTTCTGAAAGAGAGAATGGTTCAGTATGTGCAAGACTCTGCCAATTCGGTAATACTGGATTGCCTTCTCCAACATATTCAATTGGAATTGTACGTGGTGCCAGGCTCAAGAAGGAAAGATGTAGAACTTCCAGCAACAGTAACTGAAGCAGCCACAGCTGCTACACATGCCATCAGGACCAGATCAGTATTGTTTTGCATAGAGTCACTTTGGCCTGTTGGAACAGAGAAAATGGCCTCATTTGCTGGTGGAATATTTGGTTTGATGCTTCATATTCTTCCTGCCTATGTCCGAGGATGGTTTAGTGACATACGAAATCGTTCTATTTCATCTTCTGTTGAATCTTTCACGAAAGCATGGTGTAGCCCAACACTTAATACAAATGAATTATCTCAGGTGTGTGTGACATGATTCCTGTTTGCTGTTGATTCCAGTTTAATTCCACTTGACATGTTTTTTTGACTCCATAAAATGTCATGGAAACAGCCTCCATGCTTGCAAGGGTAAGCTTCATGAATATAATCCCCATCAACCCATAGCGTCTTGAGCATTAAGCATTGGACATTGGTTCTCTCTTTATGTAGAAATAGGTAGATGAAAAGCCTGCTAGAGATAATGTGCACCTTAAATATCATGTAAGATTGGAGATGTTTGTTTCAATGCTTCACTGTCTTCTGTGTTATTTTCTTCAAAGTTTATCAATCTATCAAATTAATGATCGAAGGCAAAGGGAAGCTTGGTTACCTCATCGGCGAGACCAAGAAACCAACAAAGACCACTCTTCAAAAATGGAAATTGGAAAATTCATTGATAACTGCCTAGCTCGTTAATTCCACAATTTTGTCCATAGGTAAAACTTACCTATTCCTACGGATGGTGGAGGAAGTCGCGAAGGCAGTGAAGGAGACATACTTCGATGGAGAAAATGCCTCACAAATCTTCGAGATAAAGACTCGATTGTGGCAAACCAAACAAGGGGAGAGAGAGAGGTTATAGATTATTTCCTTGAGATGACAAACTTGTGGCAAGAACTCGACCTCATTCTTAGGAAGAATGGGAATGTATCAGTGACTGTGTACGCTCTAAAAGGGGTAGAGAACGAAAGGGTTTTTGAGTTTCTAGCAGGCCTCAACCGCGATTTGGATGATGTTAGGGAAAGAATACTAGGCGGGCAACCATTACGAACTACATGAGAAGTGTTTGCAGCAATTAGAAGAGAAGAAAATCGTAGAAAAATCATGTTAAAGGCCAACGACAATGAAACTGCTGTGGAGATAACAATGATTTCAATGAAATGGATTTGGTGGGCAGAAAAGGAATGAGAAACCCACTACTGAATCGTCTAGTATAAATGGGCCAAATGGGTCAACTCCACGTATAAAAAGTGGATAAATGGGCCAAATGGGTCAACTCCACGTATAAAAAGTGGATGGGCTGAAAAATTGCATAATGGGCCAGGAAATTCTAAAAGTGTAATTGGGCTTGTTGGGCAAAATATTAAGCCGGAAATAAATATAACATATTTAAACGGACCAAAACAACAAAGGGGACGTCCATGGTGTGAACACTGTCGTAAACCAATACATAAGAAATATACGTGTTGGGATTTACATGGGAAGCCTAATGATTGGAACCTAAGCATTTTTAGAAATTGAGGATATCAAGCATCAATTGATGCTATTGAAAATCCTAAGGAAAATAATTTCACTGCAGGTGGTGCATTTAATCCTGAACAATTGGAATAGCTGTATCAAATTTTATCCGATCTTCAAAATTCAAGTCACCATTCCACCCACCGTCCATCAAGTTCACTAGCTCATAAAGGTAATCATCTAAGAGCCTTGACTACCTCCTCGAAATACAAAATCTCATGGATTATTGATTCAGGTGCGTTTGAGCACACGACGGACTCCTACCAACTTTTCTCTACATATACGCTGTGTGCTGGTAATATTAATATTAAGATTGCAGATGGGTTAATCTCAACTGTTGTAGTAAAAGGAAGTATCCAAATATCTAAATCTATTACACTAAATTCAGTACTCCATGTACAAATTTATCTTGTAACCTATTATCTGTTAAACAGTTGACAAAACATCTAATTGCTCTGCTGAATTTTTTCCATCTCATTGTATCTTTCAGGACCTATCATCAAGGAAGGTGATTGATAGTGTTAAAGAGTATGCGGGTCTTTACTACTTTGAGGAATCAGTGTGAGTAAGCCAAGTCAAGTTGCAATTTGTGATTCTGTATGTACCTCTAGGGATAGTGAAGTTTTATTATAGCATTATCGAATGGGTCACCCCAATATGCAATATCTAAAACATGTAATTCTATCTATTTTTCCGAATAAAACTTCCTTTAAACTTCAATGTGAAATATGTGAACTAGCAAAACATCAATGAAGTGTATTTCCAAAATCCATATACAAGCCATCTAAACCATTCACTATAATTCACAGCGTTTTTTGGGGATCTTCACGAAACCCTCGTCACACTCACACAAAATGGTTTGTTACATTCATCGATGATCATACTCGGCTATGTTAGGTCTACATGCAAAAAGAAAAAAAAATGTTGTTCGTTTAGTATTCATAAACATTCACTCAATTATTCAAACACAATTCCAAAGTAATATCCAATTCCTCCACACAGATAATGGCACCGAGTACTTAAATTCTATTTTACGAGATTGCCTACAAAAACATGGGATTGACCATTAGAGCTCATGTGTCAACACTCCATAACAAAATAGAATAGCTGAAAGGAAAATAAACATCTCTTTGAAGTTGCCTGTGCCTTAATGTATACTACAAGAATGTCGAAAATATATCTAGAAGACGCTATCCTAACAGTTATCTACCTTATCAATTGAATGCCTAGTCGTACATTTGACTTTGAATCACCTCTCTAAAAATTTCAGAAACCTTTCCTTACCTCTTGTCTACACTCTAATCTACCTCTAAAGGTTTTTTTTTTGTTGTATAGCATTTTTCTATGTTCATGCTCACAATTGGATTAACTAGACTCATGCAAATAAATGTGTATTCATTGGGTACTCCTCTACTCAAAAAGACTACAAATGTTATGATTCATCCACAAAAGAGATATTTGTAAGCCTTCATGTTACATTTTTTGAAAATACACCTTATTTTTAAAAACTCTCTTCAGGGGGAGAATTTGAGTAAAGATCGGATTATAGATTTTGCTCTCCCCCTCCTACCCATACCTCAATAGAATCAGATTCCATCAGACCATCAATTTCCAATATGTCACATATAGAACAAAATGTGAATTCTGGGGGAGATGCAGGGAAACAAAAAAATAAGGAGATATTGGTTTACTCGAGGAAGCCAAAATCAAAGGAAAAAACCGATACCAGAAGCACCAAGAGAGTTAGAATCGATTATAGCTCTAGGTCCTCATAAGTCTGAATATCCTGATATCAACCTACTCATTGCACTCAGAAAAAAACTCGGTCATGTACTCTTCGCCCCATCTCAAAATTCATATCTTATAATGCTTTATCTATGAGATTTGTACTTTTACTGCTAACCTTGACAATAAAACAATTCCAAGAAACATTTAGGAACCTTGGAAATTCCTACATGGAGAAAAGCAGTGATCGAATAAATGCAAGCTTTACAAAAAAAAAAAAAAAAAAATACCTTGGGACGTGGGAAAATGAGTGTTCAATGTGAAATATAAAGCTGATGGGATAATAAAAAGATATAAAGCTTGCCTTGTGGCAAAATGATACATACAAACTTATGACATAGATTATACAGAAACATTTGCATCAGTATTTCTAATAGTCAACTTAGACTGGCTAGTTCAAAAACTCAACATTAAAAATGCATTTCTAAATGAAGAATTAGAAGAGGAAGCGTTCATGACACTGTTACTAGGCTTCTCCTTACATGAAGAAAATCTAGTCCGTAAACTCAAAAAATCTCTATATGGTCTTAAACAGTCACCAATAGCATGATTTTATCGATTTGCTAAGGTGTTGAAAAGATAGGGATAGTTCAATCACAATCACTACTAAAAAATAGCTTTTCACCTACGAAAAATTACCAACGGATTGCATCCGTTAGTGATTAGAAATGGATTATCCGTTGGTAAAAGTAATTCACTTTTAGCTACGATAATTAGCAATGAATTTTCCGTTGGTAAAGATGATATCTCTTTATCAACCGATATTCCATGTTTAATGTAATCGTTTAACATTTGGATCTTTCTCCAACGGATGTTCCGTAGGTGATGAACCGAATATTACCAACGGATTGCATCTATTGGTAATTAGAAACGGATTATCCGTTAGTAAAAGTAATTCACTTTTAGCTACAATAATTAGCAACGAATTTTTCATTGGTAAAGATGATATCTCTTTACCAATGGATATTCCGTGCCTAATATAATCGTTTAACATTTTGGTATTTTACCTACGGATATTCCGTTGGTAATTAGAAACGGATTATCCGTTAGTAAAAATAATATCTCTTTACCAACGAATATTTCGTGCCTAATATAACCGTTTAATATTTTGATCTTTTAGTAACGGATATTCCGTTGGTAATGAGAAACGGATTATCTGTTGGTAAAAATAATTCACTTATCCCACATTAGAAGTTTGCAACAATATCTTTGTAGTTGCCCTCTATAAATTTGTGGTCCAATAAGGAATTAAATAATATTTTGGCCTTTCAATTCAGTTGGCTAAAAATAAAAAATATTATAATTATTAAATAAATAAATAATAATAATAATAATAATAATAATAATAATAATAATAATAAAAAACAAATAAATAACTTTTTTACCATACGATTATTTACAACATTGATTTTTACCAGTTGTAGTGGTAGACATTTACCAACGGAAAGTCGGTTGATATTGGTTAAGACTTTTACCAACGAAAATTTCATTGGTAAAAGATTTACACTTTACTAACGGAAAATCCGTTGGTAAAATGTTTATTCTTTACCTACGGCATGATCCGTTGGTAACTATCAGCGACCATCAACTTACCAACGGATTTTTGGTTGCAAATATTCCGTTGGTGAAGATTATTAGCAACGGATATTGAGGCTTTAGGAACGAAAAATCCGTGCCTGAAACTCTATTTTTTAGTAGTGAATATGTTCTTCCAAATATCAAAGAGTGGAAGAAAAACAATCTTAATTGTATACATTGATAATATAATTCTAACTAGAGACAGCAATGTTGAGATGGAAAGACTGAAGAAACAACTAGCAACTGAATTTAAGGTAAAAGACCTAGGACAAATGCAATATTTTCTGAGAATAGAAGTTGCGAGGTTAAAAAAAGGTATTAGTGTTTCACAATGAAAATATATTCATTACCTCCTATTAGAAATATGTATTCTTGGATGTAAACCAAGCAACACACCAATTGCTGTTGGAAGAATGGCAAAAAACATTGGAGTCAATTGAGAAAGAAAGATAAGTTGGAAAGTTAATATATCTCATATTATGACATATATTGTATTCGCAGTATGGTAAGTCATCATATGCACTCATCAAAGGAAACACATATGGAAGCAATATATAAAATCCTCAAGTACATGAAAGGTTTTTAAGGAAAGGGACTATTTTTCAAGAAAAATGAGAGGAATAGAGTAGAAGTATTACTAGTGCTGACTCGACTGGTTGTGTAGAAGACCGGAGATCAACAACTGGTTACTGTAGCTAATTATGGGGCAATTTAGTAACTTCGAGAAGGAAAAAACAGAATTTTGTAGCAAGATGCAATGTAAAAATTGAAGTTAGATCAATGGCCCAAGAAATTTGCGAAAGATTGTGGTTAAAGAAACTTTTGGAAGAATTACAAATTAGTGTAAAACTTCTAAACAAACTATACTGTGATTACAAGACATCGATCAATATCTCACTGAATATAGTGCAACACGATAAAACTAAACATGTAGAAGTGGACATACACTTTATTAAAGAAAATGTCAAAAATGGAGTGATTTGTATGACCTACGTCACTACAAAAGAGCAGACAATAGGTATCTTCACCAAAGGACTACCTAGACAAGTCTTTGACAAGTTCATTTGCAAGTTAGATATGATCAACATCTACCATCCAATTTGAGGGGGAGTGTAGAAAGCCGAATGATTATAGAAGATTAGGGATTGATAGAATTGTTGGTGTACCATATTTAATTATTTCCATAGTTGGGTAGGATTATTAGCTCTCTTAATTTAGGAGATTATTTTCCTTGTTTTTCCTACTTGTTTGTATATAAATACAGGACCCAAGGATGAATAAAACTAATTCACATGATGTATCTGGTTCGAGTCCTACATCCCAGATTGATCATTTGAGATTCGCCCACATCTTCTACATGATGTTTCTGGTTCTAGTCCTACATCCCAGATTGATCATATGAGATTCCCCTCACCCCACCCCAACTACCGAACTCTCTGTATCTAATTTTCTATTGTACCCCTCATTAAATTAAAGTGCAATGAGGTTCTACTACATGAATGTGAAGTCAAATATACCCCTATTAAGTGGGTTAGTGCTTGAAAAATGATAAGAAGTTTTTTTGAAGTGAATGATTGTGTTGTATTGTCGAACCACCCTACAATACGGGGCAAAAAAAGCCAAAATAAGTGATTTTAGCCCTTATAAAAATAAAACAGATTCTTAATCTAAAGCTTTATTTATTAGAAAGGGCTATTGTATATCATTTAAATAGTCTTTAACATGCCCTGTCAAATATATGTGGACTAATTTTTATCCATCAAAGATTGACATGTATACAATTTCATCAAATAGGTGGCGGTCAGAATTGGATTCAGGACCTTTGCATGTCACACCGTATATGACTTGGGTGTTCATCTTAAAAAATCTACTTGATTACAAGTAGTTTAATCTCTTATATGTTGGGTAGTGTTTCATATCTAACCGATGTGGGATTTACCCTTGACGTGCCAACACAAGATGGTATGGTTGCTCATTGGATAACACTGATCCTGAAATCTGATCGCTTGTTTGAGCTTTAAAGGGGTTGAATTATTTCTTTGATCCCTTTTTTCTTTTTCTTTTTTTTTTTTTTTTTTTTTTTTTTTTTTTTTTTTTTGGGTGTGGTTCTAATAACATTTTGTACCCCTTCATCCAAAAGCTTAATATTTTTAGAGAGGACCACGTGTGTATCATTATATTTATCCCCGGGAAAATTGCAAGTGCAAGATCTTTTTGGTGGTGGAATATTTGTGTTGAACATGTCTGAATTCGTTTTTTGTTATTCATACATAAGAAAATTTTGGCCGTACTGCAAACATTGATTAGTTATGAACTTCATGGTCCTCCTATATGCCAAGAAGTCTTCAGCATAGTTTACATGTTTTTATACTTTGTGAGCATTCTGCGTTTTGAAATCTGGAGGTTGATGATGTGTGTGAATGGTACAGAATGGAGCCTTAGCTGAAGCAATACAGATATGGAAGAGCAATTTTGAGGAGTGTCCTATCTGTTATAGTCTCATACACTCTGAAAATTATAGCTTGCCATGCCTTGCTTGTAAGACCTGCAAGCATAAACTCCATTCTGACTGCCTCTACGAGTGGTTTTCAACTTCTCACAAATCGACCTGTCCACTGTGTCAATCTCCTTTTGATCTCAGAAAATGAAGTCGTCACATTTATTTACTGTGCTGTGGGTTTTAAAGAAGTGTTATCTCAGGTGCTTCATATATATTGACTGCGGACTCAATTTGAAGAAAGCAAAGGACACTATTTCAAGCATCCAAACTTTAAAGTGCATAAAACAGTGCCCCCCCCCCCCCACCCCACAAAACTCTTTCTCCCATCTTTGTGACCACGAGTTGCATCATACCATCTGGGATGACGTTCTTGGTTGCTTTGAGGAGACTTGTGAATCACTAGGAACTCCTGGAGCTCTTTTCGTGTAACACATTGATATGGTAAGTCTGCTTATTTCATTATATTGTGCCTGAGTTTTTGAACTGAGATGTGTTTCAATTAGAAAAGACATCAGAACACCAAGAAAGACACATGGAAAATTTTCTTGTGAGAATTTATGCATATTTTGATATTATATTATTACGGTGGTCAATGTGTGCGGTGGACTCAAAATGCTCACAAATTGGCATCAACTCTTGAGACAGTGTGCCATTGTTCTATTTTTCAGGGGGCTTGGGAGTTGGGGGCGTGGTTAGATTTGGGGGGACAAGATTATTTCTATCCTACAGAAAGATGATTGCTTACTTTGCTATGAGAGCTGGGAACATTCATTTTGAGTGTAACCTCTGCTTGTGGAATCTATTGATAAACAAGGGCATTCTGTGATTGGCACTTGCGCTTGGGTTTTTAAAATTGAGGGAGGACATCTTCCACCGGTGCATTCTCCTAAATTCTGTGAAGCACTGCTTGGTCTTAGTATGCACTTTTACATGGAAACTGGGCCTTATAATACACTATATTACATGGATCCAATAGATGCTCGAATTGATTTCGACATTTGATTTCATGAAAAGATAAAGAGGACCGATTATAACTCTTGTTCCATTGGATGATGGTGGGAACTTGAAAAGTTATTCCGCTGTTCTTTTTTCCCATACTGTCTTTATCCATCCTCGTATTTTTGTGTCGAATTTTGTTTTTGAACCCGGGCCACCCTGGGACGAGGTCGGTTCTGCTGGTTTTGCATTTGTAGTGGTAATTCAATGACTTGAGGATTTTCTAGGTTAGGCATGTGAACCACCAGGGTTGGCAGTTTCTAGCTGTTCTTGTATGTAACATCCAGATAACTATATAAAGTGAAAATAAATTGATGATGACATTTTGTGAAAAAGAAATTCACCTTTTTGCATGTTGTATATATTTTTTCCTATTAATCATAAATTTGATTTTCTTGTTGATTGCAGACAGAGAGATTTTAAATCCTTATGATCTTCTTGTTGAAATGTAGGTCTTGTTCATGGAATCTAGGCTAAAGCTTTATGCGATGATGGATGTGGTGACAAGAATCCTTGTATATACATAGGTAACAATTTCTCCGGTACAAGTATCGCTTGCATTTGGGATCCTCCGCTTAATATCTATATATATATATATATATATGGAAATTGGCCAGGTGAATATATCGAGTTTTCACAAGATTTTGGTGATTACGTTGCTGCTTCCAAGCTTTCTTGTCATTGTTTTCTGATTTTTCTCTATGGATTTTGCTGTTTTAGCAGCCGACCCTCACAGCATGGGACCCACTTGTATAAAAAATTGGCGAAAACCCCACTTGCCCGCCGCCCCATGATGTGAGTGCTTGGTAGGGAGTTCTGTACCTCAAACTTTATCCTTTTTTTTATAGACAGTAGTTCAAGTCAAGAGGCACGTAAAAGAGGCGAAAAGTTATAATGGGAGTCCTATTTATTTTGAATTTCTTCATAGCATTGTTTTTTGCATTGTAAGATGAGGAATCCCAAAATTAGAGGTTCAAAGTAGGTTAAATCGCTGGTCAAATTGCTTCTTCAAATTTGGAAAAACCCAAAAAGGAAACATAATGGTGGCCGAATTTTTACGTCATGCGATTCACATGGTATGCAACATGTGATCGCAAGGCATGACAATTTTGAAATATACTTTGGCCAAACATGCCCTTGTGATCTCAACTCTTCATTCAGTGCAGTTTGGTCCGTGATTTCTTTCTTCTGGTCAGCTAAAGTTCGTTATAATCTCAATCTTTCAATTTGTACCAAGTTGGTCATCATTCTTTGAATTATGTCAATAATTCATCCTTTTTGTTCAATTTTAATTCCTTTACTTTAAAAGTTCATCCAATATCGAGTTTACTTAAATAAATAATATTTATAAAGATTAAACAATTATTCTCTATAAATGCTCTCATATATTCATATTTAATGACCTAGATATGTGTATGCACTTATCAATGTATATTACAAGATATTCAAGCAGTGGAATTAGTTAGATGAAAATCATAGATTTTGCGAGGTTTTGATGATTATTTTGACACACCCACCTGCCAATCTTTCTTGTCATTCTCTTCTAGTTTTTGTCCACGGTTGGTGGGAATTAAAATTAATTTTTTTTAAGTCAAAGTCAATAATTAATTTCAATCATATATTTTATAGGATTCACAGCATTTCAACTACACATTTTATCAATTTTTATTAAAAATTATCGATTTAAAATCAAATTTTAACCCCATAGAATGGTGGTTTTCCTTATGAGTTCACGAGAGTGGCTTAACTCGAAGGCATGTGGAAGATGAGAAAAGCTTCAATGGTACAATCTTACGTTGTAACGCCCCGAAAAATTGAAGGAAACAAACTTATTTGCTATATTTTTATATTTGAGGGCTAAAGCGATATATGTGTAAATCCAATTTTAATTGGGTTAAATATTTATTTTTCAATAGAATTAGAGTTAGTATACAAATATTGGGCTCATTATGTAGCTTGTATTAAATAATGCACATTGGGCTCAGGAAATAATTATTTTGAATAAGTTATGTCCACATTTTCGAAGTTAAAAGGGTTTTGCCTGAATCCATAATTAATTAAATTAACATTAGTTTGAAAATCTTTCCAGTCACCCGTGTACGAGTTGAAAAGAAGAAAATAGACGTCATAGGACTAGAATAGGGATTTCCCATATATGCAATTTTGCAAATTGTGATTATTTAAATTATTTGTTTGCATTTATATAATCATAGTTACCTTTAATTTGAAAAATGTTATAATATTCACATTTATCTTTTATGATTTGGAAAAAAAAGATGGAATCATATACAAATTCTGTTTTCTCTATTTGATATCCACTGTAACAAGTATTATTTTTATTATTTGATAATATATTTTTTAAGATAATTAGGAAAAAAAAGTAATATTTTATCATATAATCGAAGTGTATCTTTGGTATTAGAAAAAGAGATTTAATTATCTTAATTACTTCTGTCTATCGACAATTCAATTTTTCCTTTTGCACGGGATTTGAACATTTTGCAGAGAGGAGAGATTTTTAGTTGATCGTGATTGATGGATGGATAGAGAAAAATGACTTTATCTTATTTTAAAGATTTATTTGCTTTGATTCTGGATTTTGACTAGTGATTGCAATTTGCCCCGTCCCGTCTCGTCGGGTACCCACCCGATGGGTTGATGGGGTGGGGCGTGCTGCCCCGTCTCGGGTCATGGGGCGAGGCTACAGAGACAGTCAGATAGAGCAAATGAACCGCAGAAGAAATCCCCAGTTCCCCACAAACACTTGCCCTAATTTTTCCTATTCCATTTTCCTCGTTCGACTTCGAGTCTTTGTCTCTTCGACCCATTCACAAAGCAGCAGTCGGCAAAGCCCTCGGAACAGAGGAAAATATCATATCATCTAGAGACAAAAAGGTACAGAAAGTCCTCTTTTTTGTATTTTTGTTTTTTTGGGCCTTGCTGTTATTTTTAAACCAAGTTACGAAGTCTTATAATTTTCAGCTTGTGTTGGAACAGGCTATTGGGCTTTCTGGAGTGAGCAGGGAAGACTACACTTCAACAGAGTTGGTGGATCCAGATCCTGCTGGTTTTCAGGAGTAGGTTACCCCCTAGTTTCTTACGTTATATGGATCCACACTTAAGAAGACATATATCTACATCAGATTGATTATTTTTCGCCATTTTATGTGTTTCTTGTACAGTAGCAACATGGTGGTGGATATTCCTTTAGATGGTGTAGTCAATATGATTTGTTTGTATCATGTGTTACCATTGCCACGGTTATGGTTATACGATCTGGTGTCTTCTTGGTCTTTGCTGAATGGACTAAAAAGATAGGATTTTGGGTGGTTCTCGGATATTGCGATTGTGGCAGGAGTGGTGGTGCCTCGTGGTGGTGTTAATTGCTGTATTGTGTTTGTGAGCATGATGATTCTGGAGATTCAGTTAGTGTAGAAGCTGTGATAGCTGTGCTTTTAGGGGTTTGGTAGTGGGATTCATAATGGTTTAAAGATTCCGTGGGTGTTGGTGATGGGTTGCGACGGGTGTGCTGACAGAGAGTAGAGGTGGGGAAGATGAAGATGGTCCTAATTCCCTAGCAAAAAATATTTTTTTAAAGATTCTTGTAGTTTGTTTTAGTGAGATAAAACACCAAAAATTATCCAAATAGTTCCGAAAGAAACTTTGCCAAATGGGCCTAAGAATGAAAGAAAAATGTTAAAATATTAGTCCAAGTAGTGCCTAAGAATGAAAGAAAAATGTTAAAAGACATCAAATAAGGTTATTTGTGAATCATGACATTATGTTCATTACTATTTGTTATTTGCACAGATGTCTGGCCCAAGTAGTGCTGGAAGTATTGGATTAGGACCAATATGTGAGGAAGATAGCCCGACCAATGTACCGGAGAGCAATGTCCCGCAAGAAGATCCAGTTGAACTATTACCAAATGTGGATGAAAGGACAATAAACCTAAGTGACGAGAAGCGTGACATTGGAGAAATATCATTTGGAAAGAGAAAATTTACTTCAACTGTGTGAGAGCACTACAAAAGACAGAAAATTAGTGAGAAATGGAAGGCTATATGCAATCATTGCAAGAAGCAGTTAGAAGGTGAAACAAAAAATGTTACAAAGCATATGATTATTTGAAGAGATGTGTACTATGTTATAAGGATAATACTCACCAAGCAACATTAAATTTCAAAAAGGATGCCACGAGTGGCAAGGTCACAATTGGTACTTACTCTTTCGATCTAGATAAGTGTAGATATAGTCTTTTGAAAATGGTGATTTTGCATGAGTATCCTTTGTCTATGGTTGATCACATTGGATTTCGAGAGTTCTTGCATGACCTACAACCATTGTTTAAGGTTCCTTCTCGCAACACTTTGAAGAGCGACATTTTGAAAATCTATGAATACGAGAGAGCCAAAAATATGATTGCACTTGAGAAGATCGAGAGTAGAATTTCGATCACTACCGACATGTGGACCTCTTCTAATCAAAAGAGAGGATTCATGGTTATCACTGCTCATTTCATAGATGATGCGTGGAAATTACAGAGTCGAATCATGAGGTATATTAAAACATTACATTCACTTGTTCTCATAATTTACCAAAATAATATTCTTTTAATTGATTTAATTTGTTCTTGAATGAACTCAGGTTTATATATCTGTTGTGCCCACACATTGCTGATGTACTTTCAGAAACTCTATTAAGCAACTTGATGGACTGGAATATTGATCGTAAGTTACTAACTTTGACGGTAGATAATTGCACCACAAATGATGCAATGATCAATATTGTGTTAAGTCAACTTTGTACTCATTCTCTTGTACTGAATGGTGAATTTTTTCATATGAGGTGTTGTGCACGTATATTAAATCTTATTGTGAAGGATGGGTTGGACATTATTAGTGGTAGCGTTGAAAAAATTTGTGATAGTGTTGCTTATTGGACAGTCACGCCAAAGAGATTTGAAAAATTTGAGCTCTTTGCACGTTAGTTGAAAATTGATTGTGAGAAAAAATTGGTACTTGATTGTAAAACAAGGTGGAATTCTACGTATTTGATGCTTAGTACTGCTTTGATTTATAAGGATGTTTTTTCGCGTTTGAAACAGAGGGAGTCATGATATAAATGTTTCCCTAGTGATGGTGATTGGGATTTAGCAAAAGAAATATGTGAGAAGTTAAAGATTTTTTTTTGAGGTTATTGAATTGTTTTCAGGAACAAAGTACCCAACTGCTAATCTCTTCTTTACAAATATTTGTGAAATCAAACTGTCGTTGTATGAGTGGCTTGAATCTCATTATGTGGAAGTTCAAAAGATGACAATCAGTATGATGGAAAAGTTTAATAAGTATTGGAGCGATATTCATGGAGTTTTGGCTTTAGCAGCAGTGTTGGATCCGAGCTATAAGATGATGTTAGTTAAGTTTTATTATCCTCGTATTTTTAATCACAATGCTGCAAGTGAGATTGACAAAATATATCAAGTTTGTGACAAGTTGGTGCACGATTATCAGAAAAAGAATGATTCAAGTGAGTATTTAGCTCAGTCTTCTACTTCTTCTTGTCAAATCGAGACGGCTAGTGCTAATAATAAATCAGATCGCATGGCGAAATTTTATAAATTTGTTTCTAATGTTGAAGCTCCTAGTAGTGTGAAAACCAAGCTTGATACTTTTTTGGATGAGCCTATATTGCCTCGGTCGGATGATTTTGATATATTGATATGGTGAAAAGTGAATTCAATCAAATATTTTACTTTATCTCGAATTGCAAAAAATATTTTGGCCATCCCGATATCAACTGTGGCATTCGAATTTGCTTTCAGTACTAGTGGTAGATTTTTTAGTCTACACAGAAATAGACTTCACCCCAAAACTTTGGAAGCTTTAATGTGTGCTCAAGATTGGATATGGACCAATATTCACGGTACGATGTATAGAAATATTTGCTTTTTATATTGTTTCTTTTATAAATTTTCTTATTACTAATTATTTTATTTTATTAATAGCGAATTCTGTACCATCTGCATATTTTGGAAGTTGCTCCAAGATGAATGATGAGGATGTTGATGAGGAGGTAATTTTATTTATTACATAATTTACATTTTAATCATCGTTATTATGAATTTATAATGATATTGAGTATAATATTTCTTTTGTTTTTCAAGATCCATCTTCTACAATTTCTGAACCTGCCGATGAATGAAGTTATAAAGATGGAAAAACAACAAATTTAATTTTAGATAAAGAAGTGAAATTTAGTTACAATGTAATTGTATTTGTAATTGTTTATTTTCGAATATTGTTTGTTTAGAGTACTTAATTTGGACAGGGATGCCGGCCATGTGTGAGTGTTTTTAGGTAGAGATAAATTGATTTCTTCTAGGTTGATAAAGGTAAATCTAGGATTTAGTTAGTAAAAAAAAAAAAAAAAAGGTTGAACTTCAACTTTGAGGGCTCCAATGCCCCGCCCTTAAAGATTTGTGAGAGAGGTAAATCGCGAGATGTACTCCAACAGGTTAGGGAACAAGAGTTACATGTATAATGCGCTTATAAGGAGTTCAATTCCTAGAATTTAGTTAGTTAATTGCTGATATAGTTGGTAAACACGTTGATAATTTAGATTGGTTTTGATAGTTGATTAGGATAAACATAAATGATACACCTATGGTACACGACACCTTTATTTCAATTATAGTGAAATTAAATTTTTTACTGTATGGACCCTATAAATACACCAATTGCGTCCAAGGATTTTTCACCCCAAAATATATGTACCTACACATGGTTGAAACACATACTATAGAAAGGGAGGTTATTCTTGAAAAGTGAGTAGGCACACATTATTACCAACAAGCCATTTTTTATCAGTAACCAAAACAGTCCCTTTCATGCCAATTCATCTATAGAAACAATTGTAAAAATCATAATAATACCCACCAGTTGTATGCAGTAGTAGAGAGGCGTAGAAAAAGATACCAGAACGTACATTCAATTTTTTATGTATATTTCAATAATGAGGCAAGATACTTGTATGTGCAGAAGCTTTTCGTTTCCTTATGCTTTTATGTTCAATTAAATATGCATGAATTGTCAGTCGACGTTCTTTTAAAAAAAAAAAAAAGATATGAAAACCTACGGAATTACAAAATGACCTAAGATGGGTGTATTGTTTAGTCACCAATATATTCCATAAGATTAGAGTCGTATGAAATGTATAATTTTTATTGTTATATATTTGTATATGAAAACTGCACATGTCTTATTGAATATTTTCGAATACTTACTCTTACAAATTTTTATAGGTTAGTTCAGGTCAATTGGAACTGTGACGAATTGGTGAAGCAGACGGCCAAGGAAATCTAATGAAAAAGGAAATAAACCATTAGTTTGCTATTATGTCCCTAATTTTATTTGTTAGCTCTAATTGTTGAAAGGACACACTTGTTTAACTAGTCATTTGATTATGTTTAGATTTTTTGAAACTCAGATCTCGTGTTTTAAATTGATGTTTTGGTTGGAAATAAATAATTTCTTTTATTTGTGACACTTCGCATTTATTTAAAGGAAAAATTGAGCTTTTTATAACGCTCCAATGTTTATGAAAATTTGGGACATTACATACGTGGTATGATCTTTTCACTTAAATTATGACACCTCTGCATCAGTGTTCAAGATGGTAAGAGAGAAACAAAGTCAGTGCAGACACACATTTTCAATGACTCAATTCTAAAGTATTTTAATTTGAATGAATAATCTTACCACATGTTATTTATATATATATATATATATATGCCGTTCTGTCGAACTTTCTCTCGGAAAAAGTAGACAATTACTACCAATGGCAATATTATATGCCGTACCTGGATGTCCCCTGGAGTATGTACTCCCTCCTTTATTCCCTTCCCCGAATGTGACCCGCCTCCTCACTTATCATATCATCACCGTATATATAATTATATTTGCCATTTAAGAGAGTGATGGATGCTCCACCAATTTCGAAATTGTCCCTTTCATGAATGAGTCTTGTCTTTCTTATTTCTTCCATTTACATTTGCGTATCAAACATTTTGAAAGTTAGTTTTGTAATTTAATTGTGCCACTTCCTTATTTTCCCCAAACAGATCAAGTAAACAACTCCGGCCAAGGAACTGGTTTCTGTTTAAACAGTTGGAAAGTGGATCTCAGAATCTATCGGTCAATGGCATCACATTTTTCTCTTTCTACTTTCCACAAATAGTTTTCCTTTTCCATCTAATATATACTTTAGTCAAAGATTATTGCTTTTGCAATTTCTTTTCTAATTTCTTGTCACTCACAAAATTCCACTGTAATCTCAGCGTTTTAATGAAAAAAGCCCACAAAACCATGCAAGCTATGAAACTCGTTAATCCCTTTGCATCCCTCTCAGAAGAGATCAAATCGACAATCTTAGACTGCCTCGATGAAGACTCAGAAACGAAGAAATCTTTCTCTTTAGTCTGCAAATCATTCCACTCTATTGAATCCCATCAGAGGAAGACTTTGAAGCCTCTTTACATTGAGCTCATATCAAGAATTCTCACCAGATACCCCCTGATTCATCATGTTGATCTTACTTACTGTCCACGTGTAGAAGACAGAGTACTGTGGTCTATATCTAATGCATATTGGTCTACTTTGAAGTCCATTAATCTGTCAAGATCTAGATTTTTTACTCATATGGGATTGTCAAGTTTAGCAAGCAAGTGTTGGGGTTTAATTGAATTGGATTTGTCCAATGCAACGGAGTTGACGGATGCTGGGGCGGCAGCTATTGCAGAAGCTAAGAACTTGGAAAAGTTGTGGATGGCAAGGTGCAAATTGGTATCAGATATTGGGATTGGGTGCATTGCTGTGGGCTGCAAAAAGCTGAAGCTTATTTGCTTGAAATGGTGTGTGAGACTTACTGATTTGGGTGTAGGTTTAATTGCCACAAAGTGTAAAGATATTCAGAGTTTGGACCTCTCTTATTTGCTGGTAAATTCTTAGTTAATGTCTCTCTCTTTTGCACTTATGTCAATGATTTCTTCACCATTTGTTCTAATGATTGTTTCTGATAAAAAGAAACTGATTTTTCTTTCCAGTGTTTAGGTTTTTCAGTTGATTTTGTTAGATAAATTTCATGTAACAAATTTCATGTAGGTTCTGCTGTCTTGGTACACTAGTCATTTTTTTCGACCCTTACGCTATGGCAGGATAAGCTCTATCTGTTGCTGGTGCACTGAAGACTTCTTTTTCTGTCACTTCTTCATTTTGATGATTGAACAAAGACTATTAACCTTGACGGGAAAAAAAATAAATAAAGAAATAATTGAATGGTGACAAGTCAAGTAATTGGATAAAATCAACATAACAGAGGAGAGGTCTATGGAAGCTGATATTTCTTGCAGAAAGATTTGGTCCAACGCTTATGTGCTCAACTAATACCTTATAATTTGGATATATTTCTCTTTTTGTTTCTTAATTTGTGTACTTCCATTTAACTGAAAGTTTTTCCGTCCCCTGTCCCTATGGGCTGCAGATAACGGAGAAGTGTCTAGTGCCTATTCTGCAACTACAATATCTCAAAGAGTTAATTCTTGTCGAATGTCCTGGTATCGATGATGTGGGCCTTGGGATTCTGAAAGAAAGTTGCAAGTCACTCGAGGTATTGATATTTTCCGATGGTTTAATAAAGGTAACCATCAGCAGACTAGCAATTGCAGCTTTGAATTGTTTGATTTAGAGCTTGTTTGGTAGGGATTTTGATAATTGATTTTTTGACCGTTAGAGATAAAGTAGATCCTATATGTGAGAGAATAATTCAAAAATGACGGCTAGTATGGTGAAAAACGGTCAAAAAATTAATTGTAATTGACTTTTAATCGACAACAAACAACCACTTAATTAATCATGTGCTGTTTTATGGTGTTATCCTTCTGTGTTTTACAGGTGCTCAATATATCCAAATGTCACAATATGAGCAATGTCGGATTGTTTTCTTTAATCAATGGCGCTGAACGCTTAAGCCACCTTAGTTTGGCATATGGCTCTGCCGTAAGTGGAATTTTCCTAACATATATTATCTGATTTTGTAACTTAATCCCATTTCGAAATTTTATGCATTAAATGGTGGTTCAGGTCACTGATGATTTTGCAAAATGCTGGTACAAGTTATCGGGATTGAAATCTATCAAGTTAGACGGTTGCCTGGTCACATTCTCTACAATAAAAGCAATTGGGGATTGGTGTGTATCTTTGAAGGAGTTGAGTTTATGTAAATGCCCTGGAGTGACAGACGAGGGTGTTTCCTATATCGCTCAGAGGCTTCTTCAGTTGCAGAAACTGGATATTACGTGTTGTCACAAGATAACTTGCGCCTCTATAGATAGCATAACAAATTCGTGTTCTTCACTCACTTCCCTCAGAATGGAGGCTTGTTGCATGGTTGCTCAAGAAGCTATCGTGTTGATTGGACAGCGCTGTCAATCTTTGAAAGAACTGGATATCACTGACAACGAAATTGATGATGAAGGTTTAACCTTCAATATATCCAGTTCAAGTTTTAGATCTACTTAAAATGAAACATGCTACTTTATGGTGCAGGTTTAGAGTCAATCTCGAGATGTACCAAGCTTTTGAGTTTAAAAATGGGAGTGTGTCCAAACATCACAGATTGTGGACTATCACATGTTGCAATGTCTTGTCAAAAGCTTATAGAGCTCGACTTGTACAGGCACGTGAACAAGTTCATAACAGCTTTCACATTTTTTCAAGTCGCATCTGTTTTCCTGTGAACCGAGCTCCAAAAGGAGCATAAATCTTAGAAAAATTCTACAAGGTTTTAGGGGATTTCGGTCTCTCATTTTGGTGTAATGGCTAAGTCATAGAATTACGAATCCTCCGAGTTATAAAAAGGTTATTTACAGAACAAACATCCAAAGCACCAATTGCTGGTTTTCGAGAGTTTTGTAGTCAAAATAATTTGCTCAAGTTTCCAAGCGTGGCTTTTCAAGTAAAATCTGCTTACAGTTTCCATTTTTTCCCCTCGAACAGGTGCATATCAATAACTGATGATGGCATTGCAGCAGTTGCTAATGGTTGCCCTGCCCTGGAGTCGATTAACATGGCTCACTGTGACAAAGTTACTGATGCTTCTTTATTATCCTTATCTCAATGCTTACAATTGAAAGTTCTAGAAATTCGAGGTTGTCCTTGCGTCTCTTCTGTTGGATTATCCGCCGTTGCCACGAATTGTAAAAAGCTGAGCATCTTGGACATTAAGAAATGCTGTAACATTGATGATACTGGAATGATTTCTCTTGCTCGATATTCTCAATACCTCAAACAGGTATCCTATTATCTCTACATTCACGCGAAAAACTACACTTGTCACCTGGCTTTGATGAACTAATAAACGTGCATTTGCAGATAAACTTATCGTATTGTCCAGTTACCGATGCTGGACTTGTAGCACTGGCTAGCATAAGCCGTCTGCAGAATATGACTATCTTGCACGTTACTGGATTGACTCCAAACGGCGTTGTAGCTGCTCTTTTTGCGTTTAGAGGGCTCATGAAAGTGAAACTCCACACATCCTTTAAAGCATCAATCCCTCAGTCTGTACATAGTGTGATGGAACACCGTGGCTGCGTATTTCATTGGAGAAACAAAGCTTTTCAGGTACATGCTTTTCCTTTCGTGTTTTCGAGCCATTATAGGAAGAGTCTTTACCTATTTATCTCTCACGACTTTTCGTCGCGTCCCTCTCAGTTCAAATTTAAGACCTCTACTTTATGAAAGACTTAAATTGAGGAGGATAAGATAACAAACACGTAAGATATAACGGCTTGAGAACATAGGCTCAAGTCATATGATTCATACGTCTAATCGAACCCCATTTAACGAACTCATTTAGGGCATATCAGCCATATGATAATTCTGTTTGTCCTCGTAGGTGGAGACAGACCCCAATGGATGGCAAATACAATTACCAAGACATGATGGTTGAAAATGGAAACGTACGTCATCATCTAATAAGTTCACAAATTAACGAGTTCGGGACTTAATAATGGACAACGTTGCACGAGCTAAGTTCATGTTTGACTACCATTTATAATTTAATCATAAACGATCCAATTCACACGTGACCAACCAACATGCTTTAAAGTTTGTCATTTTTATTGTTTATTGTATATTTGAAGATAACTTTGACAAGGATGTGAAATGTATTGTTTTATTATCCGAAATGTTGACATTGCTTCTAGAAGTTCAGTTGTTGACTAGTCAAAATTGTTGTATTGATGACGATTGACTGACGCACCTACATCTGTAAAATCAAGCACCAAGTTTGCCGGACTTAATTGAGGCAGGTTTGTGATTAATCAACCATTGCCCCATTTAATTAATATACTTAAGACTCTTTCAAACTCCATTAAACCAATGTGATTTAGCCCCCTTGCCCCATTAATTTTCATTCCATTTTATTTCATTTTTCTCTCTTCTATTTACAACCATATAATCTTTCATAAAATAATATTACCCGTAAATCGAAAATTTTTCCTACTTTTTCAACCACTCATTTTTTCAAAAAAATACTATTTTATCCATTAATTTTTCCACGTAATAGGGGCCAAACAGCGGCTTAGGACCAACCTCACTTTTTTTACTTAAATTTTAAATTATTGCACTAAGGGTTATGTTTTTCCTTCATTTCATTTTTTTTAATTTTTTTTTTTAGGATTCCACATCTAAATTTTACATAAGCTCCGTTTGAGCCACATTAATGAAAGAATGAGAATGAAAAATATAATTGTTAGGGCTTCACAAAAGAAATAAAATGTCAAATAAAATGTCTTAATGTGATGAATAACGGTCATATTTTTCATTTTAATGGACAAATAATGATAGACAAACATGGGCTTAATTAGGGTCGGAGTTGTCCATTATTCATATAAAGTTTGGATAATTATCGATCTATGTGACAATGTGTCGACGACTCACTCTCGATTAAACTGATAATTATCTAGATTCTAGATGAATTACATTACTATTTTTTTAAAGTAAAACTAATAGCAAGCTGGTAGAGAAGACAATTGATAAATTTTACATTATATTTCATTTTTATTCTATTAAATATTATCCGTTTTATTATTTTAACACCATATAATAGAAATGAAATTGATCTCCTACCCTCGGTGGGTAGGATAAAATTTTTCCATTAGAGACGGGAGATTAGGGCTGATAATAGAAATTTACTTTTGAATTAATGTCTAATGTGTTTCGATACAAAGTTTATATCCTGTACTTTTTATGCAAATGCATGTTGAGAAAATATAAAATGAATAATATGCAAAAAATTTCACTTTTAATGTATAAATCAAATATATATGATTTGTAGAGTATAATGCGTAGAAGAGCTGGGAGCAAACAAATAAGGTTTCGTTTTTTAATATTATATAAAAGTAGACCTCATTCGTCTAAATCAATGAATAATCCATAGTCATAAATATTTAATCGAATTAATGAGTCTATGTGAACCCAAGAGCTCTTCTCATTAGTTTAGAAGGAAAGAATGAGGGACAGAGTGCAATAATATTCCTAATCATGATATCAAGATTCAAGAAGATACGTTGTTCTTGAAATCTATATGGTGAAAATCTCACAATCTGATAATTTAGCACAACTACATCTATAAGTGAAGGTGTTAGAACAATTGTTAAACTGGCGACGACAACAGCTCTTTCATGCCTTCTAATCTCAACCAGCGGATGAATATTAGTTTTGATAAAGAAAGCAAATCAGTGCTAGTGATCGACACGTGGCTAAATTGGTTGTTGAGTGTGACCTCGAACCATTTTTCGATAAAGAAGTTGAAGTTGATGAATTTTTAAAATTGGACAACTCTGTTTATGATGGCCTTCCAAATTCAACGAGGAACCCAATGTAGGACATCATGTTGCTCATTGAGCATTTGTGTTCGTGTTGAGTGTGACTACGGTGGCATTCTTTTTTGGTTGCAAAATTTGTATCACGTGTATGATTATGAATGACAATTTAATGATAGGAATCGTTCCAAATGACTCGATTGTAAGAAAAATTGGAATGAAATTAAGAATAAATACTCACATTCAAAATCAGCAACTTTTATTTAATAAAAAACATTCACGGATCAACAAATAAACACAACTAATTAGCCCCCATTACTTTTCATTTAATTACATTACATTTAATTTTTCCTTTTCCTATTTTCAATCACACAATCTTCATAAAATAATATTACACGTAAATCGAAATTTTTTTTCTTTTTTAACCACACATTTCAACATCAATTATTATTCCATAATACATTACACACAAATAATGGGGCACAAACAATTACGATACAATAAAAGCTTTAGAGAGTGTTTGGTGGATATTAAAAACAGATTTTTTTTTATTAGATTGTGATAAAAAAAAATTTAAATGTGTGATTAAAAAGTTGTAAGACCCATTAAAAATTTGATTAATATTGATTGTTTAACTTTGATTTAGATTAAAATCAAATTTTAATATAAACCAAACAGCCCTTAATAACTTTATATTGAAACAGAGAACGAAGATTGGGATTTAATAATAGGAAAATTCTACTTATACATAATTATTGCATATAATAGTGTCTATAATGTGATGTGATAATCATCCGATTGTTGATGTGCAATTATGATATTTCAATTAAAAATTGGATCCAATTTTATGTGTAATTATGAACATCATTATATACATGTAGTACTTTCGTAAATAATATATTTCCTCCAGAGAGTTGTGGTGTAGGTAGGGATGTCAAATGGGTTGAGTCGGCTCGCGGCTCGGCTCGTCAAAGCTCGGCTCATGGGCTGTTTGGGCTCGTCAAATGACGAGCCCGAGCTTGAGCCGAGCGGGGGTAGATTCCAACGAGCCGAGCCCGCTCAGCTCGTCGAGCTTGACGAGCGGCTCGTGGGCCGAGCTCACAAGCCGAGCCCACGAGCCGGCCCGTCCAAAAAATGGAAAAAATTGAAATTTTATCAATAAAAATTGAAAAATTTGCAAAAAAAAAGAAAAAAAAAATTTCACGAGCTCGCGAGCCGAGCTCGCCCACAAGCAACGAGCCAAGCATGAGCTCGACTTGTGAAAAATGAGCCACGAGCTCGAGCCGAGCTCGTGGGTTAACGAGCCGAGCCGGCTCGACTCGGCCCACTGCCACCCCTAGGTGCAGGTGTGGTGTGGAGGTGGAGGTGGGGAAATGAAAGTGAGATAAACGCGTAGATGTTGATTATTTTATTTGAGCCGCCTGTCTAAGTCAAACCCACCATATTTGACCGCCCGAATATCTATCCACCATTCTCTTGTTTATACTTTTCACTTTTTCATTTTGGAATGATTTATGCTTTTTTTTATAAAGCATTTGTTTGATGAAAATTAAAATCAAAATTTTAGTATATTATTGAAATGTGTAATTGAATAATTATGAATTCTATAAATATATGGTTAAAATAAGTTATTAATTTTGACTTAAATTAAAATTTTAATTTTAATTTGTACCAAATAGAATCTTTATATAAAAATTTTAGCCCTTGTTTGAGCTTCATTCTTGCCAAAAATACATTTTTGAATTGTATATTGACGAAAAATATGTTGTTAAAAAATAAAAAATTATTTTGAATTTACTTGTAATATTATTTTAATGAAAAACATGTGATTGAAATGAGTTAAATGACTCTTGAAAAATATATTTTAATGGAAACAATGAACTCATACAAGGGCTTATTAAACCCCTGTTTATTTCTCATTTTTTCTTTATTAAAATGAAAAATATGATCGTTAACTATGACATCAAGTCACAAATTTTAAATTTCTATATCTTATATGAGACTTATATTAACTATATTTTTCATTCTCATTCTTATAAAAATGAAAAACAAATGGGCCTAAAAAATATTAGTTAGCTATTCTCGCTAATCAAAACAAATTATTGAAATCTAGCCCCTAGCCGCATTCTTTTAAAAATTTACTTTTATAAAATTTATTTTCAATCACAATTTTTTCAATAAAATAATATTACACGTAAACTCAAAATTTGTTCTTAATTTTTAACTACAATTTTTCATCAATTTACTATTTAAAATACATTTCCTCCCCCAAAAGCAGCTTTTAATTTTTTGAAAACCCATACCAAACTGCTCTTAGGCTACGTTTGAACCCCATTATTTCTTCATTAAAATAAAAACATAACTACTATCAATTGCATCAAGCCAACATATTTGACTTTTTATCTCTTTTACGAAGTTCATAATGATTATATTTTTCATTTCTATTTTTACAATAATGTGGGTAAAACGTGGCTTAACAAAAAATATGCAATTAACTAACGGACAAGACAAAAAGGGCGCCTTGCGAATTACGTATACATTTTTACTTCTTCTTCAACAATCCAACCCAATCCAATCAGTCCATTTTTCTTATAAAAGCAATTATCTCTCTTGTTTCTCTCTCTAATGGCTGCTTCTTCAGGAAGTTTAGAAACCTCTACAAATTCAAATTCACAACCCCAACAATCATCGCCTTTTTCTTTCTCAACAAGTGGTTCATTCATGACGACTTCTTTCACAGACCTGCTTTCTTCCGATAACTATCCCGGTAGCGCCGGAGCCAATGGTAGCGCCGCCGTGAGAAGAGGTCTTGGTGAACGGATAGCGGAGAGGACGGGTTCTGGGGTACCCAAGTTCAAGTCTCTTCCACCACCTTCACTTCCCTTATCGCCACCTCCAGTTTCGCCCTCTTCCTATTTCTCAATTCCACCTGGTTTAAGCCCTGCTGAGCTTTTGGACTCTCCTGTTCTCTTATCTGCTTCAAAAGTAAGCCTTTTTTTTTTTTCTTTTTTCTGGATTCCTTTTTTTAACACTTTTCTTGCATCATTTGAAGCTAAAGTTTGAATTTTTTGGGATGAAATATGCAGATTTTACCATCTCCAACAACAGGTACTTTCCCATTTCAGGCTTTTAATTGGAAAAGCAATTCTACTAATACCCAGCAGCAGCAAGATGTCAAGCAGGAAGAAGATTTTTCTTTCCAAACCCAAACAAACCCAATTTCTACTGTAGGTTTTATTGTCATTGACCGGATTCAAATTCTCTGAATTGCTATTCAAATTTAAATTTTCATATGCAAATTTGTGAAATTCTTGAAAATTTTCAGGGACATGAAGCATGGGGTTATCAAGAACCTGCTAAGCAAGAAGGAACAGCTTTAAAATCTGAGATAAACTCTATGCAGAGGTTTTCCCCTGAGATTTCTAATGGATTTCAATCAGATAATAATCAGCACAATCAATCTTCACAGGCGAATAAAAAGTCAGATGATGGGTATAATTGGAGGAAATATGGTCAGAAACAAGTGAAGGGAAGCGAAAATCCGAGAAGTTATTACAAATGTACACATCTTAATTGTCCCACAAAGAAAAAGGTGGAGAAATCTATAGATGGACAGATTACAGAAATCGTGTATAAAGGAAGTCACAATCATCCTAAACCTCAGTCCACTCGAAGATCGTCGTCGTCGTCCTCAACAGCAACATTGGCTTCCTCTGTAGCCATCCAATCTTACAATCAAATCAATGAAATCCCAGAAAAGCAATATAATTCAAATGGAACTGGACAAATGGATTCGGTTGCAACACCGGAGAATTCTTCAATTTCCGTAGGGGATGAAGATTTCGACCAGAGTTCTGATCACAAGAGTAAATCTGGTGGATATCATGAGTTTGATGAAGATGAACCTGCGGCCAAAAGATGGTACATAATCATCTTGATAATTGAATATAAATTATAAATGAAATTGATTTTTTGTTGTCTAATATGATTACTAATTTTTCAGGAAAATGGAAAACGAAGGTGAAGGGATTTCAGCAGCAGGGACTGGGAGTAACACTGTTAGAGAACCAAGAGTTGTAGTTCAAACTATAAGCGATATAGATATACTTGATGATGGGTACAGATGGAGAAAGTATGGCCAAAAAGTGGTGAAGGGGAATCCAAATCCAAGGTAACATAGCTAAATTATAGTCCTATTCAGTTAAACGAATCAAATATGTAGGAAATTTTTACATGTGAAAATGTTTTGAACGAGTTCTTGAGAATTTTTTCTCATATTTCTTGGTAGAAATTTTTGATTTGCTGCAATGTTATTGTCTTTTGTTATTAGGATTCTGATGGATTCTTGGTGTAAGAGTTGATACATGAAAACTCTACTTTGTAAGCCAACTTGGGTATTGAGTATTTACTTATAACCGATTTTTTTGCAATTCAGAAAAAGTTTCAATTTTTTCTTAAAATTGAATCATTAATGTACGTGTATATGTAGCCATTGTGGATTCATTTGGTTCCTTTGAATCTTGCTCGAGTCGGATGATGAATAAGTATCATATCCGGTACCTGTGAAGAAACAATTATTTGGTTTTTGTGACTGTATTTTGATTTGACAAATATTTTTCTCATCAATTTTAGGAGCTATTACAAGTGCACGAGTCAGGGGTGCAACGTAAGAAAACACGTGGAGCGAGCGTCTCAAGACCTGAGAGCGGTAATAACAACCTACGAGGGAAAGCACAACCACAACGTGCCAGCTGCTCGGGGTAGTGGAAACAACGCCCCAAACAGACCGGTTCCAAATAACACTAACAACAATGCAGCCATGACAATTACGCCATCGTCAATGCCTAATCCCTCGAATTATCCAATGTCAATTCGCAGCAGCTTCAAGCCGTCAGCAGCCGAAGTTCAAGCCCCTCATACACTAGAGATGTTGCAGAATCCTGGGGGTTATGAATTTTCTGGATATGGAAATTCAATGAACTCTGCATTCCCTCGAGCTAAGGAAGAGGCTAGAGATGACGTGTTCTTGGAGTCGTTGCTCTGCTGAATTGTTTGGTTACGCCAAAAAAAAAAAAAAAAAAAAACCATCAGATTCATTTGTTTATTTATAGCTGTTTGTTTTGCTTTGTATCTGCCACCTTAAGTGGCAAAAGACAATAGTTCAAGTTGGTTTTTGGAGGTATGTAAATCATGAATTCTTTACAGTTCACAACATGGTACTCAATTCTTTCGTTCAATGCATCAAACTAGCGATTCTGTTTTCTTATATTTGTTAAGAAATAACTAGGGGAAAAAAAAAAAGCAAAAGAAAAAAAGGAAAAAAAAAAAAGAAAAATTTAAGGCCAGACGTGTATTTGTCGTCCTTGGCTACGGCATATTCATTATTAAAGATTACAATAGTCAAAGATATACAGCTGTGGATTGCTTGTTGCCCACGTCGGTCAAGGTCAACTTGCAATATATTATTATTATTATTATTATTATTATTATTATTATTATTATTATGTATAAAAGAAGTTGAGAGATCATTATGAATCAGATTTTTATTAGGGTTCTTAAATGGTGTATTGATGTGAAATGTGTAGTTAAAAAATAAGGAAATTTTTTTTATCTGTGTGTAATTTTATTTTATTGAAAATTGTGTAGTTAAAATAATGTCAAATTACTGTTTAAGAATGTATTTTTTTGAAATAATATGGCTCAAATAGGTCCTAGATTTAAAAATTTGAAATATGTAATTGAAAAATTATATTTCACATAAATCAATTGTTGACTTTGATTTCATATTTTAATCTCCATCAAAGCATAAATAATGAATTGATTTAGCGCTTGTTTGACAGTCATTATTTCATAATTCTTTTTTTTATACACTTATTTTTACTTACACATTTACATAATAAAATATTTAATATATAAATTTAATTTTTTTCTATTTTTAACTACATATTTTTTCAAAAAATTACTATTCAAAACTTTATTTTATCCAAATAATAATTATCAAATAGTGCTTAATGTTCATTTTAATTTTAAAGAATTATTTAGTTGGAACCACGCGGCCCCACCATGTAGGTCTGGATTTATAATATATAAAATATGGTCGGTTTGGAAGAAGTTCCAATCAAGTTACCTTTTGTCTTTGCATTTGAGGACTACCCGCTTGCTCCACATTAATTTCAATTCCATTACATTTCATTTTTTCCTCTTATTTTTAACCACACCTTCTAAAAAAAAAAAAAAAAAGTATTTTCCACCTATTTTCATTTCCACAAAATGTGGGCCAAACGGGGGCTAATTTTCATCCGGTCCGAAGGAATTTTTTTATTGAAGTTCTATGTCCCGAGGGATTTATGCTTATTATTTAAGAAGGGAATAGAAGGGTCGGATGTGTTGTTTACCTGATCTTTCTTGAAGGGATATCAATTGCTTGGATGCGTTTGAAAGCCTCGAGATGACTTGCAACTAATGGTCCATTTATTGATGGACGAACAAGGGATTGAAATCGCGTACAAGTATTATAAAAGAGTGATAACATTCATTTAAATGATCAACTGTCTAAGTTAAGTGTGATTATTGTCATATTTTCCAATAAAGTTTACAAAGCTGGTGAATTAAGTCTATAGGAGGACATGACAACTTCTAGAATTACATGAATTAATTGCACAGTGCAGATGATTCTTGACAATGCGATGCAAATACCTTTTCTTGACAGTTGAAAATTGATAAAATGCATTGGTGATTTTTTTAAGCAACTTTGCGTTTATGAGAAATGATTCTTTTAAAACAGATTTCTCATAAAGGATATTCAAGAAAAGACCATGATTTCTCTTTTTTCCTTTTGTTGTGAAAAAACTCATATAAATTTATCCGTTACTGAGGGGGAAATCTACACTGTTATGATAATCTTAGTGGTTATTATAACAGGAGTAATCTCGCCGATAGTAAAGATTCTTTACGATCCTTCAAAGAGGTTTCTTTCTTACAAGAGACGGACGCTTCTGGAACGATGAACTACACACGCTTGTGTACATTGCCAAGAAAATGTTCATCACCAGTAATTTGCAATCCCACAAAAACTAGTCCTATTGATTAGGACATCCTCCACCTCGTGAAGCTTATGAGTCGTTCCTCTTCTTTACTTGTTGTCATAGGTAATGTGGGAGGACTTCTTCGAATCCCACTGAATCTGAGTGTGTTTCAATGCATTCAAAAAGTTCTAAGAGCAAGATCCCATATTGTTCCTGGTACATTGCTGCATGGCAATCTCTCCTTATTTAACATTACACAACGATGTTTGCTTCATAGCTTTATAGCGGAAATCCCTCGATAAATCTTGATTCCGGGCTCAAAAAACAATCAAACGAACATCGGTTTACCTCGTCCGGATTATTGGATATCAAAAAATCCAACAATCTCCACCTTGATGCCCAATAGTCTGCAAGCAACCAAAACACACAGTTTATACTTGCATAATCAAAGTAATCCAATAAAATTGGAATAACAGACCTTACCTCGTGTTTCCAACCTGAAACACATACGATACTTGCTCCATGTACTCACCAGGGTTAAGGTCAAGAATACCCAAGTAGAAACAAGTATTCACAGTGAACAACTAATCATGCGATGAAGATATATAGGATAACACACACACAGATCTTTTCAAAATCACATTCACACAGAACCACAGATTAACACCTAGTTAATCAAACCACGGTCAACCACATATGCAACACATACATAAATGACCCTAAGAAAAGATCTCACCACACTTATCCTATCCCATTCCGTGTTGCTCACACCTCAAAAACACATATCTCCTCTCATCGCTCATCATGCTCACTAAACAGATTACTCAACTCATGTCTAACTGGCAAGTCACAATAGATCCTAAACTCTCGGGATAATCCTCTATCACCACATCACTTCTCCCAACCTACGTGGATAATGAGACTCCACCTTACAGAAGTGACAGAAGTGTCTCTCTCACACTCCACCTGATCAGGGTCTCTTTCATAGATAAAAGATTCTACACATTTGATCACATCTTCACTCGTGATCCAAATGCCACACTCCATATTCCCAGTACAAACCACCATGTATCCCTAGCCATCTATACTCCACCTTGCCAAAAGGCACACAACACACTGCTAATACTTCTCAAATTCACTAGGGCAAATCAACACCTTTCGGTGACCACAAAGTTTACCCCAATCACCAAAGTTCCAAAAAATCAACAAAGAAAATGGCGAAGGTGGCGCTCACAAAGAAAAATCGAAGAAAGAGTCGGTTACTTCACAACACTCACAAAGGAGGCTCACAAAGATAAAGAAGGCAACCCTAACATGACTGTCTCACATAATCTCACAAACTACACGGGCTCACAAAGACAAAGGAGAGAAACGACTGTCCAACTTTCTTCTCACACCACTCATAGAACAAATAGAGTACGCCACAAAATTTAACTCACTATGCATGTAAACATATTACACAAAGTAATAAGTCACTCTAATTCATGCAATTACACACATCAAACATATTGAAAGTGTAACATACCAACGTTGCAACAGAATTAATTGACCACATACATGCAGAAAGGATTACATACAGATGCAATGCAAGAACCAGGTTTATTTTCTTAATAAACCTCACTAGGATCACTACTCGACCCTAAAGTCACATTCACCTCGTCTATATCCTCATCTTTCCTTTTATTATCATCCTAGGACAATCTCAACTATACCCAAATTTTACCACAATTAAAATATATTTTATTTTTCACACTTGCCTTAGACCTATACATGCCAACAATACCAAATAATGACCACAAGCAAAGTATTGACATATAATTCACATATAATAGTCAAGTAAACTTTCTTAAGGTCATATGCAATTCTATCGGTGTAGAAAAAATTGGTGACAAATTCGCATAGAATTTAAGACAATTAATTAAAATGTAATTCATAGGTCTAACAACAGGCAATGGTTACTCCAAACTTAACGTCACCCCACACGATGACTTCTAACGCGAAAAATAAATTATTAACCTACACATTAATTTTAACTACAATAATAAAAAGTAAAGAATATGATACCGAGCGGACCACGTCTGAAGGTCCGTAAATATCGAGACATGTGAATTTTCGCCGTTTTAAGAATATCCCTATCCATCACAAAGTTTCCAGCAACCACAACAACACGAAAACAGTACCCGGCACCTGAACGTCCAAGGGCAAAATCGTCCAACTTTCGCTGCATTGCTCAAAACTGAAATCCGATAACACCGCAGGGTCCGTCTCATCTCCAGCAACATTCTTTCTGAAGACACCATCACCGAATTTCGTTAGACGCACCCTCACGTGCCTAGTCGGCGTCCCCACACGTCGGCGCCGACGATCTATCACCCTTCCGACTTCTTATCCACCTACACAGTCCACCGGTGGTGTCCGTTTTGCCAAACTCCTTTTGGTTTCACCAGAAAATGCCAAAACAAATCCGACAGAAATTTGAAAAAATTGGACAGTTTCTGTCTTTGATTTCCAGATCCGTTTTCGACCACTTCCAACTCGACTTTAGCCCCAAAAATCACAGATTTATTAACAACACAAGCTCTGATACCATTTGTAGCGAAAATCCCTCGATAAATCTTGATTTCGAGTTTAGAAAATAATCAAACGAACACCGATTTACCTCGGCTCGACCCAAGACATTCGTTTTCACTTTGGACTGCTCTCTTTCTCTGTAACCCCACAAAGGAGAAGGGTGGTGGTGTTAGTAATCCACAAAGGTATGGAGAGGAAGAAGAAGATATCACAATGGTTGAATCTTACTCACAACCTCACATGGCTTCCCTCTATCTTGACTGCCTCTCTTCTCTCAACTCTCCTCTCCATTGCTACAACACACACACCAAAAACGGCTGGGAGATAGATACATATATATAGGTTAGTTTAGGTCACCAAATATAGCTTAAACTAATGGATCAATTTACAACTCCATATTAATCACTAAATGGCTCAACTAACCAAATAATCATCCAACCCAAACCTGAGCCATCCAAAAGTGTAGTTCGTCTCCGAGCCGAGCCAAGTCCATGATGTCGATAAATAATCTAACAACTGTTTTAAATCATCGCCCGAATTATTGGGTATCAAAAAACCTAACAAGAACCATTCTCATAATACTTCAATTTCACAAGCAATGGACTTTTGAAGAGCGGGTCTATGCATATAGGCATCTCAACAAAAGTGTACACGAAAGGGCTCCTTGTTCCGTCGGGATTCTCATTGATTACGGAAGTTTCAAGAATTCCCATCAAACAATAACACTATCTTCATCATATCAAGTGGCAGCACAATTCTTTGTGGCTGCTGATGATCAAGAAGAGCTTACATATTCATTGTTGTAATAATCTTGATATGTGGATTCCTTGCTGAGAGTCTTAGCCAGCCTGCTTCACTTGGAACTTTTATTTTGGCTGTGGATATACCGGATGGACAGCCTTTGGGATCTTCTTTGGCGTACAAGCTTGAAATAATAAATGCTCGATTGCTTGTTCCAGCCAATTTTGCACTCAGTGGTTTAACTACGGGCTTATTCTCGGTCTAAAAATGAAACTCCGGATCTGTATTCAGAATTTTCTTTTTTTTCTGCACTTTACTGCAGATTCCCTTGAGAGATGATGTCTCATATGTTGCAGAGGTATCATTGAAGCTGTTCTGTAAATCAAATGCAGGAGGATGGGTAAGTCATCTAGCTCTCTCATTCAAACCACAGAAGGGAATTTGTAGGCCAAACAATATTTGTCAACCTTATTAGCACATTCCGCACACAATATTAGATAGGATGAAGAAGTATAATGAACAAGATTTAGCTTAAGTTTTCTTTCTTAATATTTCCTGATACTGTGTGGTCCACATTACAAAATGAATCAACTGTGCTCATTAATGACTAATCCCTTTAGAAATGAAGATCAATTGTCAATTGATTAGGATCAAAATCATACGTATGGATACTGATCTACATTGTGGTCTTATCATGTCTTTATTTGGCCATGTAGAGATCATAGACAGTGAAGCATATGCTGATCGTAACCATTGATAATTCACTTCAATGACCTATCAGCAAAGTACTTGGGTCATCAAAAAAGTAGCATTCTATGCTCGGATCCTTTCAGTGAGCTCCTAATGCTCATCTACATTCACAATAAATGCCCCGACTGTTATAAGTCTCGTCGAAGCCTCGACCCCCAGATGAATAGGTCTATTGCTGTTATTGTCCTGAATCTAAATGAAGCTTAAAGGAAGAGCAGCAGACGTGCTTGAGCGTACCATCGGTAAAAGCAAAAAGCTAACCACGTCAAGAAGCTGGGATCGAGGCATTCAATTTGAGAGGCCATTCCATGGAGGCCATGGGATCCCATGAACTATGAAGATGAAACAGAGAAGACTATCGATACACAATTGGTTAATTAGTTCCGGGCCAATACCCTTGGAAATCAAAGAGTCATTTACAAAGAAGAAATGGTAAAAGGCACGATAGGAACAACAAAGCTAATCAAATCAATCAAGGACGATTACAATGAACCTGATTCTTAGCTTTTATTAGGCCTAACCGAATGGAATAAATGTACTGAACTTTGAACACGTTAGACACATAGGATTTTCTGTTTTCAGCCTCAAGAAGATGATTTATGGAAAACCATTCTATTCGGACAGTTTCTTGTAGTTACAGTCCATCAGGAAAGTCTAGTCTATATCAAGATCAATCTTATTCTCTTAATGAAAATAAAGGTCATTTTAAGTTTTAATTGTGTAAGGGTTTAGAAAGTCAGAAGAGAAAAGGATGTTGAGAATCAAAAACTCTAATTCTACTACCAATAGGAATAAAATCACAGAAAGAAAATAGACAAAAGAGCACAAATTTTATAGATGTTCGCCTCAATGTTACACTATGTCCTCTTCTAATGCTACAGTAATTCCTATGACGAAAAGAAATTTACCTCGCCCACTTTTCTAACCGCTACTTACTGGCTCTGCGCATTGATAGTTCAGATAGTTCAGAACACTATTCAAACATAAACATTGTACATAGTATCCATGTGAGGCATGAATATTGTCAAACAGATAAAGACTTGCCAGCTTTTATTGCATTTGTTTTTGTCTAGCGTCGAATTGTTGTTATTCGACTAATTTGGATTTTACAATAAATAGATAAGTATAAAAATAGCAATATTAAAGCCTAGGGTAACACATGGGTACACTTTTGGTGTATATAATGCATTACACCCCCTTCACAAGTGTACAAGGGAAGTTATCCTAAGTACAATGTTATTTACTTCGACAAGTAATATTTAATTTGTGATGCTCTTAAGCAATGCCATGTTGTTAATATCTCTTCATATTGAAATTTTCTATTGTATCACTAAACTTTATTTTATCGAAATATAGCCATTAAGGTTTGTCTTTTATTTCAACTTGGTGACTCGATTAAATTGTGTTAGATTTTCTAACATGTTGTGTGACGTGGTAAACCTTCACATTGGTGCCCTGTTAAATTACCGTTTGTCAAGCTAGATGAGACATTCTGTTAGAAGAAACACAGAGAATTTAATCGAGTGTTTAAATTGAAACAAATGTAAACTTCAATAATTATTCTGGAACAAAATAAATTTTTTTAATCAAAATAAATCTTTCTTGTTTGTCGAGTTGGCCAGCAACCCCATGAGAGGCAGAGAAAGAAGATAGTGGTTACTACCGGTCCAGAAAAATAAGCGTGGAGACGAAAAAATGGAGACATGGCTAGTGATGCGGGAATCGGAAAACAACATATGCAAGAGGGTGGAGGAATGACTACTTTGCATGCTATAAACAAAACAAAGGTTGGTGAAAGTAGTATGACATATAACCTAGATGTGGAAAATAATAAGGAGAACAAGGATAGAATGGAGATGGAATTGGCGAGAGATAAAAATATGGATGAGGATGGAACTATAGCCTCGAAGACTAGTGGGAGCAATCCTATTATGCTTGGAGGAGACAATCCTGTGAAACCCATAGGTGTGTCTTATCTGGTGGATGAGGAGCAAGCAAGGGAAGAAGGAGAAATAGAGGAGAGAGAGGCAAATTTGAATGAAGATTTGTTGGTCACGATTGAGAATAATGAACAAATAAATGTAATGGCAACACACATAATGGAAAGGATAGAAGATGATGAAGGTATCAAAGAAATTGATGAGGAGATACAAGTGGAAACTAGGGAACATGGCATTGCAGGGGTTGATACAATAGTCTCAGATACAGAGGTGGAAGGTACTGTGGAGGAACTAGGAAGTATTCGTGATTGTATTTCAGATTCTGAACAAAGGGCTCAACAGCATACGAGGAAAACAGTACACAAGGTCAGACGCTCTACAAGGGTTCCAAGCGGACCCTCTAGGCTTCATCTATGAGTTGCAACTATTTCTTTTGGAACGTGTGAGGTATAGGGACCTCGACACGTAGGCTACGGAAGGTGGTGAGAAGGTATAAGCCAAAACTAGTTGCAATAGCGGAGCCTTGGCAAACGACGGATAGAATGGAAAATTCGCAAAAGAAACTAAAATTTAATTTTGGTTTATCGAATGATGACGTGGAAGGAAAATTATGGATTTTGTGGGGCCATGATGTACAGGTTCATTTGATAAATAAAAGCAACTAACAAATCACTTGCCTGGCGATAGAAGGGAATTACCTGGTGGTGGTTTATTTTATTTATGCAAAATGCACAGCTGTAGAAAGAAGGCTGCTTTGGTCAGAATTAGAAGAGGTGAACCATTCAGACATTCCTTGGGTAGTGATTGGAGATTTTAATAGTATTAGAAACAATTCAAAAAGGCGTGGAGGCTGACCTAGACCAATGGGTGCTATGGAGGATTTTAATCAATTTATTGATAACTGTGGGTTGATGGAAATATACTTAGATGGTGGAGAACCTTATTCTTGGTGTAATGGTCACATAGGTTGGAATAGGAGTTGGGCAAAATTGGATAGATCATTTTATGATTCTAACTGTTTGGAGCAATTTCCAAACGTTCATATGAGATATTTAGCTCGCACCACATCAGACCATGCACCAATGCTGATTTGGCTAGAGACACATATGGTTCGCTATGGCCCTACATGATTTAAATTTCAACAAATGTGGACTACACATGAGAACTCTAAGGATTGTGTACTTAAGGTATGGGGAGAAAACTCAGAAGAAAGTGGTTTATGGTGCCTAGTTGGAAAACTTAAAAGGTTGAGGACTACACTACGCAAATGGAACAAAGAAGTGTTTGGGTGGACGCGGGAACACATTCAGCGGCTGGAAAAAGAGTTAGAAGAGTTGGACGCTAGCCTACAAGTGGCTCATTTGGAGGAGGTTGAGATTTTGCTACAAAAACAGAACTTGCCATTTGGGAAAAGAGAGATGGAATGCGCCTGGAACAAATAGCAAAGCAGAGGTGGATTGAGAAAAGTGAAGTAAGCAATCAATTCTTCAAGCAATTTAATTGTAGGACCTTTCACAAGGTCAAGGAGATGAAACTAAGAGACGGGTCGGTGCTTGAAAATCCTTAGGCTATCCATCACGCAACGGTTGACTATTTTCAAAATTTATTAGGAGCTAGACCCAGAAGAGACCAACCAGACTTATCAGCCTGGATCCAACCAACTGTTTCAGAAGCAGAGAATGAGGAAATAGGAAGGCTTCCTACTCCCCAGGAGGTCAAAAAAGCAGTCTTTTCTATCCCAGTTGACAGTAGCCCTGGGCCTAATGGATTTGGCTCTGGCTTCTATAAATCTTGTTGGGACATTGTGGGTGAAGATGTTGTGGAGGCAGTGTGCGATTTCTTTCGAGGTACGGATATTCCAAGATTTTACTCCTCATCCTACATGTTGTTAATTTCGAAGATAGCTTCCCCTTCGAGTTTTGACAAGTTCAGACCAATCAGTCTATGCTTAGTGATGTACAAGGTATGGTCGAAAATTCTGGTTAAAAGAATAGCTTTAATTCTACCAAGAATTATTTCTATGGAGCAAGGTGCTTTTATTCCGGGGAGAAGTATTTTTGATAATATTACTCTTTCTCAAGAGATGATTCATTACCTTCACAAGCCTGTAAGGGGTGAAAATGTAGTGCTTAAAGTGGATATTGCCAAAGCATATGGCAGCATTGATTGGGATTTTCTTATGCGCGTTTTGAGATCTTTTGGTTTCTCACCCAAGATTTGTGATCTGGTAAGATAGTGTGTAACCTCTCCTTGGTATTCTATGATGATGAATGGAACAATAAAGGGTTTCTTCAAAGGTGGAAGAGGTTTGAGACAAGGGGATCCCCTATCCCCATATCTCTTTATCGTGGTTGAAGAAGTTTTATCCAAAATGTTGAGAGCTAAATATGAAGATGGAAGCATAAGACCTTTTTCCTTGCCAAAGGGGGCTCCCCTAATTTCTCATCTACCGTACGCTGATGACATCGTGATATTTGCGAATGGTGGCAAAAAATCGTTAAGAGCTATTAAGGAAGTATTCAGAAAATATGAAGAATGGTCGGGACACGCATCCTTTTCTGTAAACAGATCACCGTGTCAAGAAGGCGGATGCTCTTACGACTCACTGGATTCACTGAAGGTAAATTCCCTTTCAAATAGTTAGGGGTTCCTATAATCACAGGAAGATTGAGAGCTCAAGATCTTGAGGAAGTGGTAGAAAAAATTCGTATGAGATTGGCAGGTTGGAAAAGTAGAGTCTTATCTAAAGGGGCTAGACTGTTGCTTCTGAAACATGTCTTCACAAGCATACCTTTGCATTCGATTTCTTGTATAAAAGCTCCTTCTTCGATTATAAAAGTCATTAATAGAATATTTAGTGATTTCTTCTGGGGATATGCAGATGGAAAGCCTAAGAGGAAATGGGTAGCATGGGACAAAATTTGTATGCCTGTTAAAGAAGGCGGTGCTGGACTTCGTAGTCTACATGAAGTGCAACTATCACTAAATATGAAATTTGCTTGGAAAATTTTGACTGAAACATCTCTTTGGTCAAAATTTTTTAGGGCAAAATATATCAAAGACAAACATATATCTCAGGTGGATGCTACTAAAGGATCAAGATTCTGGAAGATGGTTATGAAGTGCATGCCAGATGTTCTCAAACGATCTAGATGGCGAGTGAAGGAAGGTGGTGTTGCGTTCTGGTGGGATAAATTGTCAAACATGGATTCTTTGGGTGATCGGTTGTTAGTGGTTGAATAGCCTAAAATCTTGATCAAGGATCTTAAAGCTGACAACGGATGGAATGAAAGGCTGTTGGAGGAGTTAGTTGGGAGAGATCAAGTGGGAGAAATTCTTGTTAAATTGGGAAAAAATGAGATAGGTAAAGACAAATTGATTTGGACTGAAAAATTGGATGGAAAAATTTCTGCAAAAAGTGCTTGGAAAGCTACTAGACGTTAGGGGCAGATATCACAGTGGCATGAATGGATTTGGCACCCAACACTACCAAAGAAGATTTCATTAAGTATTTGGTTAGCCATGAAAGGAGGCCTCTTAGTAGATGACAAAATTCAAAAGGCGGGCATTTCTATTGTATCAAAATGTATGTGTTGCTCTCAAGGGGGTATGAGGATCTGGATCACGTATTAGCTTTGGGTGACGTTGCCCAACAAATTTGGCAAAAAGCTTCAACCTTACTGGGAATTCAATATATAGAGACTCGAGGGTGGAGGGAGCGCGTAGAAACCTGGTTCCAAAGAGCAAAACAAACATCACATAAATGTACTCTAGTGGGTATTATTCCTAGTATTATTTGCTGGCATTTATGGTTGTGGCGATGTTCAGCCAAGATGGAGGACAAGAGGGAATGTATAGAAGCTACTTGGAGGAAAATTAAAGTTTGGATCTTTTGGGTGGGGCTAAAACTAAAAAAAGCGAGAACATTTAACAGAAGAGATGAATGGGTGTTGAGGGAGCTTAATATCCTGGACAAGCCAATTAAACGGAAAAACTTTAAAGTAATGAGATGACAACGACCACTGGAAGGGTGGCACAAACTCAATACTGATGGGTATTGCCTGGGCAATCCTGGAATTTGTGGTGTTGGAGGTATTATTCGGAATGAAAGAGATGATATTGTCATAGCCTTTGCTGAGGAACTTGGTGAGGGTACTAATAATGGAGTTGAGCTATTGGCATTATTATATGGGCTTCGACATGCTAAAAGGATGGGGATTAACCGTCTTGAAGTGGAGATAGATTCATTGATTATCGTTAATTGGTTAAGGAGGAAGGTTTGTGGTATTTGGTATCTAGAAGATTACTGGGAAGAGATACAATACATGCTGCCTATAATCTCTTGTAGAATCCAACACATATATCGGGAGGGTACCTCGGTAGCTGATATCCTGTCGAAATTGGGAGCGTCTTGTGTTTCACATATCTGAATGGACTCTATCACAATCCCATCATCAGTTAGAGGAGCTTTGCGTATGGATAAACTAAGCACCCCCAATTTTCGTGGCTTTTCTCCTCACAGTTTGTCTTTAAATCTTCCAATGTTGTTCTAGATTACAAGTAATTTGGCTTACTTTGATATGGTTGGTGTTTTGCAAATCTTATGTAACTACAGTATTCCTTCGCCACAAGTAAGGGTTCATCAATAAAAATCATTTAGTTTAAAAAAAAATAACGGTAAATAACTATCTGGAACAACTAACTTTAGCTACAATAACTAACTCTTCTTCTTAGCTAGTTTTTCTTCTAATTTTGCTTTTTCTTTTTAATTCTATGCTGTCAATTGTGATGTAATACTCCAATACCTCCCCCCCTCAAGATGAACATGGATGTTAGTAAGGTTCATCTTACGAAGAGTGTGATGAAAAGGTAAAGAACCAAGGGGTTTAGTAAAAATATCAGCAAGCTGGAGCTTAGATGGAATGTGAAAGATTTTAGTAACATTTTGTTGCAATTTTTCCCGAACAAGATAACAATCAATTTGAATTGTGGTTTCCTCTCATGTTGAACTGGATTTGTGGCAATGGCTAATGCAGATTCACTATTGGAATAGAGGAAGTTGGTTGCGGATGATCAATGTTTAGGTCTTGTAAAGCATAAAGGAGCTATTGAATTTCACATGTAATAGTTGCAACAGCTCTATGCTCTGCCTCTGTTGAAGAGCGACTGATTGTTGCTTCTTCAACTTCCATGACATTAAAGAATTTCCAAGAAAGATTGCAAAACCAGTGAAACTTCTTTGAGTGTCTACACAGCCTGCCCAATCACTATCTGAAAAAGCATTTAAGTGTAAATTTGAAGATCCTAGAAAGAAAAGACCATGCCCTGGTATAGCTTTTAGATAACTCAATACTCTAGTTGCTGCTTGAAAATGACTCACAGTAGGGGTAGCACGAAAGTGGGTAAGCACTTGGGCAGAATAGGCTAAGTCAGGCCTTGTGATAGTTGAGTACAACAATCTACCAACAAGTCTATGATAGCCTGATGGATCCTCATACAAAAGAGTGTTAGAAGTAGAGAGCTTCAGATTAGATTCCATGGGAAAATCAGCAGGTTTAGAACCAGTTAAACCAGTGACTTCGAGGATGTCAATGGCATATTTTCTTTGACACAAGGAGATACCGGTCTTAGACCTAACCACCTCTAAACCAAGGAAATACTTAAGTTGGCCAAGATCTTTAATAGTGAATTCATCATGTAAAAATGACTTTAATTGCTGAATCTCCAAAATGTTATCACTTGCCAAAAGTACATCATCCACATAGGCTAACAATGCAATAAAAGAATGTTTAAATCTTTTGATGAAAAAGGAAGAATTAGAATAGCCTTGGAAAAAACCATAGTGAATGAGAGCATTGGATAACTTGGCAAACCATTGTTTGGAAGCTTGTTTTAGACGATAAAGGCTCTTTAAAAGTCTGCAAGCATTGTGACCACCTGTTGCAGCTATTCTAGGAGGCGATTCCGTATAAACATCTTCATGTAAATCTCCATGTAAGAAGGCATTATTGACGTCTAGTTGATGGAGATGCCAATTTTTAATTGCAGCCATAGCAAGAATAAGTCGAGTGAAAGTGATCTTTGCTACAAGAGAAAAGTTTTCAAAGAAATCCAAACCTTCCTGTTGAGTGTACCCTTTTGTAAACAATCATTCTTTGTATCTCTCTTTGGTTCCATTAACCTTATACTTAATTTGAAACACCCACTCACAACCATTGGCTTCCTTGATTTCAGAAGAGTAACAAGCTCCCATGTTTTGTTTAACTCCGAAGCATTAATATCATTTTGCATAGCATCTTGCCATTCAGGGATTTTAGTGGCTTGTTTGAAAGATTTTGGTTCCAAGGAAGTTGAGATAGAAGTTAAAAAGCTTTATGTGAAGAGGATAATCTGCTAGTTGAAATGAAATGTTGGATGGGATAGAAAGGGCTTGCAGATGGGAAGCAATTAGAAGAAGGACAGATATTACCTATGGTGAGCAACCAGATGAAGGAAATTCTGAGCTAGGGATTAAGATGAAGAGATAGTACCACAGTAATAATCTTGCAAATGAACTGGTGTTTGAACCCTATTTGATTTTTTAAATGGTGGAGGATCTATTGAAGGAGATATGACCTGATCAATTTGTGTGGATAAATCATGAGAAGAATGGTTATTTGTAGATGATGGAGATGGCATAGATTGAGCCAAAGGAAAGGAGTCTTCACTTGAAGATTGAGCCAAAGGCAAGGAAGATCTGGAATAAAAATGATCTAGGAAGGTTGACAGAAAGAAAAATGGAAGCTAGAAGAAGATGAAATGCTTATTTCATTAATGAACTGAATAGATCGAACGTTACATCAGACACAAGCCATATTTATACAGGAAATAACCAACAGATGAAGTGGACTAACTGAATAACAAAATAACAGAAAATAACTAACCGGAACAACTGACTTTAACTACAATAACTAACTCTTCTTCTTTGCTGGCTTTTCTTCTAATTTTGCTTTTTTCTTTTTAATTCCATGCTGTCAATTTGTGATGCAATGTAATACTTTGACAAATTAAAAGAAAAGTTAAACCAAACCAAAAAAAAAAAAAAAAAAAAAGACAAAAGATAAAACAAAAGTGGCAGGGGGTGGAAAACTCAAACAAATCCATTATAAATCTATAATAATCCATTTCTTACACACACAAATAGCTACTACTGAGAAAAGCCGAACCAGAGAGAAAAGGAAGAGGAAAGAGAAAGGAAAAAAGAAAAAGGGGGAAAAAAAAGAAGAAGAAGAGAAGGAAAGAAAAATAGAAAAAAAGTTCGTCAATGTGTTAGGAATTAAGTGGGTTATACTATTAGGCTTGAATTCCTCAATTTTGAAAAGTAAGTAAAAAGTTACTTATTGTCAAGTTATATTTAATTTTATAGTTATTATATTGTTATATCAAATTCAATTTTATTGAAGAGATTAAGTATAATAAACTATGAAATTAAGTAAAATGAAAGAAAAACTAGTTTAGTGATTGAAGAGACTTTAGAAAATGCTTCAACACGAAATGATTAAGTTTGAGTATCGTTTATTTAATTATTGAAATTACTTAAAATAGTTAATTGTTGATTTAAAAATTAATTATATTTCAGGTGACGATATAGACGTTGGGACAGTTTACCGACCGAGTTGATTTTGGCGTATATAATTCAGTGAATGGAAAAAAAATATAAATATTTTTAAAGTATTTATAAATTAAGTATATTGTTAAAGTATGTACAATTATATGCAATTATGTGTTTGAATTATATGGTTATTATGGAAATATCTTTTATTATGATACATGTGAGATTTTAAAGATTGTATACGGTACATTGTGAATTGGAATATGAGATATGATTTTGAGATCGATCAGAAAAGTACCCGTGATTATATATTTCTTCTAGTTTACTGAGGGGCTTTAGCTGTGTTTTATACTACATTGAGGGGTCTTGGACCGGGGATGAAGGGATCTCGACTGTGTATATATAGTTCACTGAGGGGCTTTGACCGTGTTCTAAAATTGATTATGAGAGGTCTTTGAAATCAACTTTCGTTAAAGGAGAGGGCCAAAGACCCGTGGCGAAAGTTCTTAGCCCGAATGGCGGATTACATATTTTAGTCAGAGGGTATATTTTTGGTGGATTTTTCCGCACGTTTGATGTGATGAGATTATAACATGGTTATCAGCTAATGTTCATATCATGATTTTAAGATTATATTTTATGACCTGATATGAATATTTCACTTTTTGGCTATAATTACATGATGGTAGCTTGTGAATTATCAAATAATATAAATTTGATTTTCAATAAAAATGTATAAATGAAAAAGTATATTTATTTTGAACTTCTCCACTCACTAAACTTTCAACTTATATATTTTCTCACATTTTTTATTATCAGGCAACAGCTGAGTATCTGGATATCTTTTGGAGTTGAGCCTTGATTTTGGAGTCAGAGCCACACGACAGAGTTTGTTAGTATGACTCACTTCATAGAGTATATAGTCAGCATTTTGGGACGCATGTCCATATTTAGATGTGATTTTACATCACTTATAGATAGTTATGGGGCTCAATATGTATTTTGTATCCATATGTACATTTTATGTTATTTCTCGGTAAAAGTTAAGATTTCGACTTATTTCTATTGTGTTGCGTTATAGTGTGGAATTTGTGTGTAACTGATCATAGGTTAGTTAGTCCTGTTTACAGGAAAGATAATGTCGAAATTCTGTAAAAATGATGTATAAAAAGTGGTAGATTATTGTTGTCGATTTTATCCCGCAATTGAACGGATCGTAACAAGTAGTAAAGTGGACATTTTGAGTCCGGATTATCGTTCACACGAGAACTGTACTTTTAATGCTCAATTTATTATTTCTAACTTCTATTTGACAAAAATAAACAAAAACAATGATTAAATGTGATTTTTATTCTAAAGACTTAAAAATGCGATTGAATGCAACGAAAAATGATTGAGAATTCAAACAATAAATGGACGTTAGGGCGGAACAATTTCACCTATTGGTCATCTTTACTTCATAAATCAAGATTCATAAAACATAAAGTAGTGTTCGGTCGAATTCTTCTATTGTATTCAACTTACCCCTCTCGAGTTCTCATTGAGCCTATTTAATTAGTTTAATTCCATATCTCTATGCAAATTAAATTTAATTAAACGAAGCATTGGTTCTAAGAATTCACACATGACCGCAGCAATTAATATATGTATCTCTACACGTTATATCAATTTACTAAATTTTAACATGTGGTCTAAACAAATAATCCGCATCTCTACGCAATCATTGTTCACAAATCATCTAATTAGTGATCAAGTAATTAAAAACAACATTAAAATCAACACATAAAAGCACTAGAATCTCAATTGCATGAAATAAAGGATTCCAAAAGATTACATTGTTCGCCCTAAAATCAAATTTATCTACTCATAATAATGGAAGAAAAATAGAAAATTGTCTCAAAATACATCACCGGATTTGTAATAAAGATGTAGAAGAAAAAGTAGAATTCTTGCACCAAGATCTCCTTCCCCTTCCAATGAATACTTCTAATCTTCAATTGCTTGGTGTTAATCTTTTTGAATTTCTCTTTTCAATCTCCCTTCTTGTTGTCTTCTCTCCAATATGTCAAGAACGCGTGACTTGATCCCACATATTTTTAGTGTGCGTCTCCCTCCTAATTTAGGTCTTCAATTTTGTGTTTATGATGTTTTGGAGTTTAGGGAAAGATTTAGAGATGAGTTGGACCGAAAAAGAATGGTAAAAACCTAAAAAAATTACTCTTGCACGGCGGTGCCTGGGCGCTGCGATTTGGGCGCCTAGGCGCTGACTTTCTGTCAAAATTTCAGCATCATGGCGCCTGGGCGCCGAGGACTACTTCGGTTGCACTAGATAGCTTTCAGTATTTTTGTCATAAGTTTTTCGTTCGATATCCAATTAAAGTGATTCAAGATGCGTTGGAAAGATAATTCAAAGGAGTACAATTTTGCTTCAGGAATCATTCTCCAATTAGATCGTTTTCTATGTCAAAATAAGTCTAAATGTGAGACCAAAACTCCGGCGCAAAACTTTTTGGTTGGAAAATGATTTATGATCATATCTTGATTGAATTTGATCCCTTTGACACCTTCCTTCATCCAATTGGCTTCTAGAACTCTCAGATCTTTATTTCAAGTTTCGACATGACTTTTGATTAATTGCATTTTAATCCTCGAACTTTGGATCTCTTACGTTTTGATCATTTCATCTAATTTCACTAGCTTTTGCTTATTTCCTTCCTTTGACCTCTTTTAGTTCTTGTTTTCTCCACTTTCATCAATTTACAAAACAATATCAAAATCATTTGTTAGCACTTCTAAAATACTCTCCAAGATAGCAAAATCATGAAATTAATGGCATAATATAATGAGTGTAAATCACTCATCAATTATACTTGTAGTAATCTTGATGGTGGGTCCAACTTTCAGTTGGTATCTATCATCGACGCATGCCACGTCCGGATCCAATAATGTTACACGGAATGGGGCGTGTCATGCAATACTCCAACAACTTTGGTCAAACTTCATGTTACTTTTGTATCGTCTTCCAAGAAAAAAATTGCATCCTAAGACAAGTACAATGTTGGTAAATAATTTTTTGTGAGCCTGAAAATCTCGAGACATAAGTTTGACTACTTCATGGCTTAGTTTACTTATTGATTTTAGTCTTTACGGTTATATCAACTCAAATTGATCCTAAATATCAAGTCATTCTTGTGCCAACAAATAACTAGAAGTTGGAGCTATTGAATTACTAACAATCGAACCTTTTATTTCAATAAGATAGCACATAGCGTTTACTACTAGTCTAAGCAACAAGGTTGCATGATCTTATCCAAAGCACCAAGAATAGAAATTTTGGTAACTATAGTAAGAATCTTGGTTATTTGCTTTTTGTTCCCTTAGGTTTCCCAAAGAATGGCCTTCAAAATGGTCTTTTCATCATTATCTGTATATAATCGTCATCATCTTTTTCTTTAATCGAGGACGAGATAACTCGACTTGTTCATATTATTGTGTTGTAAACTCTAAGCACATAGCAATTTCAGAAAAAATATCTGAATTGATGTTTTATTCAAAACAAGCTATTGGCTTATATAAGCCTTACAAAGAGATTGGAAACAAACAACCCACGTTTTACAGGTCCTAATAACGTGGTAAATGGCTAAGGAAATAGTCAGACTCTACCTACATGTCCCAAATAATAGGATTTATTAACTGAATAAACTTTTGACTACTTCAACCCCAACAATTCCTCCTTTAAACTGATTGCGGTAATGCTTTCAGTTTACTCGTGGTACCACACACACACCCATTGACTCACGCAGCTTCAAGAACACATCCAGCTTAAGTGGTTTTGTCATAATGTCTGCAACTTGTTCTTGTGTGACACAATGCTTCAGCTCAACAACTCCATCTCTGGTCAAATCACGCAAGAAATGAAACCTTACATCAATGTGTTTGCTGCATCCAAGCAAGAATAGGTTCTTGGATAGCTTAATGGTAGAACTGTTGTCACATAACACAGTGGTACACTTGCCTTGAGGATGACCAAGCTTCTCCAATACTCTCCTCATCCACACCCCTTGACAAGCACAAGAGGTAGCTACCACAAACTCTGCTTCAGTAGTGGACAAAGTAACTACAGGCTGTTTTTTAGAGGACCAGGACATAGCTCCTTCACTGAGTAGAAACACATAACCAGAAGTACTTTTCCTATCATCTACATCTCCTGCATAATCACTGTCTGTATATGCCATCAACTCTCCATTACCCTCCTTTTGATAAAATATTCCCAAATCCACAGTACCTTTCAAGTGTCTTAACACCCTTTTCGCAGCTTGCAAATGTAACTCAGTTGGACTTGCCATGAATCTGCTAATGAGAGACACCACATACATCAAGTCCGGCCTTGTTGCAGTTAGATGCATAAGACTTCCGACCAATTGTTTGTACATGGTAGCATTCACCTTGGCTCCTTCTTCATCCTTCATTAATCTAACGCCAGGAACAATGGGATTCTTCACACTATTACTCTTTTCCATCCTAAACCACTCCAAAACTTCTTTTGCATACTTTCTTTGACTAATATAAATGCCTTCAGGATTTTGTAAAACCTCCACACCGAGAAAATATTTCATCTTTCCCAAATCAGTCATATCAAATTCAAGTTTCATAGAATTCTTGAACTTAATAAACATACTCTCATCATTACCAGTAAAAATTAGATCATCAACATATAAGCTAACAATCAAAATTTTACCTCCATCTCCTGTTTTTATGAATAAGGTGTGTTCACAGCCGCACCTCTTAAATCCTTCTTTGACAAAATATGCTTCAATCTGGTTGTACCATGCACGAGGGGCTTGTTTAAGGCCATCCAATGCCTTCTTCAATTTGTACACCTTATACTCTTCACATTTCTTCTCATAACCCTGTGGTTGCTCAACAAACACTGCTTCGTTTTGCTCTCCATGCAAGAAAGCGCTTTTGACATCAAGTTGATACACACTCCAACTATTTCGAGCTGCTAAAGCAATTACCATTCGAATCGTATCCCACCTAGCCACAGGCGCAAACACCTCAGTATAATCTATGCCATGCTGCTGTGCATACCCTTTTGCCACCAACCGAGCCTTACACTTGACAACCTCACTATTTTCGTTGAGTTTAGATTTGAAAACCCACTTTACTCCAATCTTCTTCATTCCTTTAGGCAAATCTGTCAGCTCCCAAGTCTCATTTCTTTCGATCGCTTCTATCTCCAAATCCATTGCAGCTCTCCACTTGGAATTTTGAACAGCTTCTTCAAAAGTAGTTGGATCTGAAGTTGAGGTGAACAGAACCAAATTATTGTGCTCAACTTCTTCTTTTGAAAATTCTCCCCCACTCACATAATCTTCCATCCAGAACGGTACTCTTTTGTTCCTCCCTTCTGGTGGGCTTTCTTCAAATGTTGAAGAATTCTCTCCATGTGACTCACTTGAAGATAAGCTAACCTCTCCTCCTTCTTCTTCTGCTGCCACCTCCTCTTCAGATTCTTCTCCACTTTGATCATGTTCACTTCTTTCTTCATTATTATCTCCCCACTCGAGGATATCAAGTTTTGCTTCTTCATTACTTCTCCCCCAATCCCAGCACTCATTTTCTTCAAAAATCACATCTCTGCTTACAACTATCTTCTTCGACGCTGGATCATAAAGCCTATATGCTTTAGACCCTTCACTCATCCCTAGCAGCACACACTGGAAACTCTTATCATCCAGCTTCTTTCTCTTACTGTCTGACACATGAACATGGCCAATGCATCCAAAAACCCGAAAATAATCAACATTGGGTTTGACACCACTCCAAGCCTCTTTAGGAGTCATATCTTTCACTGCCAATGTAGGACTTCTATTGAGCACATGCACTGTCCAATTTACTACTTCTGGCCAGAAATTCTTTGGAACTTGCTTCTCCGATAACATACTTCTAACCATGTTCATGATTGTCCTGTTCTTGCGCTCAGCTACTCCATTTTGTTGGGGACTGTAGGCTGCAGTGAGCTGCCTGCTAATACCATTAGCTTTGCAAAAGACATTGAACTCGTGAGAGGTAAACTCTCCATCCCTATCTGTGTGCAGACAATGAATAAAAGCTCCTGTCTCTTTCTCAATAAGGTTTTTATAAGTCTTGAAGATAGTAAAAGCTTCAAATTTTTTAGCAAGAAAATATATCTACACCTTACGACTGTAATCATCAATAAAGCTTATGAAATACCTCTTCTTACTATTGGAAACAGGTTTAATGGGTCCGCAGATATCAGCATGTACCAACTGTAGTCTTTGTGATGCTCTCCATAAACTCCTCTTTGGAATTGCATCCCTATGTTGCTTTCCCACCATACAATCAGTGCATATTTTGGATGATGCCTTTAATTGTGGTAACCCTCTCACCATTTGCTTATATTTTGAAACTTAGATGCCCATATCTGCAGTGCCAAAGGTGAGTGTTGTCTTCAAGAATTGTTTGGAAGCAAGTGGGAGCTTTAGCAGAATTCTTGAAAGCAATATGAACATCCTGTTTGCAGACATTGCTGTTTGCATAATAAGCCCTTTCTTGGGATGATAGACTCTACATACTCCATGTTGTATCAAAATAACTACACCTCTTTCTTACAATTGTCCAACACTTAATAAGTTATTTTTCAACTCAGGTATATAGAAAACATCAGTGATTACTTGAGTAACTCCAGCAATTTGCAACCTAATGTTACCCTTTCCTAACACAGTTATCTTGGAATTATTCCCCAGCTTCACAAATTGCCGGAATTCCTCATCAAGATCCGAGAACCACTCTTTATTTGCACACATATGATTGCTACACCCTGAGTCAAGGAACTAGACATCTTCTCTCCTTGATTGATTAAGCTCCACATATGACATCAGCAACATTTCTTCTTTCTCCTCATGCTCAGCATAATTCACTTTCTTCTCCCATTCAGGACACTCATATTGAAAGTGCCCTAATTGATGACACTTATAACACTCAACTATAGCTTTGTTGAATGCTTGTCTGCCTTTTCCTCGAAAAGCTCCACGAGCTCGACCGCCTCTTCTTCCACCAATTCTATCGTCGTAGGTTACCTTTAATGCCTGCTCATCTCCTCCATGCCCATTCATCCTCTGCTCATGTACCAGTAAGCTGCTTTGCAACTCGTCAATGGTTAAGGTGTCTAAGTTATTAGACTCTTCAACCGAACACACAACATAGTCGAACCTTGAGGTCATTGATCTCAAGATCTTTTCAATGATCACCACTTGCTACATGTTATCACCATGAATCTTCATCTTGTTTGCTATGATGAGTGTGCGAGCGAAGTACGCATCAAAACTCTCACCCTCTTTCATCAGTAGAACCTCAAACTCCTTCCGAAGAGCTTGGAGCTGTGCTCTTTTGACTCTCGTGGAACCCTGGTACTTCTACTTCATAGAGTCCCAGATGTGCTTGGCAGTGTCTCTGTTGAGGATCGTCTCCATAATGGTTCGATCAATGGCTTGGAACAGATAATTCTTGACCTTCAAGTCTTTCAGCTTTTGGTCTGCAATTGTTTTTTGTTGTGCTTCAGTAAGCTCAACTCCTTCTGTTGCAGCAAGGATTCCAGTTTCCACCAAACTCCAATGCTCCTTTGAAAGAAGAAAATTTTCCATAAGCATGGACCAATGGTCGTAATGGCCATCAAACTTAGGAATTGCAGGTTGAAGGAAATTATTTTCAGCTGCCATACTTCGATTCTCTCTCTTCTTAAGAAACTACGGTTTCTTTTCTCTCACAATCAGGCCCCAAGCTCTGATACCAGATTGTTGTAAACTCTAGGCACAAAGCAATTTCAGAAAAAATATCTGAATTGATGTTTTATTCAAAACAAGCTGTTGGCTTATATAAGCCTTACAAAGAGATTGGAAACAAACAACCCACGTTTTACAGGTCCTAATAACGTGGTAAATGGCTAAGGAAATGGTCACTCTACCTACATGTCCTAAATGATAGGATTTATTAACTGAATAAACTTTTGACTACTTCAACCCCAACATATTGAACAAAATGGGAAAAGTTAATTTACTTAATTATTTTTATGTTTGAATTTGTAGCGATATTAATAATTTTTTAGTACAGCTATTGCCAGCATGTATCGCTGACCCAAGACTTGCATCTGCGATTGAAGATGGCCGCCAGCGAAACCATGATTGTTCAAACCGGGTATTTAGGAAATCAAGAGAGACTTATCTTAATTGTTAAAATAAAACATTGCACGATTGTTGTTAGATCCAAAGTCAAAAGAACGCGTGAACCCTACTTAATTAATTAATGATCTAAACCAATCATTAATTTTTTTTTTCTTTTCAACAAGGTAACTACTAATCATCAAAGTCCAATTTAAGAAACTTAAGCAACATTTAAGATTTTTTGGGCACATGCTGGTGTGGGGTAGACCGTGGAATGGATGAAATTAACCTTAAGCAATGTTCGAAAATGTTTTGCGTATCGAATTAGACAAATTTATAATCATTTTCAAAATATTACAAGAAAGAGGACACATGTCACGGGCTTAGAATTTTTTCCAACTTCGTCTAGTACTACGCAGCCTTTTAGTTTGAAAGCTCTTAACCCGCGTTTGAGCACGTTAAGTCAACCTTTCAATGACCCACGAATTTAAACCTTTGTGGTTAAATTTATTGCATTTGAACTTAAGCAAATAGAGAAAAAATAGAAGAACAAGACAACAAGCAGTTTGGGAGAATTGATCTCAAAGTACAATTTCTTGAGTAAAAGTTCTCTCCGGTATAGGTTTCTTGGGGGAAACAGATAATTTTCGCTTTTAAAAATGTCCGTAAAATTCCAAATCTGCTATTATTACATGCAGAAGGGAAGAGAAAATGAAAATAAAAGGAAAACTATCCACAAAAACCAATAAACCCCACATGGGGAAGAAAAAAGTTCAGTGCATTTCAAAAACTAGTCCTCAGAAATGCTCTGAAGATGAGGCCTCCATACACCGACTTTCCCTTTCCTCCGTTCCCGGCGTGAAGACTTTTTCTCCGAATGACTTTCCGGCACGAATTGATCGAAATCCGACTCGCCGGAGCTGCATTTTTGGCTTTTCTTGGGAGAATTCTTCTTGAGGTGGTTGAGGGTTCTCTTCTTCTCCGCTGGCAAAGAAGAGGCTGGTATCAAGAAATAAATGTTGCCTCTCTTAAGCTCGGACTCCGGCGACAGGATTAAAATCCGGCGGGCAACACCTTGAGAGCTTGGTTTACTCAATACGTGATTTGGGTTGTTCTTAAGAACTTCTCCGGCGGTGACCGGACGTGCTATTTCTTCTACATAGCCATTTAAATGTACTATACGGATCAAATCTAGGGCTCCACATGGAAGAACACAGGCTAAACAACATCTCAAACTGTTTCCCATTTATACCAAAATGAACTCTCTCTAGATTTCTCTTCTTCTCTCTCTTGTGGTATTCTCTGCGTGGAGTTTGAATGAAATTACGGAGTGGTGATTATATAGCAGCAACTATACTCATTTGAATAATAAATTATAGGAACTTATTTTGTACTTATGTGAGGACAAATTGTACCATTCATCCTTCATCTATGGCCTTTGGTCCCCAAAGTTTAAACTACAATATTTTGATCATCAACATTTTATTTTTATGCAAGTAGTTCTGGTGGACAAAAACTCTTACTGGATTGTTGCTGATTTTTTTATTTTATTTTTCAGTTGAAAACAAATGATACGGAATTGAAATTAAAAATAATATAAATAGGAAAAGGAAAGAAAAAGAAAAGTGAGAAAAGATGGATGGACCATGGCCTATGTGGCCCGGGATAAGTGGCATTTTCCCTGCCTTAGAGGGCACCAGATTTTGGGCACGGCGACTAGGTGTGGGGCCTTAGGTGGTGGGGTTGGATGCAACTAATGTTTTAAAAATTGGACCAAACTCTTAGGTAGGCTCGAAAAATAAGAAACTTAGTTATATAGGTTAAATGTTTGAAATTTTTAAGCTATTAAATGACTATTGAATTGAGAGTTAAATAGCCAAACCCAGCCACAGAATAATGCTATGGTATGTTTGGTCATTTATAAGATGTTATTTTCAATTGAAAATTGTTATAAAAAAAAAAAATAGTAGTCAAAATAAGGATACGAAAGCGAGAAAAAGAGAAATTTAATAGGTATTCATCAATAATGCATTTAAAATTTATTACGACGCTAACAAATATATTTTTAGGTATATCGTGATAGGAATATATAATAGATGAATGTATGGTAACGACTTATAAAGAGTATTTCAATGCTTCAATTATATATGAGAAATTGCAATTTTCGGGGAATAAAAAGAAGCTAAAAGCTAAAGTGAGATATTTATGAACAAGTTCATAATGAATATTATATATTCAACTTTAATAATTTAAATTTCTGACATCACATATTTTGGTTCATTATATTTTATAATTCTTAAGGTTTATTATATATTAGAATTTTATTTAAAAAATTTCTTAACCGGCATATTGACCTTTTAGTTACGACTACTAGTCTTTATTTCCTATTTGGAAAATAAGAACATAAATAAAGCAATAACATCTATGTTTTAGAACACATCTGAATAATAAATAAGAATAAGGACAATATTACATGTACATAATTTTTTTTATCCAATCCTTTATCTATTACGTCTCACAATAGGGGGTGGAGATTACATTTGAAAATATTTATATTCACGCGAAGCTTGCATGCATTGTGAGAGGGGAAAATTACTAACGAATAATCATCGCAAAAAACAGTCGTTATTACGCTACTTGCAATAAATTAAATAATTGCTTAGACCCGTATCACAAAATCAAATTTTCTCCCTAAGTCATCTTAAATAAAACTTTTTTTTTCCTCCATTCCTAAAATTTTAAATATATTTAGCTTCAGAAGAAGATTTACTTTCAGAAGAAATAGTGATGGAAATCATGAATGTGTAGTAGTTTCTAATGTGGAATACTACTATTTAGCCTCAGTGGTTGAAATTAAAATTAAACTTTCACTAGACAGTAGAAGTAAATTACAATTTTCAAAGAGTCTGCTTGAATAGATTTTTGAAGAGTTAAAAGTTACTTTTGAGACTAAAAAATTGATTTTAAATCCATTCAAATAATTTTTCAGAAGTATTTTGTCCAACTAAAATAACTTTTAGAGAAAGATTACCTAACATATCTTCCACAAAAAACTCTACAAGAAGCAGATGTCTTGTCATATGGGCCCTAAAAATATTTCCCAAACAAAGTCTTAGTAATTAATAACCCGTCCATATTTTCTATCGCTAAACTGCGACAAATGTTTTTCTACTAGTTAGTAACTATCGTCGAAATATTATGTTACATGTAAACATCGTAGGTTTGTCATAACTACAATTTCCGTCATTGAGAACCAACGTAAAATAGTAAAATACTAGTAACCATAGTTACTAATATTGAAGGGGGAAAAAATGAATGTTTTCTACACTTTCATCCTACTTTGCCACCCATACTTTCTCTAGTTCTAAACTTGGCTTAAAAAATGTGAAAGGAAGAAAAGAAACGCTTAGTGCAAATAATTGTGATTGGTGATAAGTAATTCCCTTTCCATTAATGTTCAATAATTAAATGTTAAACATGTTGAATTATTTAAAAAAAAAAAAAGAAATTAAATATACAACGATATTAAATTAATTTGTTAATCATACACTGTAAAATATTATTAGATTGCGAACTTTTTAGTCACAAAAATCCAAAGCTTCCAGCTGTCCTGATCTAGAGATAATTTTTCTAATGAACTGCATTCCTTCTTGTATTCTTCAATAACATTAACTTCCTTTTACTTTATATATTAGTATTCGTATTATTGAACCATCTTACTTTAAAGTTTAAAACGATTAATAATGAATAAATTTATTTTTCTAAAACTATTTTAACATGTCGTTTCACGCATAGCTCAGATACAATTTTTTTTAATCAAAATTAATGGACATTTACATAATTTTTTCATACAGATTTGAACTCATAATTAATATATGCATGCAAAAATGAATATTATATATACTCAAGTAAAGAAAGGGTATGACTACATTCATGCTTCTCGTCTCCCAACAAACTAAAAACAATTATATTCCTGTTTGTAAGAATCCTGGGCGAGCCACAGAATCTTTCAATCTGTATATTTTTTTATTTTTAACTTCAAGTTCTTAACTAGAAAATATTGAAATTGAATTTCTTAACCAGTTGTAGTTCAATAATTTACAATCTCGTAACTTGTTTACTTTTTGGCTTTGTTCTCCAACCTCTGCTTCACTTTTCTCCAACATTTTTCATGTATACGTAATAGACAGATTTGTTTTTGTTATAAAGACAATTAACAATTTGATTTCATTAGCTGATCTCAAAGAAAGGGATGATCACCCACCCGAGTGATCACATGAATGTTTCAGCTAATTCCTAACCTAAACATCAACTTTTGTCGATCTTGTCATTGCCTTTTATTTTATTTGATACCTAAGACTTTAATAATAGATCTTGAATGCCGTATCAAGGACACAATTCTCCGTTGATTGATCCCGATCCTTTTTTTTTAATAGGTGTTTTATTTTTCCATAAAATATATATTTTATATGACAAGTAATTAAATATTCGAGTTTAACGTTAGGTATTCGACGAGACAATAAAAGTGACATATCCACATAATTATCATTGTTGATTGGACGAGATCGATAGCATTTATTCTTGACATTGTTCACTTTTCTAAATATATATAGCATTTACTCTTCATAAATACTTTCCTCATTAATCATTAAAAAAACCCTGTAGAATCCATTTCAATAATACCATATTATTTTTATTTTTATTGTAAAAAAACCCTGTAGAATCCATTTCAATAATACCATATTATTATTATTTTTTATTGTAACATAACTTGGCCAAGATTTATGATATTTGATAGTTTTCTTTATTTCGTAGCATATAAAAAAAAAAAAAGGTTATTAAACAGTACTACATATCCTCCACTTTTTAACCTAATAATACATTAACAAAACGACAATTATAATTATTATTGTTTCATTCGAAAAATGTTAAATAAAAGTTATTAAACAGTACTATGTATCCACCACTTTTTTAACCTAAAATAATGCATTAACAAAAAGACAAGCAACACCTCGTGTGGTTGATGATCGAAAACATGGTTTTGTAATATATATCTATAAAAATAACTAGAACGAAGCTTCGTCGAACACAAGTTTCTGGCGCGCCAGCCACCGGCAGAATTAATTAAAACCTATAATTTAACTAAATTAAGTAATAAATTCATTACAAATAATTAAATTATAAACGTACAACCTGTGCTGCCTCAAGATTCTTAAAATTAATTAAGTTGAGTTTCAATCTATATGGAGATGTGCAACTATTTGATTATAAGCTAACATGCAAGTTATTTATTCTTCGTACACCAAAGCCAAGGTGGTGTCAAATTCAATGCAATTAGTACTTAATCCTTAATTATTGCTAATGGAATTTCTTCCCATACTTATACCGCCCCTACCATCTTGTTTCATCACGAAGTTATGTTTAACCACCTAGGATAACAAAATGTTGACCTAAATATTAGGGTTGACCTCTTCACGTGGCAGACCTTGAGTGGTCCATACAAGGAATGGAACTAGGATCATTTCTGTTGTAGAATTCATGACGTTGAGAAAAATGTAGAAAAATCTGAAAACTTAATGAATTTCAAGACACGAAAAAAAAATGTTATCTTTTAAGAGATGTTTCTCCCCTATCCAACGAAGTCACGACTGGGGTATAATAGAAAATCTCTCTCAGGATACAATGGAGGCGTTTGATTCAAATTGTGATTATTTGATCAAACCAAGAAGACACTCGAAAAAGAACTGATGATGCCAAGAGAAAGAGAGAAGAATATTTTTTTAATGTGTTTTGCAAACGAGAATTCGCCCCAGAATTTATAGAAATTGAGGCAACCGTTTGAATAGGTGTGTCCCTTGAAATGAAGAACACATCTGTTTGAAGTAACAGTTAAACGAACAGATGCACATATTTAAAAACTTTTGAAAATAAAATTCTCTTTCGGAGGCGCTGCCCCCTCGACCCTCGCGACTTGACCGGGCAGGTCGATCCCCATTGCGCAGCAGCAAACACTAATCGGGGCGACAAATCATTCACAAAACAAAAATAAAAATAAAAAATACATGCAAAATGATGAAAAATATCTAACAAATGATACATATCTTGGATTTACCCATTTATCGTAAGAGGTAAAGGACTTGAGAGGAAGTTGTTAAATTGTTGGGACCTATTTTTGGGACAATACAAGAACCGGAGCTAGGGTTATTTTAAGTTGATTTTTGACCAGATTGAATAAGCGTACTTTATTATTAAAAGCATTGATAAATTTTAGACATCGAAGTTTTCTTTTTTGTTTAAGGATTAGTATTGTACTAAGGCACCTTAGAGCAAGGCATAAAATTGATTGTTTTTGAGATAACTGCAAGGATTATGTTGTCAATCGAATTATTATTATTATTATTATTATTATTATTATTATTAAGTGGTTAAAGAAATATATTTTCTCTCATCAATATAAAAAGCATGATCTCCGTTGGAAGGAAATGATGTCTTCTTAAGGTAGTCTAGTGGTTATGATAACGAAATCAATGTGCACAATAATTTTGAGTCTTGAGGGCGATTCTCACACGATTTTAATCAAAATTTGGACAATTGAAAATGTAGTGGGCCCCTTCCAATTGTAATTACTGACTAGCTCATTTGGTAAATTACAAAAAATATCATTCTTTGAATTAAATGTCAAAAGATATATAAGTAATTTTGCAAATTTTGGTCAATAAGCACGGTTGGTTTTCAAATTATAACGGTAAAAATTGTGATTATTATTAGAAGGATATAAAGCTACTTTGACATTCATTTTTGACACTTTTGTTCACATTTCATGTTATCTAAAAAATTTGGCCATTGATTTGAATAAGTGTTACAAAAATAAATGGTCACATTGCCTGGACTTACAATAAACTGGCTTTTGTATATGTTTAATTCGATCGGTTAAAACTATGGTCAGATATATAAGAGTTTCTCTTTTGGAACTATTAAAATAAGGATTAAACTAATTGTACACACTTGGTGTACATTAAGTTTAACACTCCATGTGTGTCAAAATTTGTATCATTGATTTTTTTAAGTATTATATAAAAAGTTTTTACCTCACAATAATATGTCAAATTTAACGTCAACAAAGATGTACATGTAACATGATTATTAAAATGATGATCTAAGAGACTCTTTAAATCAATATTTTAAAATAAAGAGTTGATTTGACTCTCCAAATTGTTAATCACAAATAAACCTTCGTCATGATTACCGATGACAATATTATCATAGTGCTATCAAAATCACCGGCGGAAAGGCAGCATTGTCATTCACAATATTTATTCTTTCTAAGTTTTATTTTTGTAAGATACTAAAGATAAGTTGAAATATCTATTTATTATTTTCTCATAATACTAACGACTTATAATTATTTTTAGCTTTTATTTTGATCTTGGCAGAATTTTCGATTATGATCTAATTTTTATACTTCCGTTAATTTATTCATCGACGAAATTGAATAAAACTTGTTAAAATATTTATGTTTTTAATATTACTAACTAAAAAAATATTTAAAATTTTTAAATATTTTTAATGTTATTAATTACCGACACAACACTTATAAGAAGAAATAGAAGGAAAAAAATACATAAATTATTTGAATTGGAAGCCTTCGATAAAGAATGACCTTAGACGACCATCTAACTCAAGTAATGTTTGAGCCGACTCTACAAAGAATAATCTTAAACTAACTTACTCAAAATTTTAAAAGGTCAAAAAAGTACAAAATACAAAAATTTATTCTTCATAAATATGAAAATCAATTTATTTCCCCCTAACGAAGTCCATTCCTAAATAGTGCATCAAAATGCACAACGTGAGAAGTGATTCAAGTAAAAGTTTTGAAAATATCAAAATAGAAATCAAATAATTTTAATTGAACTGGAGATTGGACTTTCAATAAATTGGGCTTCGTACATTCTTGATTAAGCAATCATGTTGGATAAGATTAACATAGTTGAAAACCAATTTAATGTCACCAGATAATAAGGAATATTTGGCAAGTTTATATCATCCTACAAATTCAAGTAAATGCGTAATTTCGACATACATAGAGGAAAGTTGTTCGTTTGTCGGATTCTATTCCATTTTAATAAATAAGAAATGTGATATACATCAATTAATAGAAGGAATATAAATGTCTAAATTCAAGTCTTGACAAAATAATGTGTGCGTATGAGAAAAAAGAAGAACAAACAATCAAAATTCGATGATTCGTATGAATGTAGGGAATTAACAATCAAGACTTGTTGGTTGATAAAGAAAATATTGAAAATTGATTTTCGATAGGAAAAATCGTTGATTCAGAAGATAAAATTCGGATCTAAAACTGGGAAAAAAAAAGAAAAAGAAAAAAAAGCAGCACAGTACTTTTGTGTAATTAAATTCACAAAGGATTGGACTAGGCCAATACCTCCTTTAAAAGAAACAACATAACAAAGAGGACACTACACCTAATTTAGATCAATTAGGAACCAATCGAAATAAATAATTTGATACTGGACGCTGAAATTTATCAAATACAGATTGACCAAATTTTTTAGTGATTCCACATGCTTATCAAAAGGTTTAATGGATTTTCATCTGTTTATCAATCTAATAATCGCTGCAGATTTCTTGAGCTGAATGTACAGAAGCCATTTGTACATAATTCGGCAAGAAAATATACAACATGGGGTGTATGTGTTTTTTTTGGCATTATTTTATGGGAAAATTTCATATGTACGAGTTTAAATACACACATTTCAAAATCAAGAAAACAAGTTTCAAATTTCAAAAATAAAATTTTTATTAAAATTTATCTATGATTTAGTTAATTAATTTATTTATTAAATATATTTATATCACAGATCTATAAATTTTGGTCACAAATGAACAATTTAATTAGTCATTTATTATTTTTTAGTTACAAATCAGAAATTTTATGTCACAAATTATTTTACGATCACACTTTAAAAATTTTGTAGGTCACAAGTTGTTCATCGATCACAAATCAAAAAATTATTTAGTCACGGATTAATTTTTACTCACAACTTATCAAATTGTTGGTCAGAACTTATTTTTCGGTCACAAATAAAAAAATTTATAGGTCACATATTATTTTCTGGTTATGAATAAAAAATTACCGAGGTCAGAGATTATTCATTGGTCACGAAATCAAAACTTTTATTGATCACAACTCATTGATTCATTGCAACTTAGTAGATTAATTGGTCACGATTAATTTTTCGATCACAACTTAATCAATTGTGAGTCACGGTCACAATTTTTAGGTCACATATTACAAATTAACTAATTATTATTCACAATCAACCAAATAATTGATCACAAGCATCCAATACAATCTCATACCACTGCCATGACCACTACAACTGCAATCACTATCACCGTTACAACGACCAGACCATGCAAAACCACAATCACCGCCTAAACACCAACAAAACCGTCAAAAAAAAAAAAAAAAAAGAAATTGCCCAACCACCGAATCACCACTACCACCGCAATGCCTATGCCACCACCAAAACGTCACCCAATGCTTGTGCCACCAGCATGACCACCTGTAACAACACCATCGCAACCCACCACTAAATCATCGCCACCACCACAACGTTCACAACACCATCAATCACCAACAAAAACACCCAAAACTCAATAAAATCGTCTTCTAGAAATTCAAAAATAAAAAACAAAAATCACAGCACTGAACACCGCATCACAGCACCACCATCGCGCACAACACCACCACCGTGCACACCACCACAACCGTGAAGAGATTGTGGGGGAAACGAGTCACTTCGTCCTATTCGAGGCTCTGCAGTTTCCTTTTTTTGGGGGATGATTGGTTTTCATCTACGGTCGCCCAACACCAACCATAGGATTAAAAAAAAAAAAAAAAAAGAAATCGCCCAACACCGACCATAGGCAGAGTTTCTCACTCTTGTTTCCACTAATCGAATAGAGTTTCTCACTCTTGTTTCCACTACTCGAAGAGACACTTCACCTATTCGAGGCTCTGTGAATTAGTTCTGGCCAAAGTCAGTTCGAAAGCTTGGAGGCGACTCCATCGCTTTGAAGCAACTCAAGATCTCTAAATAAATCTTAAATTACCTGGGGGTGGCTGTTTGAGCAGCAATTGGTTTCCACCTACAGTCGATGTTTTCAGGCACGGGCGAGAGAGAGAGAGAGAATGGTAGGAAATTGATGGTTGGTTTGTAATTTAATTTAATTTAATAATATATTTATATAATAATATTATCTTAAATAAATAAATAAAAAATCTGATTTTTGAAATAATAAACTTTGCCTGTGATTTATGAAATGTGATCTTTAAAAGTAGGCTTTTATATAATTTCCACTTATTTTATCATCCGCATGAGGCCCACCATGTGAGTAATCTGGTGGACTTCTATAGCCCCCGTTCTGTACAAAGGGCTTAAACCTTCTTTTTATGCACACACACGGATTTGGAGTAGGTAAGATATGTAATCTCATTTTTTATTTCTCATTAAAATTTCATGTACTATTCATGTTTTACTAGGAGAATTAGCATAAAGCTATTGTTACACATATGTTTACAAGGAGAATAATATACCATTGAAAAGATAATTCAACTTAGATTTCAACAATAAAAAAAATTGGAGCATAATTGTGAATTGTGGATCAAAAGTTATTGAAGTAAAGGCTAAAGCAGTCAAGTAAACTCGAGATTTGCAAAATATACTCGAGATTTTCATTGTAAACTCTATATTTTCCTAGTATACTTGGAAATTTTCAAAGCAAACTCGAGATTTGACATGCAAACTCGATAGATATCTACAAAATTCGATATTTGATTAGCTAAACTTGTCAATTTACCCATCAAAGTAGATATTATTTACAATATTTAGTTTGAAATTTCAATCGCCCCTTCATAATCTCTATGTTCCAGATTCAAAGTTCTACCAAAATATCGAACCACAATTCTAATCTCGATATATTAACCCCATGTATTTTCGACATTTGTTATACCAAATTAAATTCAAAATTATATAAAAACATGGACATTCAACATAAGTAAAAAAATCGTACAAGAAGAAGACTTAAAATGAAAACTCAACATTTACTCCACCTTTATGGATTAAACAATGCCCAATATTTAACCAATAATCAATTAACAAATGGTTTACAAATAACTATATATATATTTTTTTAAATATTTATATCCGTGAGTACTTCAATACACGATAACAATATTGCACATATTAGAACAAAAATTAAATGACATCCATGTAATAAATAAAAAATTAATAGTAAAAAGATTTCTACATTTTTCGGTGTCATTCAACAAAAATAATTCTTCATCATCTTCATCTTCTTCTTCTTCTTCTTCTTTTTCTTCTTCTTACAAATATGTACTTTTTAACATAATTGCAAGATAACCCCCCAAATCTTCACTCTCAGCAAATTCTTCATCTCCAAAAAACAACCCCTTTGTTGACCCTAAAACAAGAGACACGTTTGACGGTCAAATTAAAAATGAAAAAGAAGAAGGAATAAAAATGATAGATCGATAGTCTTCTCACAAAAGACGTGGTGGTGGAGGCCCCAAGGCACAACATTCGCGGACGAGATGTCAGCCAATGGGGGTCGGTTTGGGGATGAGTTGAGTGTGTGAAACAAATGGAAATTATAATTGAGTGAAAAAGGAAAGGATTTTAGCATCTAGTTGGGAATTGAGAAATTTTTAATGTTATTTTTATCCGTTTACTAAAAATGGCCATGAATGCAAACATTTCAATTTTTGACCATTTTTAAAATGGCGTGTCAAAATTAGAAAATGTGTTGTTGCACAACTAGTCAACCTCTGTCGTCCAAAGTTAAAAGACTAAAATAAAAGAATAATATTATTTAGCATCAACATACTAAAATATAACTCTATATGTGATGCACAACGTTTGAATTGCAATAAAAATTCCTAATTAATGCTCATTATTGTACTTGTGTTTCCAAATCTTTGTTATTCTCATCCTCTATTTATCATTACTTAATATATCTTGTCCCTAATGACAATATCAGTCCAAAAAATTCGTTAGGACAAAAGACTTATTTACTTCTCATATTTAAAATAAGCAAAAATATAAAAATATAAAAAAGTTAAACAAAATGCCTCATTTCAAAGCACTGTAATAGAGTATTTAGACAGAAATCATCATTAGGGACAAGATGTGTTAATTTATTAAAAGTTAATAATAAAAATACAGTGAAAAAAATTTAGGACATAAGTACGCCAATGAGTAAGATTGAGAAAATGCAGTACACAAAACAAAAAAAGTGGTGCAAATATTTTAAATTACTTTATTTATGTCAAAAACCGTCCAAAGTAAACCATTTATATATACTCCTAAGTACTTAAAATTGCATTACGATAATTATTTTATTCTATGTTTTTTTAACTATCTATGTGGTTACTAACATAGGTTCAAATTTATATTTTAGCTCAGATTCCAGTAATCTAGTGTACATTTTGAATGAAATTGACCTTCGACTTGAATTTGTAACCGATGTTGAAAAAACCTTACTCAAATTGTACAAGAGAGGGAAATATTAAATGGCTTATTTTGAAGTTTCTATTAATTTAATCTTCCAATAACTAATATTTGCCATCAAATTCACCATTAATAAGAATTTTCTTTTGTATATTGTGCAAAGCATGCATTATGTAGATATGAGTTCTTTCTATTAAATACTGGTCGGAGTATGACGTGGATTTCTATGAATTTACCTAATAGAAGAAGAATTTTGGAGAAGGGCATACAGTACTGTACCTTAAACATAGTGTATTAACGTGAAGACATTGAATTTTTGGTGTAAAAAGTAATAAACATTTAATGAAATTATATTTTTAAGAGGAAAGAAATTTATATATAAATTAATATGCCTTTAAATGTATGGAAAATGATGTAATCTTGAGATGAAACTTTTATACACACTAGTCAAAGTTGAATGTGCGTTCCACGTTATTCTAAAATACTCTATAAGTACTATAAAAACAATATTTGAAGATATGAGATTATAAAAAATAATTAATACAAATTGTTTGTAGGAATAAACTTTTGATTCAAATGAAATAAAAATTAGTTTGAGAAAAAAATTTAAATAGTTTCGGAAGTCAATTAGAATACTCTCTCCATTTATCCTTTCGATCTGAACTAAAATCCAATGAATACTATCATTATTCATATTCGCTTAATATGCATTGAATATAATACGACAAAAATGTTCCTTCCCTTTACGATAGCAGAGAGTGAGCCACAAGAAGTCCTGCATATTGCCATTCGGCCCAACTACACATTCTTCGCATTCATCATGAGATATGTCAATTCTTCCTCTTCACAACTCTTCGCCAACTAGCGATGTGATTTGTTCCCTACTCCAGTTTGAAAGCAGAAAACAGGCATGGAAGCTATAATTGTAAACCACGATCAAATCTATGGAAGCGTTAGTTTATAGAGGTGTAATTATGAACCCTGTAGACCATCTCCATTGAAGTGATGAAGGGAGAACCCCAATTGGTAGGAAAAAAAATTAAATTATTTATTATATTTACACATTACATCTCCCCATTTACCTTTTCTATATCTTAACATTAATGGAATAAATCAATTGGAAGAAAACTCTAAAAATATTCGCTTTTGTCCCAATTTTTTTTTAATGAATTTAATTTACTATCCAATCAGGCGGAATGAGTCTGTCAAATGTACATTCATCATTACTAAATAATTGAAAAAAAATAATTATGGTAGTATTGCTCAAATTATTAAATAAGCTAATCATTTATTGAAAAATCAAAAGGTAATGAATCTGTCAAATATGGTTAAATAAATTAAATATATATTGAAAAACGAATAATAAAATAATGAATATGTCAAATGTACATTCATCATTACTAAATAGTTGAAAATAATTAACGATAATATTGTTCAAATGATTAATAATTTAGATATATATTGAAAAACGAAAAGTATGATATTATTAAAATAATTGAATTATAGTATTAATAAAATCGTCTAAAAATTAATTCTCATATGATGTATTATTTAATATATTATAGATAAACTCATAAATAGTTTAACAAAAATGAGCATTTATTTATGGTGTAAAAAATAGAAAACATTTAATCAAATTCAAATTCTATTCAGAAGGGAATTAATCAAGAGGAAAGGAATAAATCAGTTTAACCATTAGTTTTGGTGATTTATACTCCGATAATATTTTGTAACCCAACTTGTATTTGACGATAATTTAGATATCAATTAAGTGATTGAACGTTTTAAATTAGACCCATATCTCTTTTTTAAAATATGCCATCACTTAATTCCATTTAATTAACACCTAAGCATGTGTTTGGGCTACGTAACGTTACTTTTTTCACTCTCCATGAAAGTTGTTCAATATATAATTACATTTCCAGCAATATAAATTCGCATTTATTTTCAAATTTTGACAACAATCCACACTTCTAAAACAAAATTTTCTGAAAAAATGGCACTAGCGCTCACCTCATTTTCTTCACTCTGCTAGTCCATGTTCTTACCATTATGATTGTATTTCTAGTTTATAGCATAAATGTAGCAGCCCACCCAAAATTTCCTGCTATTTTCCTCTTTGGTGATTCTCTGATAGACACTTGTTGGATTTTAGGCACAATAATAAAGAGATGAAACAAATATTTACGTGGTTCAACGATATGCCTACATCCACGAGAACAAAGTGAAGATAATTTTATTCAATATGAAACGGTGCGCTATGCTCCCCTCACTCCGCTCCACTTCGCTTCGCTCCGACATTGGCCTATATGATCCAGGAAATTTGTGTTCCACTCCATATAAGCCACTTACACAACAATCTCCACTTTAGCGAATTTTCACCCCCTTGGGAGAAAACACAAAAAAACATAATTTGGGAAAACCACATCGTCTAAGACCAATGGGTTGGAACATATCCTTTCTAAAACTTAGAGATGTTAATCAATGTGATTGACTTTGTTATCATGTCTACTACATTCTCTAAGATATGCACCTTCTTTAACAATAGCTCTCCTGAAATAACCAAGTCTCGTCTTGTGAAATCTCACATTAATGTGTTGGTTCGTGCATGATAAATCGGATTCTTCGTTAAGAAGATGGAGCTCTGACTATCACAGTATAGCTTTATTCCATCTTACTTGATCCCAAGTTCCTTGACAAACCCTCTCAACCACAATATTTCCTTGGCTGCCTCAGTTGTCGCCATGTACTCTGCTTCAATTGTAGATAATTTCACAAGTGACTGCACCATTGATTTCCAACATATAGGCCCACTTGCGAGTGTGAAAACATAACCTGTATGAGACCTTCTGTCATCCAAGACCCTTGCATAATCTGCATCTTCGTATCCCTGAATTGAAACATCATCATGTTGTCTCTCAAACATAATCCCACACTTCATTGTACCTTTCACATACCTGAAAATCAACTTTACAGCTCTCCAATGCTTTTTATCGGGATTAGCCATATACTTGCTAACCATATTGACTGCATGTGCTAGATCTGGTTTGTACACACCACTGCATACATCATACATCCAACTGTGCTGACATAAGGCACCTTTGACATCTCTACAATTTCTTCTTCATTCTTTAAGCACTGATTATTCGACAATCTAAAGTAATTTGCCCATGGTGTAGCAACTGTTTTGCATCGGACATGCTAAATCTCTCCAACACTTTCTTCAAATAATTTTTCTGAAATACCTATAATTTTCTGGCCTTCCTATCTTTATTGATCTCCACGCCAATAATTTTCTTAGCCGGTGCCAAATCTTTCATATCAAACTTACTACTCAACAAAAATTTTAATTTGTCTACCTCATTCATGTTCTTAGCAGTAATTAGCATGTCGTTCATATACAATATTAAGAAAATATATGAATTATCATCAAGAACTCTGTAGTAAATACAACAATAATGGTCACAATGACTGTAGTCAATCTGAATCATATGAGAGTTGAACTTCTTATACCATTGTCATGGAGACTACTTAAGCCCGTAAAAAGACTTCTTCAGTTTACACACAAAATTATCTGTTCCGGGTTTTAAGAACTCCTCTGGCTACTCCATGAAAATCTACTCCTCCAAATCACCAAGAAGAAAAATGGTCTTCACTTCCAGCTGCTCTAACTCCAAAACAAAACTAGCCACCATTACCAAAACAATCCTGACGGAAGTGTGTCCGACGATCGGAAAGAAAATTTCATCATTATTTACTCTTTTCCTCTGTGAGTATCCGTTTGCTACTAATCGAGTTTTGTATCTTTCTTCTCCCTTTTTTGACATTGCTTTTTTCTTTACACTCTATCGATTTCTTCCTCCTAGAAGCTTTACCAAATCCTAAGTATCATTTTTTTGCACCGACTCAATTTCCTCCATCATAGCCTCTATTCATTTACATTTTTCCTGACTACCAATAGCATCCTGAAAAGTTATAGCATTGCTATTGCTAGTAATGAGTGTATAAAAAACCGAATCCTCGAATCCATAGTTCATTGGTGGCCTGATGGTGCGATGTGGTCTACTTATGCAATAGTATGATACTGCTCCATCTCTGACCCAGAACTATTCGCTCCCTGAACTTTAATCTCCATGTCAACATTGTTTAGCTCTACCTGCACCACTTGGCTGTTGTTGCTTCCTTCGTCTAAACGAAGCTTCTCTTTATCTGAAGAAGATTTAAGCGTAAATGTTCATCAAAAATTGCATTCCTACTTATTACCATCTTTCTTACCTTCGGATTCCAAAACTTGTAACTTTTTGCACCTTTCACATAGCTTAAAAAAATGCAATTTCTTAATTTGGATCAAGTTTGGATCTCTGATCACTAGATACATACACATAAACTAGACATCCGAATATTTTCAATTCAGAATGTCAACTTCATTACTAGTCCAAACTTCCTCTGTAACTTTCCTATCTAGTGTTGCTCGTGGTGATCTTTTTATGACATAACATGCCATGTTCACCACTTCAACCCAAAAACTTTTCGAAAGCCACGCATTCGGCCTCAAACATCTTGTCCGTTCTGCAATTGTTCTGTTCATCCTCTCTACTACACCATTCTGCTACAATATCTTGTGAACTGTATATGTTGCTGAATACCATGCTCCTCACAACATTTCAAAAATTGTGAATATGTGTACTTTGTACCATTTTTTGTCCTTAGATATTTAATTTTTCTGCCTATCTGATTTTCTTCTTCTGTTTTTCACAATTTGAGCTTGGCAAAGCCTTCAAACTTATGCTTCATGAAATATACCCAAACTTTTCTAGATAAGTCATCAATGAAAGTAATGAAATATTGAGATCCACCTTTAGACAACTGCCTTACTAGTCCCCAAACATCAGAGTGCACGTAATCAAGAATGCCTCTGTCTCATGCTTTTCCATCTTAAACTGTACTCTCGACTATTTTCCAAATAGATAGAACTTGCAAAAATCCAACCTGCATGATTTTATCCCCTTCAACAAATTCCTCTTGTGTAGCTTAACCATGTCACGTTCTCCTATATACCCCAATCCCATATGCCATAGAAGAGTGTCATCTAACTCAGATTATATTGTAGGAACTCCACCTACAATTGTATTCTCCTATAGTTCGTATATAATCCTTGCTAATTTCTAACCTTTCATCGCAATCATAGCCTATTTCTTCACTGTCAGAGCCTCACACTCTGACTTATAAGAATAACCATTCGTGTCTAAAGTATCTAAAGAAATTAGGTTCTTTCTCAACTTTGGTACATGCGTAACATCCTCAAAGGCCCTTAATAAACATCGAACATTTTAAATGTTATGGACCACATTCTAATGACCTTACATGATGTATCATTACCCATCAGAACAGATCCAAAATTACCTGGACGATATGAATTAAACCAATCTCGATGAGGTCACATATGATATGAACAGGCTGAATCAAGTACCCAACAGTCATGTAATTTTTTAAAATACCTGCAGAGACTGATAGCATGTCTCTATCTCCAGAATTCTAGTCTCTTTCTACAAAACTAGTTGAGTTTTAAGGACCCATCACCTTTCCTTTCATCACCCTGCTTCTTATTCGGAAGTCTTTCTTAAAGTGGCCCATTTGATGACATTTGTAACCCTTGACGTTTTTCTTATTTTGATTCCTAGATTTTGATCTCGTGTTCCCTTTGTAAGGACCACCCATGTCCTTCTCCCACAATCTTGGTAGTCCTTTACGATCAGCCCTTTTCCCTGTGAACTTTTACCGGTACGTAGTTTTCGCTAGTTGTAGGCCAACAGGGCTGATGTGACTTCCTCCAATTCAAAAGTCTCTTTATCCTACGTTAACGTGGTCACCAGGTGGTCGTACGAAGGAGGAAGAGAGTACAACAAAATCATTGCCTTGTTTTCATCATCAAATTTGATTTCAAGTCGCAATAAATTGATGCTAAGTTGATTGAACACATTGGTGTGTTGAATCAGATTTGTACCCTTTAACATCTTGAGTTCGTACATCTGCTGTTTCAGATGTAGCTTGTTCGTATAAGACTTTGACATATAACGACTGTCCAATTTATTCCAAACCTCCGTCGGAGACTCAACGTTATGTGACTTTCTCCGATTTGAGAGTCTCTTTACCCCACGTTAACGTGGTCACCAGGTGGTCGTACGAAGGAGGAAGAGAGTACAACAAAATCATTGCCTTGTTTTCATCATCAAATTTGATTTCAAGTCGCAATAAATTGATGCTAAGTTGATTGAACACATTGGTGTGTTGAATCAGATTTGTACCCTTTAACATCTTGAGTTCGTACATCTGCTGCTTCAGATGTAGCTTGTTCGTATAAGACTTTGACATATAACGACTGTCCAATTTATTCCAAACCTCCGTCGGAGACTCAACGTCCATGACGTGATACACGATCTCGTCCACCAAACAAAGTCGAATTGTACCAACTGTTCTTACCTCAAGCTCTTTCCAATTGGCATTTAACGTATTCCCTGGCTTCTTCCCAAATAGTGCCTTCACCATCCTTTGTTGCGCCAACAAATCCTTCACCATTCGCTATCATAATCCAAAATTCCCAGATCCATCAAACTTCATCACATCGAATTTTACAATCGAAGAACTCGTCATCCGAATCTGGCTCTGATACCAGTTGTTGAATTTTACACGTAATAATAAATAAATGAAAGAGAGAAATCAACACAAGTATTTACGTGTTTCAGCGGTGTGCCTATATCCATGAGAGTGAATCGGAGATAATTTTATTTAGTATAAAAAATAAGGTTACAACATTACTATTTTTACTAACCCTAGCAAAACCCATTAAAGACTTTAAGGCTCGTACAAAAAAATCCCCCCTATATCGTACTACGAGGACGTTGCCCCTGCACCCCAACATATTTAGTGTCCATAGTAGCCAGACAGTGAATTAAACATCGCTCCACTCCATTCCGTTCGGTGCACTACGCTCTCCTCACTCCACTTTGCTCTGCTCCGGCATCGACCTATTTGATCAAAAAAAAAAAAAAAACCTATGTTCCACTCTATATAAGCTACATACACAACAACACTGGTAATCACAACTACATAACTACCCCACTCAAAGCAAAACATGCCCTATATGGATAGTCATTTCCCAACTAGATTCTCACGAGAAGGTTTTCTGATGGCAAGCTCATTTAAGACTTTTTGGCATCTGCATTAGGGTTAAAGGAGACTGCTCCTCCATTTCTTGATCCAGAGTTGACAAATGAAAATATTCGTACTGGTGGGATTAGTTTTGGGTCAGCAGGTTCTGGATATGATGATCTTACAGATGCTGTATACAATTCCATTCCAATAATGAAACATCCATACGACCTTAAGTTACATAGACAAACTCAAAGGTGGTGTCAGAGAAATTAAGGAAGTTGAGTGGAATGAAGCCATTCTCAGGAGTGGGATAGGGTGGAAATCCCAGATCTCATACGCTTTTTCGTGGCGAACTCAAAATAAAAGAAAGAAAAGGAAAGATTCTTTCCCAAGACACCGATACCAAGGATCGAAGAAATCACCAATGGGCTTTCCATTTTCGTTTCGGAAAAAGGCTCTAATAAGACCCCCCTCGTCAAAGTCCGTCCTTGCTTGCCATAACCTTTATATGGATCGGATCGGGTTTGCGCTTCATCTGCAGGTGCTGGTACTTGAGCTACTAATCCGATAGATAGATAAATCAATGAATTGAATTGCTGGAAATTCTTCCTATTCTTGTCCTGTAAGTGAGAGAAAAGGAAGTCGGAAGCTATCGTTACCTAGGCAGTTTGAATGGAGAGAAAGGAGCCCCTTGAAGCTGGCGGTCCTTCTCGATTTTTTGGAGCTTGAGTAGTACTCCCTGACGGTCGAGTGGAACAAAGGTTTTGGGGCAATGGTTGCCTTGACACCTTAATATCAAGGAATCCTACCTTTTCCACAAGTAGGTGGAGACCAGGAGAGTCGGAAACCCCAACGGGAAACCTTTCACCGCAATGAGCATCGATAAGCTATCGCAATAAATCAATCAAAGCAACTCCCGTCTTTATTATATATAATTCGTCTCAGGCCCTGCCCCTGTCTACAGCTATGCTATCTTTATTACTGCTATGGAAGCAATCCGTTGTTACTTTCTAAGGGTATGGTAGAGGCGCTTGAGAAGGTGGACAATCTTTCAGTGAAGACCTAACGAGAGGCATTTTTTCTTGTAACGGGAAGCAACGATATGCTTGTCAATTACTATAGCAACCTTTCAAGAAGGAATCAGTTTGGGCTTGGTCTTTATCAAGATTTACGGTTGCTAAGGATTCAAGATTTTGTCAAGGTAAATCAAGAACCCATTTTATATCAGTTTTCAAGTGATTATAAGTTATCCCTGCAGATTCTGTGGATATTAAGTAAGTAATAATTGTGGATCCTAGGAAATTTATGAATGAAACTTTGTGTATTGTAACATCTAGAGCGATCTAACACCCAATATTTGGTATTTGCAGGCACTATAGTATAGTCCCAAAGGATGCCGTGGGAGTGGATTTTATGAAACTTGTCACTGTGTGGTCCTGTCACTCCTATATGTTTAAACCTGCCCAGTATGTGTTTTGGGATTCAATTCATGCAAACTCAAGCAGTTGTATGTTACATAAGTTAGTACCTGCAAACCAAAGCTCTTTCTCAGTTTTTAAAGAAATTATAATGAGAATATAATGAAAATGGATCGACTGAATATCGTAGAATATGTGAATAATAAGTGGGTAATAGTTGTGATTATAATTTCTCCCATGCAACCAAATCATGGCTTCCCAATTTCGATGAATCATCACAATTTCCCAATCCCGATTTTAGTTTTCCAAGATGATGACTTTTTCGATATACCATTTATAGTATAAAGCATCAATTCTAGCTATGTCAAAAAATAATGTTCCCATATATAAACATTAACTCAGTCCTAGCTACGTATATCACACTACGTACTAGGTAAAATATTTCCCCTTCAGGCCTAAGTGCAATAGTAACTTGGTGACATGATATTAACCTATACTAACCTCGAGTGATGCTGTGTTACAACCCAATTGGGTAGTTCATGTTAGGTTTAATTAAATACCATGCAAGACCCCTCAACTTTCAGCACCTTAGTATAGTTTATAACATTAGAATTAAGAACATATTTATCAAATCTGACTAGTCAATCAAATAAGTGGACAACCAGAAAGTTGTATTTTTATGAAAATCAGTTATCCATTAAATCTTAAAATTTATAAATTTAACAGAATAATAGCATAATCATAGAGTAGAAAAGTAATTAATTAAATTAATTTATTTTTGTAATATTAATAAATCTAGACATAAAAGAATTACTTTAATTAATTAGTGTCAAAAACTTAAAACCAATATCTTAATGAAATATAATTGGAAAACCAGACACCTAGAAAAATTATATATTTGTATGACCATCAGAAATCGAACTCTAAAATCAATACCAAATGGATCTAAGT